>NC_044034.1:270747094-271054622 GCF_901765095.1 Microcaecilia unicolor | reverse complement strand
GCTTCTTCACCAGTTTACACAGGAATCAAGCTGTGAAACCCACCCATTTTTTCTCCAGGAGAGTAGATTTTGTAGACCTTCCTTCCCAAGGAGGTTGGATGAACAGTAGACTCAGGGCCAGATGCACTAAACTTTACGAGCCAATAACGAACAAGTAGTAAACCCTGGCATGCACTAAATACTTTTTCCGACGACGGTAGCAGCTAACGCAAACGGAATGCAGATGAGCAAATTGTGTAGAAACACTATTGAAATGAGATGCACTAAGCTTTTCCGCTTGCCAAAACGCTGGGAAATCTAACGAGAGGTCTGTACCTCTTGTTGGGGCTGGGGCTGCGCGGGCTTGGAAAACGTATAAAATGTAAAATAAAAATCGGGAGGGGGCAAAAACGACCAAGTGCTCGTCAGGAGCGTCCTTTATAGACATCCTTTATGGACATCCTTGCCCCCCCCCCCCCGCCCGAGGTCACCGCCGCCGCCACTCCCCGCTCCCCCCTGCATTGAAATCAGAACTTTACGCAGCCACGGACCCCCTCCCTTCCTTCCTTCTTTGAATTGACGGCTTCCCCACCATCCTCTGCCCCCCCGAGGTAGTCGCTGCCGTCACTCCCCCCTCCACCCGCCCCCCTCTGTCTGCCACGGGCCCTCACAGCGCCTCTCACCTCCGTGTGAAGGCGCTGCACCGGCAACAACAGCTGATCGCCTCTCCGGACGACGAGGGTGGGCCAGGGAGGAAAGGAGGGAAGTCTGGACAGGCGATCAGCTGTTGTTGCCAGTGCAGCGCCTTCACACAGAGGTGAGAGGTGCTGTGAGGGCCCGGCGGGGAAGCTGTCATTTCAAGGAAGGAAGGAAGGGAGGGGGGCCAGGCTGCGTAAAGTTCTGATTTCAATGCAGGGGGGAGGGGGGAGTGGCAGCAGCGACCATGGGCGGGGGATGCAAGGACATCCAATAAGGATGTCCATAAAGGACGTGGGGTTTTTTTACGTCGTTGGCATGCGCAGAGCAGCCAGCATAACGCTTGGCTGCTCTGTGCATGCTCTGCTGGCCGATTATCCAACGGTTTTATGAAGGATTAGAGAATGCAAGTGAGCTGCAACGAGCAGCTCATTTGCATTCCCTTTCCTTGATGCATAGCCGTTCTCTACCGATTCGCTATGGAATTCGGTATGGAACGGCTCTAACAACGACTTTAGTGCATCCCCCCCTAAGTGAACCTATCTACTCCATTATATAAACTGAAGCCAGTAGGTGGAGCTTCCAAGCAGTAGGCAGAGCTTGATGCTGTTTTAGTTCGCCCAGAACAATAGCAAACACTATTTAAAACAATAGCCAAATATTAGAAATAAGGGACTGCCTAGACGTAGTCCATCTGTAAAAAGTCTAACCCTGTTCCAGTTGGGTAGGCAGTACCTTAAAAGATGGAGGACAAAATTTATTTATTTTTTACTTATCTGACAGATTTTTAATTTATTTAAACCTTCCCATATCTAGATATAAATATCATGAAATAAAAATTGAATATCACTAAAACAGTTTAAAATGTTTTGTACCTAGTAGCAAAAACAGTTTTAAACTCTGTATTATGTTCTCGTTTTTCTACATTGTTTTATACAATACAGATGGGCCAAATTTCAGTGAGGATATCCTGTTTCCTGATGGGTTCATCTCAACTGTTGTTGTAATCTGCATTGGGAAGCCTGGTGTTATAAAGATGATGAAATATATTGAAATTAAATGAAAGTAAAATTAAACACTCCTTTCATTAGGGCACATGGAATCACATCTTCATCTGTTTTGTCAAAGTTTACATTTTAGATACAAAAAGGGACTGTTCTGTTTTGAGCATATTTCAAGGACAAGTGGTTTTATAAGTCAAAATAAAAATAAATATTTTGTTTCATGCAGATCTCTTTTGTTTGAAGATAACTAAATGGGCTATAGGCCGCTAATGCAGTCCATTGGTTTTCTTATATTTTGTTCTTGTGATGACTTGTACTGTGCCAAAACTGAACACTCTTATCTCTTGGTTGATAATAAAATGAGCTGATTGTGAACATTATCCACCCTAAAAGGTTGTTTTGTGGCTACACATGAGGAATTGTGATATTGAATAAATAAGTGGATATCTGAGTCCCTAGTCATGCATCCAGAGGTTATATAATCCTTTCAAGATAGTTAATCGTTTAACTTATTAGTGGAACATAATCACATAGGCATGGTATGGTTACATTTTCAATATGGTAATACTAGGGCCCAACTAAGGTTATTTTGAGTTAGTCTTCGCTGGATCAAACTTGCTTTCCTTGTGCCATCACCATCCAGCTGGATAGGCAGTGTCTTAAAAGGTGGAGGATATGTTTTACATTTATATCCCACATTATCCCAATTAAATTCGGGTTCAATGTGGGTTATATTTTGAAAATACAGTGAGACAGAATAATAGAATTCAGTTATATCATGGGAGCAAGTACATTGGTATGTCTGAAACATTTAAAGAGAGGTGAGATTACCATATATACCCAAGTGGGCATTTAAAGGTCATTAATCATAGCCAAAAGTATATACAGTTATTTAAATATTATCACATGCATACACCATAACAGGCATCTATACACACATTGCACAAGTAAACAACAACTTCTACAGAGTACATCCACATTTTAATTTTCTCATTTCCATCTTCCAAAATTACAGACTACAGATGTACAGATCAACAAGACCCAAAGCACTCCAAAACAAGCAAAGTAAAAACAAACAAACAGTTTATACCTAATTGTTCAACCACCCTTAGGCTTCAGCTTTGGGTTTAAATAGCAAAACTGTGTGCATGTAATGAATGGATAAACAAATTAAAACAAAGTTTACAGCAACTGCCCTTAATATGTAATGCCTGGTATCAATAATGAAACAGTGATGAAACATTCATGTAGCAAGCAGTCTGAGTCAACAGATTTATTTTCCATTGAACATAATTAACTTTATATGAACTTGGCAGCTAATAGTGTGTTGAACTGCACAATGTTGGCACATTTAGACTGCTTCTAGACAGAACTTCTGTATGAAGAAAGCCCCTACCTCATTATTCAATACATATCTGTGAAATAGTAGTAATAAAAAGAAAGCAAGTGCATTTTTATAATATACCACTGCATTCCACAAAACAAAAAGGAGCAAGTTCCCATATGCTATCTCTTTCTTTTGATGTAGGCACTGGAAGAAAAAAAAAAAAAGAAAAATGCTCCCCGTTTCAACCAAATATTTTTTTTTCTAAATTCCACTTATAAATAGTAAGTCTGTCTGTTTTGGTGGCTGTTTACTAGGTGAAAACACGAATACAGGGAGTCTCTATAGACAGCCCCTCCAAATGACACAATGATTGAAAATGTAGAAACAAATTATTTCTCTAACCAATGAAAACAATACATCCATATGTTGCACATGCCAGCATGTTTGAAGATAAAATAAGAATGTTACCAACCGTAAAGAACGACAACAAGGATGCAGTTCAGCAGCTCACAGGTTTGCTTGCTTTG
Organism: Microcaecilia unicolor; assembly: GCF_901765095.1. Taxonomy (NCBI): domain Eukaryota; kingdom Metazoa; phylum Chordata; class Amphibia; order Gymnophiona; family Siphonopidae; genus Microcaecilia; species Microcaecilia unicolor. The sequence goes on along the minus strand of NC_044034.1, from coordinate 271,051,089 downwards.
TTTTGAGTGTACTAGATGACAGCTGCGAAGGGAAGGGGAAACATAGATTTACCTAATTGGCTTCAACTTCTTGACATCATCCCGTTTCCTGTTGTCTTGACGTTCCTTAGCTCCTCCGAATTCCAGCCGATTGCTGCGAGTGCATTTTCTGCTCTGATCAGCGAGCTCCTAACTTCCCCGTACACACCCACCGGCCCGGTGCTCAGAGGCGAGGAGGGGCTTTGAGAGCCATGTGACCACTCAGTCACAACACACACACAGCTAGTAAAGTTAAGGAGGGGAGGAGGTAGGGTCAGTGTGCATGCAGTTCCTGGTACACCAGCGTGTGAGGCTGCTGGACTTCAGAGCCAGTGCTGAGGTTTGCTGGGCTGAGTAGCTCCGTTTGTTCTTGTTGCCTGAGGTGAGCTATTTGTTTATTTGTAGTCGAGGTGTGCAAGGGACGTGACATAATCAAGTCCCCGTTAACTTTCAGTCTGTGCTGTCCCATTCTCAGTAGTGCTGACTTGTTTTTAGTCTCACCAACAACACCACGGATTTCCCATTTTCACCATCCCCGTGCACACCTCTACTCTGGACGCCTAGTCTAGCTGTGGGCATACAAGTAAGGAGGCGTGCTTATGAATTGTTTAAAACACTTGCGAGTTACTGTAGTCTCGGACTAGTCAGTAATCCTTTTGCTTTGCTAGGTAAGATATCCTGATTGTGTGCAGTTCCCGTGGACCCGTCCCGAGGCAGGCTCCAAAAGCAGAAACACGGTCAGAGAATGTTGTGGGGCACTGTGGCTTGTGTAGTAACTGCATTGGTGTCAGCTTTGGTCTTCTGGCTTCATGGTGAAGGTAAAAAAAAAAAAAAAAGAATTTTTAAACATTTATTATTAATTATCGAAAGCAGTTAGGAATCGCATTTTCAGATTGCTACTATATAAAGGAACTGGGAAGTACAAGTAGTATAATGCATAGCCAGTATTGTACTGTAACATTAATTATTAACTTTAATGAACTATGCTTATTGCTTTAAAACGTGGCTTTGGTGTTGGGACCGGGCAGTTGTCAGTTTATGAATGTAAGCTGAGATGAGCATCAACTCTGCTAAGAAGGAAACTTTACAGGTATTGAGTATTAGGGGAAAAATTGTGACATTATACAGGTACAAATCGCTTAGCACTTTGTGGTCCTGGAAGCAGAAGGAAACCAGCTTCAGTGACTAAAGAAGGGAACCCCCCCCCCCCCCTTCTTGAGGATGGACTCCAGAATGAGGCATTGGAAACCAGTCCTGACTCCATAGGCCCTGATGCAGCTGTATAGGCTCCTGCCACGGAGAAGCTGCAGTATGAGAAACACAGCCTGCACTAAAAATGGCCACTTTTCCCACTGAAAATGAAACAGGACTGTGGCCCCGCTGTCTCTGAAGAAATTGTCTCCAGGGACACACAAGTGCTGCCTCTGGACCCCTTCCCCCTCCGAGACCTTTGCCAAAGCTGGAAATGATCTGTCCGAGGCATAGGAGCCAACTTTTCAAAATTATTGGGGGTGCTAAGCCCAATGGAAATAACCCCTCACTGGACCCCTACAAGCAATTTTCTCAATATTTTCTCAAGCACCCACAGCACCCACAGAGTCGGCTCCAATGGTCCGAGGAGGGGCACGGGGAACTGGCAGCAGTATTGAGCTACCAGTTCCTACAGGTCGCACAGCTCTGGCTAGCTGGCATGGTTAGCTAACTGTAAGCCCAGGACTCCGGTGGTCCGCTGATCCCTGTTTTCTCCTCTGGGTGTGCTATGTCTCTAAAGGCTGCAAAAGCAGTTTGTTTTTACCATTTTTTTTTTAAAGCAGACAAACTCATCCCATTTATTTTGCCTGGAGCTGCAAGGGAGCCCAGGAGAAACATCCAAGCAGGTGCAAGGGCAGCAGAGCAGCGTTCTGTGCTTGACCAGGTCCAGTTCATGGATTTAGGAAGCTGGGAGTTGGCCATTAGGCTCCACCAAGTTGCACTGCAGGGAGCTAGGCCTGGGGACTAGGAGCCTGCCCAGAACAAGCTTAAACTGTGAAATGACTGATCTTAAGCTTTCTATTGAGCACAGCAGGTTCTACTGGCGATGATGTCTCTGAGAAAGATCAGTTTCTTTACCTCCCTCTGCTGGCAGGAAAGCATATAACACCTATTCGTAAGGAACAATACAGCACTGACTATGGAAAGACTAGTTTGAAGGAGGGATGGGGTAGGAGATGGAGAAAAGCTAGATAATAGAAGGGAGGGAAAGATGATTACAGGGAAGGAGAGGGGATGATGGCCAAACAGGTAGAAAGGCGACAGCAAAAACTGTGGCCATTGTAAGGTCCATCACATACGATCTACTCATGTTTTCTTTTAAAACAATTCATCATAATATGTATAAATTATGAGAAGCACCCAGTTGTAATAGTCCTTATTTGTCTACTTGTTTTTGTCTTTACTCCCTTTTTTTCTTGCAATGGGCTCTGCTGGAGGAGTATCTTCTGAGATACATCCTCAGCACCAGAGTACTTTCAGTGGTCTTCCCTCCCTTCATGGACTGAGCACGTTGCTCCTCTTGCACACCCAGACCCAAATGGCCCTCGTGGACAAGGGTTCAAACGCAAATCTATTATGCTGAAGCCCACAAGTCTAGCCATAAGCCAGGCACTGGCCCCAGCCCCAGCCCCATTTGTATTCAGATCTGAAGGTAGGACAACCAGGTTGTCTGTGGCAGAACGGAAAGCTGTGAAACACAGGATCAGAGAGATAGCATTAGATAGCTGCCATGTTCCTCCAGTTTGTAATGTGTGAGAAAAACTGTAAAAAAAAAAAAAAAAGCATACATAAGCTTTTAGCGATATTTTTTGTCCAGGGAAAATATATGAAAATGAGCCTCAAGCTATACTAAAAGTTGCTGATGCTGGAACAGAAGCTTTTTATATTGAGGGCTTTTTAACAGGAGGAGCAATTGAATCAGGAGGGTTTATGAAACAGCATTTTTGTTGTGCAAAAGATATGGTACATAAGGTCCTAGAGTTTGAAGTTCTTATAATTCACTATAGTTCAGAGGTGTAAGACCAAGGGATACCTGTCGACGAGTTTAAAAAAAAGCAGTTTGTAGACGGCTGTCAGTATCAGGAACATCTGCCTTATTCATAACTGTTTAAGGAATGATGATTTTTGAACAAAAATGAACAAAGGCACAATTTGCAAATTTAAAATACAATGACCTCTCAGGCAGGCAGGTGCTCTGTCCATTCCACCTGGCTACACACAGCCTTGTGTCAGTTACACCAGTTACAGCAAACTGAGGGTGAAGTACAAAAGCTTCCTACAAGTCAGTAAACCTGCACAGTGAGTGGCTCGAGCAAGAGAGCCAGCATGTCTGATCAGTCGCATTGTAATGGTGACAAGACGTGCCAAGTGAACTTGGTAGGCGATTTTGTACAGTTAAGGTTGAACATCCTTTAAACTTCTGTCAAAACCATGGCCATGCAAATGTATAGTTGGACTTGGTTCTGTGGTGTATTTTTCAATCTACAGTCATATGTATTAAATTAGTAATATTATTAATAGTAAGAGGGAGCTTCAAGTGTGGATCTGGTTTAAGATTTGTGTGTCTTTTAAATCCAAATGCTCCTGGAACATAGTGTCTTGTTTTGTTGCTACTTTTTGTTTATTCTTGACTTCTTCGCCATTTTCTGGTTTTCTTCCTAATGTGGGCTTGATACAGCACATATTAGATAAGTGCACACTCCGCTTATCTGTGATGGAAACTTACAATCCCAAATTTTTCTCATTCATTGTAATATAAATTTACTTCAGTTTGGCACACCAGTGATAAGCGTGCACTTGGGCTCTTTCAATAACATCACTTCACTTAGTTGCACCCTCCCTCTTTCACTCCCAGTCCTGTGAGGTTCTAGTGCCATGCATCACAATGCTGTGAACCAATGAAGGGGAGAGGAGCAGGACTGCCCCTCCGACCTCATTGGCTCACAGCTTCATGTTGTACACCTGCTGTGCTACGCAGTATTTGTACATCATGAAGCTGGGGGTGGTCCTGCCTCTCTCCTCTATCTCCCTCCGGCATTGTGATGTGTAACTGCATGGGTCACAAAGTGGAGAATGAAGGAGGGGAGGGTGTGCATCTTATTTAGGACATTTCAGTTTGCTTTCTCATCACCTGCAAAGCATAGGAAATAGCTGTATCAGTACACATGTGTAAGGCTGCCTGTGGATTTCCCAGCTGGAGTGACGGCTGAGGAGTTTGATCGCTAAGTCGCAGTTGATATGACCTGCAGACTTCTGATGATATAAACGACACTGAGATTTGCTCAGAGCTGTAGTTTGAGGTTGAGGATGCTGGAGACTCCAGTCTGCAGGTGAAGTAAGACCCACTGTGACATTTTCTGCTGCATTACACAGCTTGAACATCGTGAGAGCATTATCTAGAGGGTAATGGGTGCCAGATTTACAAACATTATTATGACCAGCCGGACTTTGTCTACAATATACAGACAAAACACCTGTACAGATTTTCCTCCCATTTAACAGATACTAGTTGTGCTTGACAAGTTTTATTTCTTTTTTAGAAAATTGTCTATGCCTTACAATATTTAGCAGTAAGGAAAATTGTTTACTTTCCAATAACAATAATAAGGTGCGCTACACTGGATTTGTGTGGTTACTGAAATAATGCTTTGAATATAATCACTTTGGTTATATGCAAGTGAAACTTTGGTCCGGAGTCCTTGCTCTTAACCAGAGTGCACTACATATGTTGTTGAAATATTTGTTTTGAAATATTTGTTTTTCTTTATTGTATGTCATCATTTTTAATAGTTTGTATCTTCAGCATTTTTCTGTGTAAGCATATATTATAATATGTAAATTGTATAACTAAAAAATAACATAAAAACAAAACAATGTGCTCCTCCAACTACATTGGCTTCTGTGGCAGGTATTCATGCCTATTCATCACTTCTACAATGTTGAGCTTGTCACCAAGTTTTATCCCCACCTTTTCACGGCATATCTGCTGCTCCTGCTCTTCGGTCAAGTTCATATTGACTTCAAGTGCATCCCTTGGGTGACCCATCATTTGAGAGACAGGCCAACACAATTTTTTTTTTAACTCCAAGGATCTCTGTTCTAGTCCATCAGTTTTAGCATTCTACAGGGCATCCTAGAAAACAAAATTAATATTAAATTCAGATAGCAAAAGTACAATAGAAATATGTCCTAGTGTAAACATTGCTGGATTTCTAGTTAACTACAATAAAGTGGTATGGTAGCTGTGGTTAGTCCACTTTTAAATATAATAAAAAGAAATAAATCAAAACATAGAAAAGAAAATAAGATGATACCTTTTTTATTGGACTAATAATACATTTTTTGACTAGCTTTCGAAGGTAACCCTTCTTCAGATCAGAAATAGGCAAATGTTGACAAATATCAGAATGTATAAAAGTGTAATACAAAAGCATTCCAATGACAGTCTCACAGGAAGAGGGAGGGGTAGGTTAGGTGAGAGACAGTGAGAGATGGATGGCTGATAGAGAGTGACAAAGCAGTAGAATTTTGTGGTTTATAGTGGAATAGAAAGCCCAGATCTTTAAGTCCTGTCTGGTGATGTTATAATATTTAATAATTTTGACTTCAAAGCTCTTACGTTCCTGGATTGTCATACATTTTCCTTTTAGCATTCTTACCATAAGATCATTGATATAGTGTTCTGGTTTTGTAAAGTTCTGTCCCACAGAGGTGGCATCCTGGTTGACATTGGAATGTTTAATATTCTGTCTATGTAAATTGAACCTCGTCTTTAGCATCTGGCTTGTTTCTCCAATATAGCACCCTTCTTCACACCTCTTGCATTGAATGATAATATACCACATTTGAGGATGAGCATGTAAAGGATCCCCATGGGATGCGAAGAAGGGTGCTATATTGGAGAAACAAGCCAGGTGCTAAAGACGAGACTTATTTTACATAGATACAATATTAAACATTCCAATGTCAACCAGGATGCCACCTCTGTGGGACAGCACTTTACAAAACCAGAACACTGCATCAATGATCTTTATGGTAAAAATACCAAAGGATATTTTAAGACAATCCAGGAACGTTAAGACCTGTTGAAGTCAAAATGATTAAATATTCTGACACCCACCAGACAGGACTTAAGATCTGGTCTTTCTTATCCCACTATAAACCATAAAATTCTACAGCTGTTATCAGCCATCTATCTCTCCCTGACTCTTATCCACCTCACTCTCCCTGTTTCTCACCTAACCTACCCTTCCTTAGGACACACTTAACTGGTAGGGTTTTCAGGATACCCTTTATGAATCTGTATGAGAAATGTGCATGTAGATTTCATGCATATCCATTGTGGATATCCTGAAAACCTGACTGGCTGGATGTATCCTGAGGACTGGGTTGAGAACCACTGTTCTAAATGTTTGGCTTATGTATTTAAGCCAGCTATTATAACTTGTTTATATAAAGGCTGCAAAGCACTTCAACATGTTTATTATATTTTGACAATTGTTGAAGACATGTTGCGTGAAAAGACTCTTCAGCTAAATGAAGTGCTTCCGTGGTTCTTTCCCGTTTCTATTAGTTTACATTCGGTTTTGTGTTTACTTTATGAACATGCTTGTGGATGAAGTGTTATAATGGGTTCCATGGCCTGTTTGCACAGATAGGGAAACTCTACCTTGAAATCTCGCATAGCCTCACTTAACAACAGGAGTGGATTGACAGTGATCTCCGCCCCTGGTAAATAAGGGTCATACCCCCCCTCCGATCCCACATCTCTTCCTCCATCCCCGGGATCCAACATCTGTCCCCTCCCTCCTCTCCAGATCCACCATCTTTCTTCTCCCGCCCTCTCTCCACCATGCAAAATCTCTTCCTGTCATTCATTCTTATGCCCCCTCCATCTATAGCTGTACCATATCTGCCACTCCTCCACAACCAGATTCAGCATCTCTGCCTCCCTTCCCTAGGTCCACCATCTCTCTTGCTCCCGAGGCCAACATCTTCCCTTCTCTGTCCCCAGGTTCAGCTCTCTCCCCCCCCCCCCCCCCCTCCTTATCCACATTTACCTCAAAAGTTCCTTTCTCCATACAGGGCTCCGGCATAGGTTGTCTGCTGTGGCCCACCCTTGCGGAAGCAGGAAGTTACATCAGGAAGGGGCAGGCTCATCTTGCTATAGCATTGCATCATGTCATATGCAGTTGGAAAGATAACTCAAATCTGAATGTCATTGAATGATGGAGTAATTAAACAATATTAATCTACTTTGGCTCTTAAACAACACAACATCCAGTCCTCAAAGATTTGGGCATCTCTGGACTCCCCCTGTTTTTGTCTTGGGTGTCATAGTGAATAGGTTCTCTCACTCTTATTTTGTGTGAAACCTTGCACATACCTCACTTTTTTTATGCAGTAATTCAGCTTATGCTTTCTAACTGCTGGAAGCCACTTTGGTTCTGTAACTTGTTTATAAAAACGAAAGAATTTAATACAATTTATACAAAAAAAAGTGGTGGGCTGCGGCAGAGCAAAAGTTCCGGTCAACAGCAGAGAGCCTAGGCCGGGATCCTGTACGGAGAAAGGAAATTTTGAGGTAAATGGGGGGTTCAGAGACAGGGGCGATGTGGAGAAGGTGAGAAAGGAGGGTAGCAGACCTGGGAACAGAGAGGAGAGAGATGTCGGTAATGGGGGGGGGGGGGGGGGGGGAGGAGGTACTGGGCCCTTGGGCACTGCCTGGTTGCCTGAATGATCAGTCCACCCCTGCTTAATAGTGTTGTCAAAGTTCATCAGCTGGTACTCTCATATAAGTAAACAAAGTCAAAATCCATATCTTGTGTTCTCCACAGTTCTAATGAAATAGGTCATTTCGTGTAGTGGAATTTCCCAGGTCTCTGGTGGAGAGGATGGAGGTGAAGCAAAGTTGGCATTGTTTCCTCAGTCTGGTGACCTTCCACTGACACCTTTAGCACTTCTTACTGACAGTTCATCTCGATATTGTATACTATAAGAAACAACTTGCCACAGGGATCCTGCCTATCACCAATCCTATTCAATATCCTGATGTCCACCATGGGTTTCTATATGGAGAGGAATGGAATTAACTGCTGCTCCTATGCAGATGATATAATATTGTATTTCCCTTTCATAAAGACAAAAATTATGTTAACACACTGGGCAGCCATGGTGTGACGCTGAATTATGACAAAACAAAAGATTTTGGTAATCACAGCACATAACATGGATGTTACATCAGAGGGCGGGACACAGTGAGGGAAGGCCGGCCGACGAAGCAATTTTTCTTCTTTTACTCTCAGATGTGAGGCACCGCACCGCTGCTTCATAGATTTTTTTTAAAATGCTGGGTCAGATGCCAGTCGGGTTGGGAGGCAGAAGGGTTGTCTGGTGGCATGGAGTATGCAGAGGGACCCTGTAGGCTAGCTCGGGGGAGGGAGGGAGGAGAGCCGGCTCCAGCACAACGTCGGACATACAAAAAAGGTGCCAGTACGCCGTACCGGCGCGTACCGGCACAAAAAAAGCACTGTCCCCATGTACTCAAAACAAAGCAAGCAAACCTATGAGCTGCTGCATCTACGTTGTTCTTTATTGTTGGTAGCATTTTTATTTAATCTCTCTTATATTTTCAAACATGCCAGCTTGTACAGCATACGGATGCACACAGAGAAAGCATAAAAATGGGATAACTTTTCATAGGTAGTGAAGTAATTTGTTATAAATCTTAATCAGTGGTCAGTTGGAGGGGCTGGTTACAGGGACACCCTAACACGTGTTATATTGGTGCACAGATTTTTTTTCTCCTGGTAATGGACCACTAAAACATCATGTTATGAGAATCAGGTGCTTAACATTCAGAGTTTTTATTTATTTATTTATGACATTCATATCCCACATTTAACATGTTAGGTTGAAACCTGGGAGTATTTGAAAGCTTATTTTTACCTGTGCCTAGATGGTTTGTGCGAACTTGCTCCTTCTGTTTTGAAGAATGCAGTGGTATATTATAAAAATGCACTTAATATTGTTTATTACTATTATTTACTACTGGTTGATAAACAGCAGAAGTTAACCAAGTCAACTTAATGCATTGTAATATAATTTTTAATAGCACTTTTCTCAGTCATTACCCAAATACAAATAAAATTATAATGTTAATTATATGACCGCATATGCCTTTTATGGTAGCTTATGTTAATTAAAGTCGTATCAGAAAAATATTTGCAAGTGCGATTTTATTATGCAGGCAAACAATACACACTACCAGAATACAAAATAGCAAGCAGCACAGTATTAATCGCCAAGTTTATATAAAGTTGATTATTTTCAGTGGAAAATAAATCTGTTGGCTGCCTGCTATGTGAATATTCCATCACTGTTTAATTATTGCTACCACGTATTACATATTTAAGGCATGTGCATTAAACATAGATTGTTTACAGTTATCTAGACCTTACATGCACATGGTATTGCTTATTAAACCCGAAGGCAAAACCAGAGTGTGGTTAAATAATTTGGTATAAACTTTGTTGTTTATGACTTGACTTATTATGAAATGCTATGAAATGCTTTGAATCCTATTGATCTGTACCTGTGTTATTTTGGCGGGTGGAAACAGTCAGGTGGGCTTATAGGGAGTGAGGGGAAGGGTTCTTGGGGTAAAACTTTTTATTGTGCCATGTTGGATGGTTTACTGTTTTTTTTTCTTGTTCTATATGAAGCTTATCAACCAACATGTTTTGCTTAAAAATAAGTTTTGGACGCTACTGAATTCTATTATTCTGTCTCAGTGTATTTCCAGTTTTGGGACAGTATGAGCCATCACAAGAACAAAACGTAAGAAAACGAATAGGCTTATAGCCAGCCCATTTAGTTATGTTTCCACAAATGAGAGATCTGTTTGACAGAAAATATTTTTATTTTTTTGACTTATAAACCACTTGTCCCTGAAACATGCTCAAACAGAATAATTCATTTGTGTATCTAAAAGGTAAAGTTCTACAAAACAGATGAATATGTGATTCCATGTGCCCCAATGAGAGTTTAATTCTACTTCTACTGAATTTCAATATATTCTATCATCTTTATAACACCATGCTTCCCAAGGCAGATTCCAACAACATTTTAAGATGAACCCATCATGAAACAGGATATCTTCGCTGAAATTTGGCCATCTGTATTGTATACAGTGTATTTATTTAGTTTTTAGTGTAGAAAAATGAGCACAAAATACAGTGTTTAAAATTGCTGTTTCTACCAGTTATAATAATTTTTAAGCTGTTTTAGTGATATTCAATTGTTATTTCATGATATTTATATGTACATATGGGAAACTTATAAATTAAAAAGCTGTCCAATAAGTAAAAAAAAAAAAAAAAGACAAACTTTTGTCCTGCACCTTTTAAGGCACTGCCTATCCAATTGAAACAGCTTTAGAGTTGTTACAGATGGACCAAGGAATAAGAACAAAGGACAATGTGGATGCAGCAGCTGATAGGTTTGCTTGCTTTGAGTAAACTGGAATGACGGCTGCGCTGGGAAGAGGAATCTGATTGTCCTAATTGGCTTCCTTGCTCACAATGGACTAGATAGGTTTACTTCCACTGCTGTCTATTTAAACCACCTTTCTTCCCTTCTTCAGCTTCCCAATCTCCTCTCGCAGGCTGCTGACGCAATTTCTTGTTTCCGGTTGGGCGGAACGCTCCTGCGGGAGAGACGCCGCGTCAGAGGGGGCGGGGTGATCGAAGGCGTTTGAAGGTAGGATGGGGGAGAAGTTGGGGTGGACTGAGGAGGGGGATTGTGCTGGTGGATCGCGGACGAGGAGCAGAGGGGAGCTATGCTGGGCCAGGGCGTGCAGAATCGATGGCAGACTACGGGGGAGGGGACCTTAGTTCCCGAATGCATGTGATCAGGGATGATCGGCGTGTGAGTGTGAGCCTGAGGGCAGTCAAATGCGTGCGACTTGATATCTCTGTGGCTATGTAATTGCCCCCTCCCTTTATCAATTTGTTTTTCCTTTTGTGCGTTTGCTTTCTTGTGGAATCTTTATTCGTTTCACCGTGGCCCCGAGAGCGGGACCCTGCTGCAGCTGCCACCGGTGCTCCGGAGGATCATGTTCCCCAACACTCGGGGCTTCCTGTGGTCGGACCTGGAGACCCGCGCGCTGCTTGACATTTGGGGGGAAGCGGACGTGCAGTCGGCGCTGGACGGCAACTTCCGCAACAGCCATGTGTACCGCGATGTGGCCTGCCGTCTGGCCGACCTGGGCTTCGATCGCACGCCGGAGCAGTGCCGTATCCGCATCAAGGGCCTGAAGCGCCAGTATTTCCAGGCGCGCGACGGCCTGAAGAAGAATGGCCACGTGCGCAAGATCTGCAAGTACTACGACGAGATGGACCGTATCCTGAGCTGCCGCCCGGTTCCGGCTGCTGCCGAGCAGCCTGATGAGAGCCTGCTGGAGGATGGCGACGATGACGGGAACGGTAGTGGAGGAGTTGCTGGAGGCGGTGTGGAATCTTCCCAGGAAAACTTCACTGAGGATTCGGGCGAGTGCTCTTCCTACGCCGAGCGTGCCATTAAAGTGGAGTGCCCACCCTTCGCCATCCCGGTGCCACCAGGTGAAGGTGAGTGAAGTGAACCTTTCCCTATGCATTTAAGCTGCGCATGTCATGAGTGTGTTCATACCTCCTCCAACTGTGCTGTCTTTACAAATCTAGTACTGTGCCTGTCATTGAGAGGGGTTGTTTGCCTCATATCAAGGTCAGGATAGGGTTTGTTTGTTCTTTCTAGTCACCTGCTCACAACTTTTGCTGGTTCTTATCAGATCCTGCACGGTAAAACAGCAGTATTGCGGGGCGCGCAGAGGTGCCCTAGGGTAGTGTTTTGCTTAGCACGCTAAGCCTATGCTGGAAAATCTATTTTTTTCCAGCATAAGAAGCGTGCCTCCACAAATTGGCCAGGACTCCCGGTGGTAATGGCCATGTGCTAATGGGGAAGTTAGTGTGTGCTAGAATCAACTGAAGTACAATCATTGTCCTGGTGCAGATCGACTAACAAACTATATCAAAAATTACCAAATGGATCTGCTGTCAAAAATGACTAAAGAAACCTTATAACATAACAGCGGAAAAGGCCTCAAAAGAGCTTCCAGGTCTTGAATTGATCTGTTGAAGCTATATCGGGTCTATAGACCCTACTTTCATCATTAGCCTGAAAAACTGCTCGTGCTGATAAATGGTGATATTTATATTTTCAGAGACATTTTATTATTTTATTTGCGCTATATCTACTGTGTTCTATCTTAGATTCATTAAATGAACACCTCACTTATCTTTTTAGTGGGTGCTTCCTGGATAGCGTGTTGCAGCTGAATTCCTCTTTCTCAAACAAATGATGAGAGAGCGTAGACACACTTAGCTGACATTTCCTCTAAAGTGTGCGACCGAGGCCCTGAAGCAGCCTTGCAAAACGCTGGCCACCGTCGGCCCGGCACATTTGTTTGAGAGAGAGGAATTCAGCTGCAACACGCTATCCGGGAAGCACCCACTATAAAGATAAGTGAGGTGTTAATTTAATGAATCTAAGATAGAACACAGTAGATATAGAGCAAATAAAATAATAAAATGTCTCTGAAAATATAAATATCACCGTTTATCAGCACGAGCGGTTTTTCAGGCTAATGATGAAAGTAGGGTCTATAGACCCGATATAGCTTCAACAGATTAATTCAAGACCTGGAAGCTCTTTGAGGCCTTTTCTGCTGTTATGTTATAAGGTTTCTTTAGTCATTTTTGACAGCAGATCCATTTGGTATTTTTTGAAATTAGTGTGTGACCATTACAAAAGAACCCCACTCAAATATAATTATTTCAGACCATACACCAGTGACTCTTTCTCTAAAAGGGTAAAAAAAAAACCCCAAAAAACTAGACTGTGGTGTATGAATAGATTATTACTGAATAATCCAGAATTCATAATTCCACTACTTCAAAAAAAATTAGCAAGGATCCTACTTCCAACAGTGGCCAATTCATGTCAAGTACCGGACAGTCTTTTTTTTTTTTTAATTATTCATTTATTCAAAAAATTTACAAGAAACCTCTTGCTTAGAAAGTCTCTATAAACATAATAAGCTTTAACAAGGAAAATGATACAATAAAAATAAAATAATTCACTTTCAGAGAATAGAGACTCAAGTCCATAAACCTAGAAATCCAATATGTAGGAAATCAACTGGAGAAATAAACAAAGGAAATAAACATCAGATATCACACATTCACTAAGTGGAGATGCCTTATTCTTATCGCTTTTCCTTATTTGCCGAGGCTATGAGTGCAGACACATGAGCTGGTTCCATAAATACATATTTCTTCCCCCCCAAGTCTTATTATACACTTGCAGGGTTATCTTAGAAAAAAGGTACCCCCCAGGTGCAGGACTTCCGGCTTGAGGAGTAGGAATTGTTTCCTCCGCCGTCTAGTCTCCTTAGAGACATCAGGGAACAAAAGGATTTTAAAGCCTAAAAAGGACTTTTCTTTATTATGAAAGAACAGGCGGAAGATCCAATTCTTATCTGGTAATAGTGCTACGGTCGCTACCAGAGTGGCTGCCGTTGCAAGTTCAGAGTCAGTAGTTTCAAGCAAAAGAGAAATGTCTGTCGACTTTTCAATTGTCTGGTTCAATTTTTTCCCAGGAACATAATAAGCCAAGGTAAAAGGTGGGATACTTTGTTCAGGTATGTTCAAAATTTCACGCATGTAGCGCTTTAACATCTCAAGAGGAGCTACATTATGTATTCTAGAAAAATTAACAAATCTCAAATTATGGATTTTAGTGTAATTATCAAACATTTCGGATCTCGTCCTGAGACTGGTCAAATCTTTTATCATTGATTGAGTTGTTTCAAAGTTCAAAACGTTTTGATCGAATTTCTCCTCCAATTTTCCAATTTTTTCGTCTAAAACTTTGAGCTCCTCTCCTTTTTTTTGTACATCAGTTTCCAAAGATTTTATTTTAGGTAATATCTCATTGCTTTGATTCAGAAAAAGCTGTCCCAAATTAGATACCAAGTCCCATAACGTTTCTAAAGTTACTTCTTTTGGTTTTTCTACTAACAGTTTAGGTAATTCTAACCTTATGGTAGCCTGTTCAGGAGTCACACTCTGTTCCTCGGCTCCTCTCCCCACACTCCGCGGCGTCTCCATGGGCAAATTGCCCTCCATTCCTTGCTCCGCTGTTATCCGAGCTTCCTCTCGACGCTCTTCTGGGCCCTCTATACCTTCCGGGGTAGACCCTGCCGATCCAAGGAGGAAGGAGCTCGCGCCAATCGGCTGGGGAGGTGGTGAGCGCATGGCGGGGCTTAGTGTAACATCAAGGCCAACGGAAGCCGAGTTCTCCAGATCGTCGGGGTTCCTAGCTGGCAGCATTCCGCTCTCCGAAGCAGCTCCCGACGGTCTCACAAACCTATCCATAGGACCCGGCAATGAAGGAGGCAACGGGGAGGCTCTAGCCGTCACTCTACCTCGGCGTTTCTTTCAACGGTAAGAGTGAGACTCGCCGTGTCTTAGTGAGGTGCGGCCATCTTGGATTTCTCGAGGGACCATGATCAGTACCGGACGGTCTTAAATGGTAGTAGCAAGATTTGTGCTACTGATCCCAGAGACAAGCAGGTAGCTTTCCTCATGTCCATATGGACTTTTCCTCCACAGGAACCGCTGGTACTACATCTTCAAGTACGTTATTTTTCAGACTTTTTTTCTATGCTGTTCTGCAGTGCATCAAAATCTGAAGGGGGCGTATTAAGAGCAGGATTTGGGCGTTCCTAAGACTTGGACAGTTTTCAACCATAATGGAACAAAACCAAACCATCCAGGACTAAAACTAATTTTGAGTTAGTCCTGTTTTTAGAATGAATAAGGCACAAAAAGGTGCCCTAAATGACCACATGGCCAGCCTCTATGACAGCCTCAGATGTTAGATCTATTAGAACAGCATGCAGGTCCCTGGAATAGCGTAGTGGTCAGTGCAGTACACAGCAGGGGACCCAGGTCCCTATCTCCCTCTACCTGTCACACTTGTGGTGGAAACTGTGACCCCCTACCAAAGTCACCAAAGCCCTACTGTACCCATGTATAGGTGCTCCCTTCACCTATAAGGGCTACCGTAGTGGAGGGCAGTGGGTTTTGGAGGGCTCAAGGAACAAGATAAGGGAGCAAAGGTGAGGTGTGCAACAGGAGCATTTTCATGACGTGCACAGAAATGCCCTTTAGGGTGTCCCATCACTCTCCTGGGCTCTCCTGGGATGTCTGGAGGATTAGTCTACTAAAAATGCTGGCTCCTCCTACACCCCAATGACATGAATATCTGTTTTGCATTGTGGTTTTTTTTTTTAATGATCCTAAAAACAAAACATCTAAAGCACAAAACCTTGTTCGAATGGTATTTTCGAAAAAAAAAAAATTTTTTTTCTTCTTTGAAAATGATCATCTTTCCAGTTCAAATTTTGGATTTAGACGTTATATCGAAAATGCCCTTCCACGTAACTTTGTAAGTCTGTATGCTTTAAAAATGAGCTTATTTTTTAATAAAGCTAGTGAGATTATATAGGTGCTCAAGAGCTATACACCCAAGTGGAATTAATTTATGTTTCTCTAATTTTTCTATCAAGTGACATATAAAGAAATAATAAAAGTTAGTGGATTAATTAAAACAGCCAAAATTAAATCCCAATTATTTCACCTAGGACTCGGAAATTTTGGCAAATTTCTTTGCAGAATTTTATAAAAATATACACCTCACAATTGAACACCCCTGTAGATAAATTAGATGATAAAGCTAAATCAGAGACTGACCAAAACGTTTCACAAAAGAGGAAAGATACCAATCGATTTCTTCCTTAAAATGCAATAAAGCAGCTGGATCTGATGGACTTCCAGCTGAATTATGAAAAAGATTTAAGGATCCTCTTAAATACTTTTAGTGAAATAATATCTACAGGGAAATTGCCATCTACATTCTACAATACTCATAGTATTACTATTATTCCCAAGGAATGCAAAGACACATTAATTGTTAAACAAAAATCACAGTTTTCACCAAACTTCTAAGTCTCAGAATTTAGAAATACATGGATCATATAATAAATCAGACCAAACTGGCTTTATTAAAAACAGATATACCTCAGATAAACGTTTAAGATATACCAAACCAAAACCCAAAAGGGGATTATGCTTTTCTCTCCTTAGATGCTGAAAAACTAATTTTGCTTTTTATGTAAGATAAGTAATTATGACCAGAGCCTAACTTGGATAGAAGCTCTATATCATTCTCCCACAGGTTCAGTTGTAGTTAATGATACTTTTTTCATTTCCTTTTAAGTTATACAGAGAGAGAGGTCAAGGATGTTGTCATGAAATGCCTAGCCACCCACCTGGGGGTACCCTGCAGCCACTTAAGAGGGTCTATCCCCAGCACAACTCAGGTCAGCCTGCACCTTCTGCTTGTGCTCTATTCTAGCACCCTCCTCCCACCGATTGGGTCACAGTCACCTTTGGGAAGTCTCCCACTCACAAATTATCCCCAGTGATTTCTAAGTTACTGGAGCCACACTCCCAGTGGTCCCATAGTTCTCAGAAGATACTCACAGACCCAACACACAAAACACCAGGATTCTTTATTAGTCCAGACAGGCAGAACGAACAAACAATTGTGTTTATTCTCAGAACTTGGAACAGTGAACAAAAATGTGCAATTGGCAAACAATTACGGGTAACTGAAATATGGATCAATTATAACACTAACTAAATATCTATATACTGCCTAAGCAGTACCTGGGAAGATCAGGACATGTAACTATTCACAGAGCCTTAGCAAAGAGATCTGTCTCCCTCTTCTTCCAGGCTAAGAGTGAAGCAACAGCCAGTTCTGCTGGGTAATTTCAAAACTCCGGGCCAATCAGAGCCCAGAACAGTCAAGTTTAAAATAAAAACTGGGTACATAACTAAAGGCACTTCCTATTATCTGTATGCCAACTAAAATAAAGAGAAGTCTGTCCCCTGTAACAGCTTTAAGCATAAACATGCACCATCTGCTGGCCAAACAGGAGAAATACACTTCAGACATACTTAAACAGGAAAATATCCAATACATTTTACAAGCTTAAGACATACTGTTTCTTCACAGATGTCCACTCTTATTATTTGCAATAGCAATAAAACGGCTGACAACCATTGGAAATTCAGACAACATCAATGAGATAACTACAGATGAAAAGCCTTCTATAGCCATTTACACAGATGATACATTAATCTTCTTACAAGGTTTAAATGAATCCATATCTTGCCTATTAACATTAAGGGTAATCAGACAAATGTCTATATACAACAAATATTACAAAATCTGTGATAATGCCCTGTGGCCTTAAAATAAAACTAGAGAGACTTTAGGTAGAAAACCCACCTCTTACATAGTAACATAGTAGATGACGGCAGAAAAAGACCTGCCTGGTCCATCCAGTCTGCCCAACAAGATAAACTCATTTGTGTATACCTTACCTTGATTTGTACCTGCCTTTTTCAGGGCACAGACCTTACAAGTCTGCCCAGCAGTATTTCCCGCCTCCCAACCACCAGTCCCGCCTCCCATCACCGGCTCTGACACAGACCGTTTAAGTCTGCCCTCCACTATCCTCGCCTCCCAACCACCAACCTCTCTTCCCCCACCTGCTCCGCCACCCAATTTCGGCTAAGCTTCTGAGGATCCATTCCTACTGCACAAGATTCCTTTATGCATATCCCACGCATGTTTGAATTCCGTTACCGTTTTCATCTCCACCACCTCCCGCAGGAGGGCATTCCAAGCATCCACCACCCTCTCTGTGAAAAAATACTTCCTGACATCTTTCCTGAGGCTGCCCCCCTTCAACCTCATTTCATGTCCTCTCGTTCTACCGCCTTCCCATCTCCGGAAAAGATTTGTTTGCGGATTAATACCTTTCAAATATTTGAATGTCTGTATCATATCACCCCTGTTCCTCCTTTCCTCCAGGGTATACATGTTCAGGTCAGCAAGTCTCTCCTCATACGTCTTGGAACGCAAATCCCGTACCATTTTCGTAGCTTTTCTTTGTACCGCTTCCATTTTTTTAACATCTTTCGCAAGGTACGGCCTCCAAAACTGAACACAATACTCCAGGTGGGGCCTGACCAACGACTTGTACAGGGGCATCAACACTTCCTTTCTTCTGCTGATCACACCTCTCTCTATACAGCCTAGCAACCTTCTCGCTACGGCCACCGCCTTGTCACACTGTTTCGTCGCCTTCAGATCCTCCGATTCTATCACCCCAAGATCCCTCTCCCCATCCTTACCTATCAGACTCTCACCGCCTGACACATAAGTCTCTCGTGGGTTTCTACTCCCTAAATGCATCACTTTGCATTTCTTCGCATTGAATTTTAATTGCCAAACCTTAGACCATTCTTCTAGCTTCCTCAGATCCCTTTTCATGCTTTCCACTCCCTCCCGGGTGTCCACTCTGTTGCAAATCTTAGTATCATCCGCAAATAGGCAAACTTTACCTTCTAACCCTTCGGCAAATGTCACTCACAAATATATTGAACAGAATCGGCCCCAGCACCGATTCCTGAGGCACTCCACTACTCACCTTTCCTTCCTCCGAGCGAACTCCATTTACCACCACTCTCTGTTGTCTGTCCGTCTTTCTGAACTATACTATCTTTCAAGTATCTTGGAGTTATATCTCATGCAATTATACTCTTAATTTATGAAAAATTACTATCACGTTAAAATAGACTTTAAAAATGGAAGGATAAAATAATATCTTGGTTAGGAAGGATAAACACCTTAAAAATGATTTTTTTTTCCCCTAAATTCTTATATTGACCTAGCTCTTTACCAAGATTTTTTTTTTTTTTTTAAGAAACCAGAAAAATATTTTCAGCTTTTATATGGCAAGGCAAAAAAGCCAGGCTAGAATTCCAGACAGGTGCCTTTCCAAAATCAATGGGAGGTCTAGGAATTCTAAATGTAGGGCCCCTCAATGTTTTGTCTTTCAGTATTCAGCACAGGTGGGCCTGGCTTGGCCCTTAATTCCAAAGGTACAGTTCAGCAGGGTTCCAAGATAACCTTGGCCTACCTGAGTAGAACTTCTGCAGCTTATAATTATAATTTTGCAGTAGAGACATGCAGTGCTAGTTTCCTACTGATTTTATCCTGCCTTGATCATACCCTCCCTATTGTGCCCATGCTGAGTCTTCTGTTCCTTTCGTGGCCTGCCTTTTAAGGTGGCTCTGACTGTGAGGGTACACTGTTAAGGGGGAGCTGTAATTTCCTCTAGATTCCCTCACAGCATGTTTAAACGTTTTTGCGAGATCTATCTGAATTATATGAACAAACTCACTAGATAAGATTAGAAGCTTTACTTTTTGCCCACTCACTCCAAGTGAAGGAATATTTAATTTAGATTGTATATTAATGAAGAAATGTTCAGTCTATCCTTTGTTCATGCCTTTGACTAATATTAGGGTCAAAATATGTAACAAAGCTCATAATCAAGATTTTTATCTTCCTTTCTCCCATCTCAGCAAAATAATTTCAAAGGGAAATGGGACAACAGCTATTAAAAAAGAAAAGAAAAAAAATAGCATCAGGAAAACTGATTTTCTAATTGAACAATGTTAAACCAAGAGGATACAGAAAAAAAATTGGTTCTTCTCTTCTTTCACTATTTTCAGCTGAGAAATTTATTTTCTGTTAAACAGAGTAAGCACAACTTATTATGACTTGTTACTAATTGGGGAAAATGTTCTTTTTGAGCATTATACCAAATGAAAATTATATCCCATGTTTGATGCAAAATTCAAAATACTAATATTGCCCATAATTGTATCTGGAAAAAAATATCAGTTCTGTATCATTAAGCAGAATAAAAAATATTTACATACAATTTCTCAAATTATTTATAAATTACTTCAAGAAACATCTCTGTGTTGGAAGGGTTGTCAAACTGAAGGAATATTTATCCAAAAGTGGTGGGACTTCTATTCATTAAAACCTGCTGGGAGTCAGTTCACATATTGTTAAAAATCAGATACTAACTTTTTCATGACAATAGAGACTGTGTTATTAGGATGGGGCACAATCCCTCTTATCAGCAAGATATGTAATAGCAAAATACTGGGAACGCAGATACGCGCCCTGTCAGAATGGATGAATAGTTACAACAAATATGGGATACAATTAAAATGGAGATACTGGCATATTAAAAAGATATCAAAAATTTTGAGAAAATAGGGAATCGTTTTATTAAAAATTATCCATCATAATATTTAAATGCAAATTTCAATTGCTATTGTAAATTTTCAATTACAAATGCTAGATAGATTTTGTAGCATTTTTTAGTATGACTATCATTCTTATTTTACTCTTGAAATAGAATCTTGACAGTGGTGTAATAGGGCTTTAATATTGGTCATGTTGGTTATCCATTTTATTAGACTATGGGGCTCATTTTCAAAGCACTTAGTAAACCCTATGGAATTTTGAAAATACGCTTCCATGTATCTTTGATTATAAAGCCTTGAATAGAAAGAGGTATAAATCCAACTTAAAGGGAATAACAATTTAGCTACTTTATTTGAACACATATTTCATCATAGGTACTCATTCTAAATTTTGCATGGGGAAAGGTACTTGTGATTCTGTGACTGTTGTGAAAACACTAATCTGGGACATTTCTACATAGATGTGTAATTGTGTGAACATCTGTGGCTGTATTTACATTTCGTGGAATGTTTTGACCTTTCAGACGTTTTGTTGTAATGAAACTTTAGTATGTTACAAAGAAAAAAAGCAAACTCACATCATTATTATATTTTCTGCTGCATTCTGGCAATTCCATTTTGTGCAGACATGCTTTATCCCTGAACAACACAGATGGTGGGGTATAGAGGAAGGAATAAGCTGAAAGTTTGTTTACAGTAGTAAACCTAGTCCTGGAGGCAATCCAGCCAGTCAGGTTTTCAGTGTATCCACAATGAATATTCATGAGAGAGATTTTTGTGCAGTGGAGCCAGTGCAAGTAAATTTCTTGCCTGAATATTCATTGTGGATATCCTGAAAACCTGACTGGCAGGAGTGCCTCCAGGACCAGGTTTGGGAACCACTGCAGTACAGTACGTTTGGCACATCATTGTACTAGGTTTGTGAAGAGGCAATCAAGTTGGTGTTGCTAGTGGAGGAGTAGCCTAGTGGTTAGTGCAGCGGACTTTGATCCTGGGGAACTGGGTTCGATTCCCACTGCAGCTCCTTGTGACTGTGGCAAGTCACTTAACCCTCCATTGCCCCAGGTACAAAATAAATACCTGTATATATGTAAACCGCTTTGAATGTAGTTGCAAAATACCACAGAAAGGCGGTATATCAAGTCCCATTTCCCTTTCTCCCCACTTCCCCCTCCAGACATAAATATTAGGTTGCTGCGCTATTTGCACATGATCTTCCAAAACAGTGTTGAATCTTTGGTTTGGATCTGCTGTCATATAACACTGTAACATTTTGTTTCAGGTTTCAAACAGCTTGCTCCTCCAAGCAGTGCACCTTCACCCTTACAACGTAAAAGGCCAAAAAAACGCCATACGAATTTAACCCTGGATGCAATGATGGAGAAATTCTTACAGCAAAGCATGGATGCGGAACAGAAGTTCTACAAGTACGAGGAGCAGCGACTTAAAATTGAAGATAAGCGAAGGGAAGCCGAGCATGCTCGGGAACTTCAAATGTTGCAGATGCTGGGACAGATGCTGGCAGGCATTTCTTCTGCAGTCTCACAGAGGTCACATTCTAGAGCCTGCAGCCCACCTCGGAGGGCAAATCGCCAGTCATTTGGGGAGACCATTAATTACAATCCTGTCGATAGAGCACTTTCTCCACCCATAGGTATTTCTTCCTGTAAGTTAGCTGATGTATTTGGCAAGTTAGAAAAAATCGTCTTTGACTATCTCTGAGTATGCAAAAACGGTTCATGTTTTTCTTAGCTTTTTATTTGTGGGTCAGAGAGATCTTAAAAATTTATATTGATAGATGTTTTCTAAATATTGCTGGTAGTTTTCCATACTGTTTTAAAGCGTTAGTATTAGCCAGACGTTTCAGAAAGTCACTTTCTGTGGTTTCTTAGTCCTGTTAGAGAGCTCGGTCAAAGTTTCCTGACGTGACAGTTGGTGTTTCAAGAGGCATATTTTATGTTGCTATTAAGACCTCAGTAAGACTTACAATATCATTCCACAGGTTTAGCACAGGCCTTTCAATGGTTGCTCAGAGCAAGTTACCTTTTCTGGAGGGCTTACGATTTTAAGAGGCTGCTGTAATAAGTGCTAAGTTGCGTTCAGGTTAATAATAGATTCAGGAAGGGCTTATGCCCAAAAATCTGTGCATGTAAGAATGTGCGCACGTATTACCGCACTGTTAATTAAATCCTTTGTTAATGAAGACATTAGCTACTACCCCTCAATTCAGAGAAGTGCGCACAAATCCTGAAGGCTTCACACATAGAACAATGAAGTTAACTTCATCCCTGAGATGGAGTAAAGTGCTAGCATTAAGGTAGGTTGCAGTGTTGAGATTTATCTACAGTAGTTCTTGCTCAGTTACCTCACGCAGGAGCAGCGAGTAAGAAGTGACCACCCAATATAAGAAGCACCCGTCAAGCCCAGAGGGATGAGGCTGGGGGTACGACTGGGTGAATAAGTTTTGCTATAGCTAGCACTTAACATTCATTTATCCGCTGCTTCTCAGGAATGATAGATTCCTTTGCTAAGAAGGAACTAATCATTGCTGAGGGGCAGTGAATAAGTTTAAAACTTGTACGGAGCAAGGCCTGATGCAGAAAACTGTGAACATATTACTGCGGCTTTGTGCACACTATTTTTGTCAGCACACCTTTAATACTAGAAGAAATTTTTATAACGATAGTTTATTGCATTGGGAGTTGGGGCTTCCCCCCCGCCCTCAAAAAGAAAAAATAAAAAAGCTTGTGTTTTTACGGCAGTGCAGGGTAAAGCCAGTATAAGTCTGTTATTGAGATGGACATGGGGGAAGCCACTGCTTGCCCCAAGATTGGTAGCATGGACTGTTGTCACTAGTTGGGTTTCTGCAACTTCAAATGCAGAGAGTGAAACTACCACTATTTACCATAATAAAACAAAAAACAGTGGAAATTCAGAAACTGCTTCCCAATTGCTAACGGTGAACCATGTCCACTTAACGTACTAAGCAACTTTTTTTCATGAGAAGTATATCAGAAACATTGAACTTTGAACTAAAATGTCCTTTCCAGAACTCAAATAGGCAAGTGATCAAAAAAATCAGCACTTAGCTTAATTCCATGTAGACAGCCGTCGAACATAACTAGCTTGACTCGACATTCACAGACTTAACAATACAGACACCCTGCCAATGCAGTTGTCCTGATAGCGTTTCAGCAGGAAATTCCTGTCTGCTGCTGGTTTTGAGAGTGCAGGTAGTGAATGTCCTGGATTGGACTGAGAAAATGATAAGCAATCGATGAGTGCATAATTTTGAGACTCCAGAAGCAGGCAGGAATTTCCTGCCGAAATGCTATCGGGACAACTGCATTGGCGGGTTGGGTTGTCTGTATTAAGTCTGTGAGCATTGAGCCAAGCTAAGTTATGTTCGACTGTCTGCATTGAATTTAGCTGAGTGCCGATTTTTTTTTTGATCGCTTGCCTATTTGAGTTTTGGGAAGGAAATTTGTTTGAAAGTTTGGTTAAATAATAATAAATGATAATGTGACATAGGGGTTGTGGTCTGAAATGGGATGGCCCATAGGCGCCCGGTATAAGAGGCTTGGACAGGCTAAGCCTCCCCTGCTGTGCTCTGAGAGGTTTAAATTGTTGATTTACCTCCATCCTCACAGCAGGAGCTGCAGTGAAAGCCCTCTAGCCTTGTGTAACCAATTGTAGAAATTGGTTTATGGTTTGTTTACCTTACTGCTGGGAGAGCAGGGAGTGGGGGTTGGCTGGGTTGCCAGGGAGATATTTAAGGAGGATGACTTCCTGACCTGCACTGAGAACAGATAGCAGCAGAATCGGACAACCAGACAACAAAAGTAGAAAAGATAATTTTATTTTCATTATAGTGTTTGGAATATGTCCACTTTGAGAATCAGGTGCTCAACATTAAAAGTTTATATTTATTTACTTATTTATTTAGGGCATTTTATCCCACATTAAACATGAATTAGGGTGTTTTGTGGCTCTACATAAGAATTGTGATGATATGATCCCTTGTTTCATATTGTTGACGGTCTGCATTTTCCGTATGGGTGGTATATTGGTGTATTAGGTTCTGCCCAGTGTAATATTTATGGTACAGTAAGGTTCTGAGTGTTTTTGCACAAAGTTGTGCATAGTGTTTTGCAGTTGAGCGATTGTGCTTAGAATATGCTTTGAGCAACCACTTTATTCTTTGACATATGATACATATCTAATATCTAAATTTAATAAAAGGTATTGTGACTTATTTTTATTTATTTTTTTCTGTTATCAGACAATTATGGATTTAAGCTCTACCCCTGGCCCCACCCCTGACCCCGCCCCCTTTAGCCTCCCCAAACAGTTGGGCCACCGACCGCCTATGGGATGGCCCATAAGAAACCATATAACCCATACTTCAGTCCAAGTCCAATGTTTCTGATATTCTTCTCATGAGAAATAAGTTGATTAGTGCTTAGTATATTGTGGATGTGGTTCACCATTAGTAATTGGGATATAGTTTCTGAATTTCAACTTGTTTTATTCTGATTCAACTAACTGGGTTTCTGTCAGGTACTTGTGACCTAGATTGGCCACTGTTGGAAGCAGGATACTTGACTAGATGAACCATTGGTCTAATCCAGTATGGCTGCTATTATGTTCTTAAGGAGCAGGAGCAAAAAGTTGTAAATTGGGCAGAGAACATCCATTGCTGTCCTAGTTGAAGATCCAGACTTAAAAAGGTCACATTTCATTCTGCTTTGTCCTTCCTCCCTCACCTCCCCACAAAGGATGTCACAATTGAATATTACAAAGATAGGAGGCATGGGGGAGATATGTGCACAAACGCAAGAATCTGGGCGGAAGGTAGAGCTTCTTGTCATGGCTGCCCAGAGATGCTTCTGTGATTTGACTGCTGACAACTGAAGTCCTGAAGCTCTCAGACTTCTAATCCAGTCTTGTTAGCTTTTGCAGAGGATGAATCATCACTTAAAAAGCATGAAGAGAAATATTCATGGCAAAATATGAAAGAAACTCCAAGAATCGTGACACATAGACCACAAGCTTATAGCTGGGTAGTCCATCTTGGTTTCCTCTTAAATATATATATTTTTTAAGAGTATGTAGTTGTTTTTCCAGAAATATCCTAATTGTTCTGCTATACATGTATCAGTGAGGCCTGTCAAACTCCAGTAAGAATTGGTATGGCAGCATGCCAACCTATGTGGATTCATTGTACATTGTATCATTGTTCACTTGAGGTTTGGCAATATGGTGGACTGCATATCTGGTCTCTGCACAGTGTAAGGTGCAATTTTGAAAGTCTAACACATGGGAGAACTCAGCTGCATACCTGGCTGGAAGTGCAGGCCTTGCCAAACAAGGAGTGTAGAGAGAACTGAGTAGCAAGGCTGCAGGTCCCTGTCCACCGAAAACAAGTAGCAAGTACTAGTAGCTGAGCTGGTGAGCTCAGAGGATAGGCATCTGCACAGTTAGTGCGCACTAATTTTAGCGTGCTCTAAAAACGCTAGCGTACCTTAGTAAACAGGGCCCTAAAACTATATGAAAACTAATTAAAAAAAAAAAAACTACTACTATGCCTATCATTAATAAACCCCCCCCCCCCAAAAAAAAAAAAAAAAAAAAAAAACTGATCAGATGTCTACCAAAATAACTAATACAGTATATATATCATCAGGGGTACATCAAAAAGTATATATAACACAAAATAAGCATCTGAAAAGCGTTAAAAAATGTCATCACAAAAAAAAAAAAAGGAAAAATTATCTTGCCTTATAATTTTCTTTCCTTCAGTCCTACCAGACCAGTCTAGACAAGTAGGTGTTCTGTCCATTGACCAGCAGATGAAGACAGAAAAAGAAAGTAGTTCCATGTGCTTTGCTTTTAAAGGGGATTGTTCAGCCATAGAATGCTCAGAATAGCCAAACAATGGTGCACAAGGCTGTAATGTTAATAATGAATAATTGAGGCGAAGTGCCACACTTGGCCAATACATGTACC
This sequence comes from Microcaecilia unicolor, assembly GCF_901765095.1. Taxonomy (NCBI): domain Eukaryota; kingdom Metazoa; phylum Chordata; class Amphibia; order Gymnophiona; family Siphonopidae; genus Microcaecilia; species Microcaecilia unicolor. Next base: position 271,024,726 of record NC_044034.1, on the reverse strand, counting down.
AACCAGGTAGTCCTAGACTTGACTGACATGCAGTATTTTCACTGAGTCAGGAAATGCATGATACATAATGCAAAAAGAAATCAGTTACTATAAGGGAGTGTTTCTGGACTGGTCTGGTAAGAAAAGAAAATATCAGGCGAGACATAATTTTTCCTTCCTTATTGTCCATACCAGACCAGTCCGTTCCAGAGAGTGGGATGTAGCAAAGCAGCCCTCAATAGGGTGGGAATAGAAGATAAGGATCAAACAGTCAGGAGTGCAGAGAATGAAAGTGGTAATACAGCCGTCAACATGTCGAAGCTCAAGATAGACCTGAGAAGGATTTCAGAGCCTTTATATCTAAAAAGTATTAACCCCTGAGGAAGACCGGCTGAAACAAACAGCCAGGTAAACAAGCTGTAAGTCTTGCAAGAATGAGGCGCAAACATCATCCATGCAATAATGATCTGATTCAGCTGCAAGGCATGATCCTTGACCATAATACCGAAAACATGGATGGAAGCAAGGAAAGCGGAACCAGAGTTGCCCAGCTAGGAAGAACTAACAATTGACACTTCCATATCATCAAGCTGATCAATCCATAGACTGGTGGGTTGTGTCCATCTACCAGCAGGTGGAGATAGAGAGCAAACTTTTGCCTCCCTATATGTGGTCATGTGCTGCCGGAAACTCCTCAGTATGTTCTCTATCTCAGCAGGTGGTGGTCACACACAGCAGCAGCTCTGGCTAGGCCTCCAAGCCTAATCCTTAGGTTTTGTTGAGGCCTGGGGTTGACGGCTCTTTTGAGCAAGTGCAAACCTGGTGGTGCCAGGTCCCTCCTTTTCTCCCCCCTCCCGCTGGCTCCGTTAAAAAAAAAAAAAAAATTTTAAACGTCCTTAAAGGCGTTTATTTCGACGTTTATTTAAACGTTCATTGCAGCTACTCACTGGGACACCAGTTCGTTACAGCTCGGAGCGGCAAGCAGGTAATTTTACCTTTTTATAGCGGGCAGGGGGTTCCCCGATTCTTCTCCTCGTGGCATATGGCGTCGGAGGGCGAGGGCGCAAAGGGTCGCTCCCCGGATCGCTGGAGCGCTTCTAGAGGGGATGCGGGGGTTTTACAGCCTGATTCGCCTTTGATGGGTGACAGTTTAGTGACCGATGAATGTCCCGGTCCTTCCTCCGGCGTGGCGGTTTTTCCCGCCATAAACGCCCATCCCCCGCTCCTCGCCTCCGCCATCTTGGCCGGCCACGCGGCTCGGACGGCTTCTTCGTGGGCCGCCCTTGAGGTTGGAGACATTAATGCCATGAACGCCCTTAATTTGGGCGACGGCACAAAAGCGGCTAAAGTTAAGCGCGGCTCCTTCGCGGAGTTTCGCGCCGGACGCCATTTTGGATGCGCAGCATGTCTCTCCCCCGCTATTGCGAGCGCCGGTTGAGAGTGCGTCTAGGACTGTTGCCCAGGCTGCGGAAGTGCACAGTCTGGGGGGTTTCTCCCCCGAGTTTGTTTTGCTGCTGCATCAGGCTTTCCTCATGCAAAACGCTGCCCCTGCTCCCTCGTCTGGTAAAGAGGTTGAGGTTCCCAGAGGTAACGCCCTCGGGTTGATTCCCAGGCCTTGGAGGACTTTGTCTCCTCCGATGTAGATGAGGGCAGCGTGTCTGAGGTCTCCCAACGGTCCTTTGCGGATTCCTTGGAGGAGATAGATCCCCGCTCGGATGGAGCGGATGACCCCTCTGCAGCGCGGCTTTTTAGCCCAGAGGATTTGCCCAACCTGTTGTTACAGGCCATGGACACTTTGAAGATTTCCTCTCCGGAGGACGTCTCTCCCTCAGCCCCTGTTGGCTCTGCCATTATGCTGGGGTCGAAGCGCCCGCCTAGAACCTTCCACGTGCATGATGCCATGCACACCTTAATTTCGGCTCAATGGGATGTCCCGGAAGCGAGCCTTAAAGTGGCTAGGGCTATGTCCCGCCTCTATCCTTTGGCTGTGAGTGAACGTGAGGCCTATCTGTGGCCTACCGTGGATTCTTTAATCACTGCGGTGACTAAGAAAACGGCTTTGCCGGTGGAAGGTGGCACGGCCCTGAAGGACGCCCAAGACAGAAGATTGGAGGCGGCCTTAAGGTCGTCCTTTGAGGCGGCTGCTTTAAGTTTGCAGGCCTCAGTTTGCGGCTCCTATGTGGCCAGGGCGTGCCTGACTATGGTGCAGCGGGCTTCCCCCTCGGATCATTCCTTGAGGGCTGATTGGCCGGCCCTGGAATCGGGCTTAGCCTATTTGGCAGACTTGCTGTATGATGTCTTGAGGGCCTCAGCTAAAGGCATGGCTCAGACAATCTCTGCGCGGCGGTGGCTTTGGCTGAAACATTGGTCTGCTGACCACGCCTCTAAATCCCGCCTGGCTGGATTGCCTTTTAAAGGCAAGCTGCTCTTTGGGGTCGAGCTGGACAAAATCGTGACCGATCTCGGCACGTCTAAGGGCAAGAAATTACCAGAGGTCAGGGCTCGGGCTAGTACTCGTCCCAGTACCTTCAGAGGACGGTTGCAGGAAGCCCGTCGGTACCGCCCGGGCAAGTCGGGCTCCTCTGCCCCTTCTTCCTTCAAGAGGAATTTCTCCCCCAAGCAGCATTCCTTTCGCAGAGACCGCCGTCCCGGAGGTGCTCCCTCCGGTCCTCCCCCAGGGTCTCGTACCCAATGACGGGGCCTTGGTCCATGCCCCAGTGCAGATTGGAGGACGGCTGTCCTCGTTTCTGGGCGAGTGGACCACAATAACTTCAGACGCGTGGGTGCTGGAAGTCATCAGAGACGGCTACAAGCTAGAGTTCTGCCGACCCTTATAAGACGGGTTCGTACTTTCTCCCTGCAAGTCTCCGGTCAAAGCTGTGGCAGTGCAGCAGACCTTGGACAATCTGATCCGCCTGGGCGCGGTCGTTCCGGTGCCAGAAAGTCAGCTTGGCAAGGGACGTTACTCCATTTACTTTGTGGTACCAAAGAAAGGAGGTTTTGTCCGGCCTATCCTCGACCTCAAAGGGGTCAATCGGGCCTTGAAAGTGCGGCACTTTCGCATGGAGACTCTCCGCTCTGTTATAGCGGCAGTGAAGGCAGGAGAGTTCCTGGCATCCTTGGACATCAAGGAAGCGTACCTGCATATTCCCATCTGGCCTCCTCATCAACGCTTTCTGCGTTTTGCAGTCCTGGGACGACACTTCCAGTTCAGAGCCCTCCCATTCGGGTTGGCTACTGCTCCGCGGACCTTTTCCAAAGTAATGGTGGTCATCGCGGCCTTCCTACGAAAGGAAGGGGTACAAGTCCATCCTTATCTGGACGACTGGTTGATCCGAGCCCCCTCTTATGCAGAGTGCGGCAAAGCTGTGAACCGGGTAGTTGCTCTTTTGAGCTCCCTGGGATGGATCATCAACTGGGAGTAGAGCCAGCTGCGCCCGACTCAGTCCCTGGAGTACCTGGGAGTTCGATTCGACACCCAAGTGGGCAGAGTGTTCCTGCCAGACAATCGGATTGTCAAACTTCAGGCTCAAGTGGACCAGTTCCTAGTAGCCTCTCCTCCTCGGGCTTGGGACTATGTGCAGCTGTTGGGCTCTATGACGGCCACGATGGAAGTAGTGCCCTGGGCCAGGGCTCATATGAGACCACTTCAACAATCTTTGCTGCGGTGCTGGACTCCGATGTCGGAGGATTATGCTGTGCGCCTTCCCTTTGACCCAGCAGTGCGCAAGGCGCTGAGCTGGTGGATGCAGACAGACAAGTTGTCTGCGGGAATGCCTCTGGTGACCCCAGAGTGGATTGTCGTCACGACGGACGCCTCTTTGTCGGGCTGGGGAGCCCACTGCTTGGGAAGGACAGCGCAGGGGCTCTGGTCTCCTGCAGAGGCAAAGTGGTCTATCAACCTCCTGGAACTCAGAGCCATTCGGTTGGCGCTTTGGGAGTTCATCCCGGTACTGGTGTTGGCCTGTACGGGTCCTGTCAGACAATGCCACGGCTGTGGCCTATGTCAACCGCCAGGGAGGTACCAAGAGCGTCCCTCTAGCCAAGGAGGCTATGAATCTTTGCCAGTGGGCGGAAGCGAACCTGGAGCAGCTTTCAGCGGCCCACATTGCCGGAGTCATGAATGTCAAGGCGGTCTTTCTCAGTCGCCATACCTTGGAGCCCAGAGAGTGGCAACTATCTGCTCAGGCGTTCTTGGACATCACGAAGCGCTGGGGCCAGCCGAGCCTAGATCTGATGGCGTCATTGGCCAATTGCCAAGTGCCGCGCTTTTTCAGCAGAGGACGGGACCCTCGATCCCTGGAGTAGATGCTCTTCTCCAACAGTGGCCGACACAAGAGCTCCTCTATGTGTTCCCGCCCTGGCCCATGTTGGGCAGGGTGCTAGACCGGGTGGCAAAGCATCCCGGCAGGGTAATCCTGGTGGGTCCGGATTGGCCCAGACGTCCCTGGTATGCGGACTTGATCAGGCTCTCAGTCGACGATCCTCTGCGGCTGTCAGTGGAGCAGGGCCTGTTACATCAGGGTCCCGTGGTGATGGAGGATCCCTCCCCTTTGGTCTTACGGCCTGGCTATAGAGCGGCAGCGTCTGAGGAAGAAGGGCTTCTCAGACAAGGTCATCGCCACTATGCTAAGAGCGAGGAAGCGCTCTACTTCTACTGCCTACGCCAGGGTTTGGTGTATCTTTGCAGCGTGGTGTGAAGCAGGCTCACTTTCTCCCTTCACTGCTCCAATTTCTTCAGTGTTGGCGTTCCTGCAAGAAGGTCTGGAGAAAGGCCTGTCGCTCAGTTCCCTTAAAGTCCAGGTAGCGGCTCTGGCTTGCTTCAGGGGCCGCCTGAAGGGTGCTTCCCTGGCTTCGCAGCCAGATGTGGTGCGCTTTCTCAAGGGAGTTAATCACCTGCGCCCTCCTCTGCACTCAGTGGTGCCTGCGTGGAATCTCAACCTGGTGCTAAGAGCATTGCAGAAGCCGCCTTTTGAACCCTTGTCAAGGGCATCTCTGAAAGACCTGACGTGGAAAGCAGTCTTTTTGGTGGCTATCACTTCAGCCAGAAGAGTTTCCGAGCTCCAGGCGCTCTCATGTCGAGAGCCTTTTCTGCAGTTCACTGAGGCAGGAGTGACTATTCGCACAGTGCCTTCCTTTCTGCCCAAGATTGTTTCTCGCTTCCATGTGAATCAGCAGCTCTGTCTCCCTTCCTTTCGTAGGGAGGACTACCCAGAGGAGTACTCTGCTCTTAAATATCTGGATGTGAGGCGAGTCATCATCAGATACTTGGAAGTGACCAATGATTTCCGGAAATCGGATCATCTGTTTGTCCTGTTTGCAGGTCCTCGTAAGGGTCTGCAGGCTGCTAAGCCTACAGTGGCAAGATGGGTCAAGGAAGCCATTGCAGCGGCTTATGTGGTCGCAAGGAAGGTGCCGCCTATCCAGCTGAAGGCTCACTCCACGAGAGCTCAGGCGGCCTCGATGGCAGAGGCCGGATCCGTCTCCTTGGAAGAGATATGCAAGGCGGCAACTTGGGCTTCGGCTCATACATTCTCCAAGCATTACCGTTTGACGGTGGCTGCACGGGCAGAGGCCCGGTTTGGAGCTTCAGTGTTGAGGTCAGGGATTTCAATGTCCCGCCCTGGGTGAGTACTGCTTCGGTACATCCCACCAGTCTATGGATTGATCAGCTTGATGATATGGAAGGTAAAATTATGTATAATCATACCTGATAATTTTCTTTCCATTAATCATAGCTGATCAATCCATAGCCCCTCCCAGATATCTGTACTGTTTTTATTCTGGTTGCATTTCAGGTTCAAGTTTAGTCTTCAGTTACTTCAGAAAGACTTCGTGTTCAAGTTTTTTCACTTGGATTCTTCAAGAGTTGAGACGACTTTGTGTTACAGTGAGCTGCTGCATTCCTCTCCCCCCCGTTTTACGGGGCTGGATTGAGACTTAAAATTCTGCCGGCACTCCCTCCCGCTTCGTGCGGCTGTAGGGCAGCTTTGTACCCCTCCCGCTTAGGCGGTGTTAGGGTCAGTCAGCTCCTCCCGCGGTTGCGGTTGCAGGATAAGCCAGATCCCCCCGCATCGGCGGGTGTGGTGTCCCTCCCCCGCTCCGCGGGGATGAGCTGGACGGATTCCCCTCCCCCACTTGTGTGGGGATGAGCTGGGTTAATTCCCCTCCCCCGTTTCGGCGGTGGTGAGCTGGGCAGAGTGTCCCTTCGTGGGTGTAATTCTCTAAGTGCTGAGTCCTGCGGATGGAGCTTTGATATCGACATACTGAGGAGTTTCCGGCAGCACATGACCACATATAGGGAGGCAAAAGTTTGCTCTCTATCTCCACCTGCTGGTAGATGGACACAACCCACCAGTCTATGGATTGATCAGCTATGATTAATGGAAAGAAAATTATCAGGTATGATTATACATAATTTTACCTTAAATTGTTGGTAGCTGACTAGCAGAAAAATGTTTCCAGGAGCAGCATAACACAAATAGCAGTGGAAGGACAGAAAACGATGTAAGGCTGGTTGATTTAGCACTCTGGAATTAGGGCTAGTGAATCTGAATTGTTAGCTCCTGAATACACTGACAAAACAAATGACACTAGGCCCAGATAGTTATAAAAGTAAAAGCAGACCAAAAGTGACATCAAGAATAACTAGCATCTAAGAATTATGTGCAAATGTGAGGTAGCTCAGAAGTAATAGACCGATGATCTTATCACCATGCACATGTACCCTAGGCCCATAAATTGGGCCTACTGTTTTTTACCCAGCAGCAATAACAACCTAGGTTTGCATAACCCGACGAGCAAATCTCTTCTCCCACGATGTCAGTGCAGGACAGCAGATGAACAGCTAGTAGTGAGTGCTCTGGAATGTTCCAGCAGTGCAGAGATGCAAAGGGAAGTTCAGTGACAGCTCATATCTGATGATGTCACCAGATATGCTTCTTTTACACAGTTCTGGTGGCGGTCTTATTTCTGAAGATAAGGTAAGCACCTCCCTTTGTTCTGGACATTCTGACCTCAGAGACCATAAGAATGTCTTTCTATTTTATGCTGCTGAAGATGCAGTTCTTGGAATTTGGGAAAGTCTTTGGATCCAGGCACCAGAGTGGTTGGGATAAGTTGACCAGAAGTGCTTGTTCCGGTACAAGAAGTTCATGACACAGTAGTTGTGAGGGTTACATCAGCTAAGTAGTCTACAAACAGTTTCTTGTGAGTACAGACCAAAGTTCAGGCTGATGAATAGATTACAGGAGTTTGTTGGCCAAGTTCTGTTGGTAGCTATATAGGCAGGGGCCTAGATCCCTACAGAATCCCTCTATGAAATTGGAGGGTGGGAATAGACAAGGAACCTAAGCAGCACTAAAACAATGAGTATGTTGAAAGATGAGATTTCTTTGCTCCCCAGTTCAATTCAGTAGGAGCAGATACAGCAGTAGAGAAGACAATGCTGCAGAAGATCCGCTTGCTTCTGGCTGGTACCAGTAATACAACCAGCCGCAGCTGCGTATCAAGATAGATGGCTGATGAAGCTAAGCAATACAACAACATATTTGTATAAACTAGCTGGCTGAGGATGCCCAATATTGGAGCTAGCTGGAATAGCAGTGCACTAATCCTAGCTGAGAGAATATGTGCACCAGAGCTAGCTGGAGGAGTTGCACATCAGAGAAAGCTGGAGTAGCTGTACATATGATAGCTGGTGTAACTATGTAATGTAAGTGGACGATGTAATCATGGACCTGGAGTAGTAAAACACCAGAACTATCTGACTGAGTTGTGGCCTAAAGGTAGCTGGTATAAGCAGTACCAGGGCTCGTGGTGTGATTGAATAGTAGAGTTAGTTGGCGTGGCTGAGAGTTAGTTAATGATGTAGCACAATATATTTGGTTAGTACCATTGTGCACTATCGCTGGCTGAATCAGTGGTGTAATACTGCTGACTGAAGTACTTTTTGCAACATAGTTGGCCAAAGCAGTTGATGGTGTGGTATGTCTTATTGATCTGAGATGAAGCTGTCCAATACAGCTAAAAGGTGCTAAAATGCAATAGAAGTGTTTAGAGACACTATGCCATACAGCTGCTGGTGCTGCTTAGATTAAGGCTTCCAACTGGATCCAGATTCACAGGACAGGGTTGATCCAGACCTGGGTTTACTCCAGTGCATGCTGGAACTTGTAGTCTTGCATTTATTATGCAATACAGTGGGGAAATCAGAGCTACAAGTCACTGCATGCAATGGGGTAAACCCAGGACTGGATCAACACTGACCTGTAAATCTGGATCCTGTTGGTAGCCTTAGCTTAGATATAGCGGTTGTTGGAGGTGGTATGCAATAGTGGCTGGGGTTGGTGTTCAGTACCAGAGAGTGGAGCCATTGTGGAAAATCAACACAGCTAACCTTTAGCATGGCAGCATAGAACTAGCCAACCCAGCCATGCAAGACTGCTAATTTCCACTGCCATGGAAAGGAGTTGGTTGCTCATGGTATATCATGTTGTACATCCAGGCACAATGAACTGCTTCTCAAGGTGGGAACATAGAAGCGTGGATTAAAATATGCCTCAGTTGAAATAGAGCCGAGTGCTCAGCCTGTCAGTAGAGTCAACTTTGTTGCTGCAAAACAGCTATTTCCTATGGTATGAAAAAAGCGAGAACATATAAGCATGAAGCTAGCTGAAGATGCTCCACTTAAGGATTGCTGATTTAAAAAAATGGAACCAAGGTCAACAGTCTTGTGGCAAGTAGACCTCTTCTGTCCAGTTTTTTTTTTTTTTTTTGGGGGGGGGTGACTTAAAAAAATTTGAAATATCTGAGAACTTTTCAGTTGTTTGTACTCCATCAGCTGTTACAGCGCTGTAGCCTAGCAACAGCGAAATGTTTTAGCCACATGTAGTTCTGAACTGCTGTGGCTCTGTAGCCTGGCAACAGTGGTGGAACTGTTTTGCTAATCTCCAAAACATGAGACAGGGGAAACTGTTCAGCCCAGGAAAATAGCCAGTCACAATGTTAATTAAGTACATAAGTAATGCCACACTAGGAAAAGACCAAAGGTCCATCGAGCCCAGCATCCTGTCCACGACAGCGGCCAATCCAGGCCAAGGGCACCTGGCGAGCTTCCCAATTAAGAATTAGTATACAGCTGATTCCCTGTGATTGGTACAGGTCTCAAGAAAAACATTTTTACAGGCATATAGCCTAGAGATAGTTGCAGCTTACCAAGATTACTAGGTTCTGTGAATACAAGGAAGCAGGTTACCCAGATAGTAGAATAACTAAAATGTTGTAGTAAACTTTAAAAGATAGTGTAAAATTTCAGAGTTCATAATATCTATATCAGACCAGTTAGCTTGATAAGCCAGTGGCAGGAGCGTAGGAACTTCCCGCCCAGCGAGTGGTTGTTGTTGTAAGTTCGGTTGAGAAGAAAACAGAACAAACATACCAGAATCTGAAGTTAAACCCGGAAAACCTAGTGGGAGTACAAACTCGCCAACAGCCAAATAAAACTTTTGATTGTGCCTCATTTAAAAGGAAGGCTTGTTCTTTTAATTTGCTGAGGAAACTGTAGTAGGGGGGTGGGGGAGGGACTCGGCATTACCGAGTGTCACCCCAGCTCCAATAAAACTCGTGGAAATCTTTATGAAGAAAAGGAGTATAATCCTTTAAAAAGAAACTCCATAGCCAACAGAAAAAATATCTGCATCAGTAGCTGGCTGAGAATAACCGACCAGGTCAGTTCGTCCACCATCCGCTTGGAGACAGAATGCTGAGCATTCAATGACTGCACAATCCCATTTAGGAATGAAGCACATAGAACTACTTTCTTTGTCTCCGTCCATGGGACATAACACCCACTTGTGTAGACTGGTCTGGTATGAATGATAAGGAACAGTTGTCTTTGTGGATGGTGAGCTACTGGTGTGGATGGTTTAACTATCTGGATAATAACATATGTGCACACTTTTAACATGGTTTAAACAAAAGTCCAACAATGTAGTCATAAACCTATAATAAAAGAGTAGAATATAACATCACTACAACTAGAAATCTTTGTTCTGAAAATAATCTTTAAATAGTAAGGTTTTCAAATTCTGTTTAAAATATTTGTGGTGCAGTGCAACTCCTCAGTTCTGTAGGGTTTTTAAATCCAGTGTGTGGAGTATTGCAGTAATCTTCAAGTAATCCCATAAGACAGTGGACCAAGTTGTAACTATCCTACAAGGTGTATCGTATGCATTGTGGTGCAGCATGATGGGGGCAGTGCTTCTTGCAAAAGGTAGACAGTAACCCTTTCGAGTGCTAACACTCCTGCCCAATTAGGGTATGTTCTTGAACAAAGCTGGATCTATCTGTTTTAAAATGTAGTTCTAATTCATGCTAGCCTGTGTCTTCTGAAAGGAAGGACTCTAAAAGTGGTCCTCTTGCATGTTGTGATGCTGAATGTTATGTCCTTGCAAGCATAAAGCGCAAAATCAGGTGAGAAGCTTTTTTTATATTAAACTTCTATTGAACCATCTTCACAACCGAGAACGTCAGCAAAACAAGACTTATATAACACTTTGCAAAAGAAAACAGTCCAAGAACAAAACAAAAACATCCTACATTCTAGACAGACAAAATTTCTGTTAAATTCAACCAAACTAAAAACTATTAAACTAGATGTTTTGCTGTTTGTTTCTTTAATGGTTTTTGCTCAAACTACCCCCCCCCCCCCCCTCTCCCCAATTCCCATTAGCTAAACATTGCCTTAGGGGAATATAATTGTAATTATACCATATTATTGCTATCATAACTATAGGTGCTCTTATGAAGGCTGGTATTCATGTCACAGCTTCCAACAGGGAGATTTCTTCTATAAGCACCAATTCAAGGTTGACCAAGAAACACATGTCCAATGAGACTCAAATTTTTGTGGTGTTCTTTCTGGCCAGAGGTGATCGTCTCGTATCTCATAGTTGATCCTTCAGCATTCTTCCATACTCTAACCACAGCTACCATAGTGTAGATATCAGCTGACCTATTTCGACACCCTTCCTATTAAGAATAATATCTATAGATGGCCTCAGTAAAAGAAAATTCAGGAAAGTCCATCAAGCCCAGTATTCTGTTTCCAACAGTGGCCAATCCAAGTCACAAGTACCTGGCAAAATCCCAGAACAGTAAAACAGATTTTATGCTGCATAATGGCTTATGGACTCTTCTTTTAGGAAATTATCCAAACCTTTTTTAAGCTCTGCTAAACTAAATGCTTTTACCACATTCTCTGGCAATGAATTCCAGATTTTAATTACACATTAAGTGATGAAATATTTTCTCTGATTTGTTTTAAATTTAATACTTTGTAGCTTCATTTCTTGCCTTCTAGTATTTTTGGAAAGTGTAAAAAAGCAATTCATGTCTAACAGTTCCACTCCAGTATTTTCCGTTATATCTCCCCTCAGCCGACTCTTCTCCAAGCTGAAGAACCCTAACCGTTTTAGCATTTCCTCATAAGGAAGTCATCCCATTTCGTTGCTGTTCTCTGTACCTTTTCTAACACCACTATATCTTTTTCTTTTTTTTAGATGACCAGAATTGCACACAATATTTGAGGTGCAATCGCACCATGGAGCAATACGAAGGCATTATACATTCCTTTCCTAATAATACCTAATATTCTATTTGCTTTCTTAGCCACGACTGTACACTGAGCAGAAAGTTTCAATGTTAAGTAGTAGTAAGTAGTAGTAGTAATGTATCGACACCTAGATCCTTTTCCATGGCGGTGACTCCTAATTTGGAACTTTGCATCACATAGCTGTAGTTTGGTTCCTCTTTCTCACATGCATCACCTTGCACTTGCTCACGTTAAACATTATCTTCCCAGTCTCGTAATGTCCTCTTGCAATTTTTCATAATCCTCTTGTGACTTAACTTTAACTTTGTGTCATCAGCAAATGTGATTACCTCACTAGTTATTCCCATCTCTGTATCATTTATAAATATGTTAAAAAGCAACAGTCCCAGCACAGACCCCTGGGGTGCCCCACTATCTGTCTTCCATTGAGAATACTGACCATTTAACCCTACTCTCTATCTTTTAACCAGTTTTTAATCCACAATAGAATAAATATTACCTCCTATCTCTTGACGTTCTGATTTCCTCAGGAGTCTTTCATGAGATATTTTGTCAAATGCCTTTTGAAAATCCAGATACACAGTATCAACTGGTTCACCTTTATCCATATGTTTATTTCACCACTTCAAAGAAATGAAGTAGATTGGTGAGGCAAGATTTCCCCTAACTAAATCCATGTTGGCTTTGTTTCGTTAGTCCATGCTTATGTATATGCTCTGTAATTTTGTTCTTTATAATAGTCTCTACCATATTGCCTGGCACCAACGTTGGGCTCCCCGGTCTATAATTTCCCGGAGCACCTCTGGAACCCTTTTTGAAAAATTGGTGCTACATTGGCCACCTTCTAATCTCCTGGTACCGTGCTTGATTTTAAAGATAAACTACATGTTACTAAGAGTAGCTCTGCAAGTTTGTTTTTCAATTCCATCAGTAATCTGGGATGGATACCATCCAGTCCAGGTGATTTGCTACTCTTCAATTTGTCAAATTGCCCCATTACAACTTCCAGGCTTCTGTTTCTCCGACTCGTCAGCATTGAATACCAATGGTATTGGTATATCTCCCGCATCTTCCTTGGTGAAGATCGAAGCAGAGAATTTATTTAATCTCTCTTCTACTTCTTGACTATCTAGCGGTTGAACCAATTTTTTTTGCTAGCTTCTTACTTCTAATATACCTAAAAAAAAAAAAAAAGTTTTTACTGTGTGTCTTTTGCCTCCAACGTAATCTTCTTTTCAAGGTCTGTCTCTGCCTTCCTTCAGCAGTTTGTTGCCATTCCTTATACTGTTTCATATTATTTTCAGTCAGATCCTTCTTCCACTCTCTGAAGGATTTTCTTTTAGCTCTAATAGCTTCCTTCACCTCACTTTTTAACAGTGCCAGCTGTTGTTTGGCCTTTCTTCCTACTTTTTTAATGCATGGAATATATCTGGTCTGGATTTCCAGGATGATGATTTTGAACAGCATTCACACCTGATATTAATTTTTGACCTTTGTTGCTGTTTTTCTTTTCTTTTCTTTTTTTTTAACCTTTCTCATTTTATCAAAGTCTGCCTTTTTGAAAGTTAAATGCTAAAGTATTGGATTTCTGGGGTCCAGTGCAACTTATGAAATAACATATATATTACAATTGTTTGTAATTGTTCACAGCATAGCAGAGATGAGAGTACCAGTACGCTTTAAGGGGGTCTTTTACTAAGGCATGCTTACGTTTTTAGTGCGCGCTAAAAGTGTAAGCGCATCTTAGTAAAAGACCCTCTAATTCCTTATCTTGAACATGTGAAGTTATTTTGGAGATGTATAAATCACATAGATACCTGTAAAGTTGTAACCATTTGTGGTGCAAATTTTCTTTAAATAAGGCTATCTCTTAGTCTCTGTTCTGTGCAAATGCATTTTGGCCTCAGTACTCCACAATAAATCCCTCATTGGTAAAGCAAAACTTTTTGATGGACAAGTTCCTACAATTGTTCTAGGGATATTTTTCCTGGGTGAAGAGGTCTATGCAATATTCTAATCCCATCTCCTGTTGAACACAGTGTGGCCTAAAATAATCTGATGAGAGAGACATGTAATCTCTCAGTTGACTCCACAGATGTAATTTTCCTCACCCCTTGCTGCTGTTTAAAGTCTTCCTGTATCTTCCTCGAGGGCTCCAGTAGAGGGTGTCCCCTAGAAGTACTGGTTCTTTGCCCTATTTCTCAAATTCAGATATGGAACAGGGAGCAAGATCAGCTCTTTCTAATACAGCCTAATGTTTCTGGCATTCCCTATAATGATGATCCTTCAGTGTCCTCATCACCACTGCCTTCTAACATAATAGTAAATTTGGGGGACCTACTCCACCCAGTTCCTTGGTCATCTGCAATTGTATTAAGCTGATATTTGCTCTTTGATATTTCCAAATAGGATTGTATCCTATCTTTTAAACTACGATCTCAATACGTGAAATGGAAATTGGACAAACGAGAACAGAAACTACGGAAGTGCCATTTTAATCACATATTTGAAGCCTACAGGAGTATAAAGATTAAATTAAATATGGTTAGCTGAAGTTCATCAACTTTCTGCCTTGTCCCCACACCACTCTCCTCTGATCATCTATAATTATATCATAAGATACAAAAGGGAGTGTTTCACCAATTACAATTCTGACACGTCTTTGGTTTGGAGCCCTCTCCCCACTCCCTGAGAGTAAATTACCGCTCCCCAAAGTGCTCCGTTTTCAACTTTTCACTCTCTGCAATTGAGAATTTTGTACTTTGTAATTGGGCAACATCTTCATTCTCTATCCTGAGGTGGTGAAGTACCCTTTTGTGCTTTGTGGGGTCGTTTAGACTCGGAATTCGCTGTAGCTATTTTTTTATATGTCTTTTAACTACAGACTCAAGATAATACATCTCAATACAGAAATTTCCCAGCTAGAGAAATTCTTAAGCATAATTTTCTCTTTTTTTTTTTTTCTTTTTTTTATTTATCTCCTTCAGGTAACAAGATGAAAGGAAATATAGACCACAATGAAGGGGAATTCCAAGGTCTGAGTTGGCACCAAAAAGTAATAACTTTTAACAAGGAAAAAACTTCCAAATCCCAAACAAATTATTGATGTATCATAAGTACATAAGTAATGCCACACTGGGAAAAGACCAAGGGTCCATCGAGCCCAGCATCCTGTCCACGACAGCGGCCAATCCAGGCCAAGGGCACCTGGCGAGCTTCCCAAACGTACAAACATTCTATACATGTTATTCCTGGAATTGTGGATTTTTCCCAAGTCCATTTAGTAGTGGTTTATGGACTTGTTCTTTAGGAAATCGTCTAACCCCTTTTTAAACTCTGCTAAGCTAACCGCCTTTACCACGTTCTCCAGCAACGAATTCCAGAGTTTCATTACGCGTTGGGTGAAGAAATATTTTCTCCGATTTGTTTTAAATTTACTACACTGTAGTTTCATCGCATGCCCCCTAGTCGTAATATTTTTGGAAAGCGTGAACAGACGCTTCACATCCACCTATTCCATTCCACTCGTTATTTTATATACCTCTATCATGTCTCCCCTCAGCCATCTCTTCTCCAAGCTGAAAAGCCCTAGCCTCCTTAGTCTTTCTTCATAGGGAAGTCGTCCCATCCCCGCTATCATTTTAGTCGCCCTTCGCTGCACCATTTCCAATTCTACTGTATCTTTCTTGAGATGCGGCGACCAGAACTGAACACAATACTCAAGGTGCGGTCGCACCATGGAGCGATACAATGGCATTATAACATCCTCACACCTGTTTTCCATACCTTTCCTAATAATACCCAACATTCTATTTGCTTTCCTAGCCGTAGCAGCACACTGAGCAGAAGGTTTCAGTGTATTATCGACGACACCCAGATCCCTTTCTTGGTCCGTAACTCCTAACGTGGAGCCTTGCATGACGTAGCTATAATTCAGGTTCTTTTTTCCCACATGCATCACCTTGCACTTGCTCACATTAAACGTCATCTGCCATTTAGCCGCCCAGTCTCCCAGTCTCATAAGGTCCTTCTGTAGTTTTTCACAATCCTGTTGTGATTTAACAACTTTGAATAACTTTGTGTCATCAGCAAATTTAATTACCTCGCTAGTTACTCCCATCTCTAAATCATTTATAAATATATTAAAAAGCAGCGGTCCTAGACACAGACCCCTGAGGAACCCCACTAACAACCCTTCTCCATTGTGAATACTGCCCATTTAACCCCACTCTCTGTTTCCTATCCTATCCTTCAACTTTAGGTAACTACCCCAGTACCCAAAGTATTAGATGTATGACTCTGGATAAATGCTTGTAACTATGAGGTTTAAAAAAATATATAAAAGATGCTTCTCTCAGATCATGAATTAACATGGATAATGAAGAAAAAACTTTGCCCTCAGGCCAAAGGCCTTCTGCTTCATAGCAAGAAACTGCTTCCTCTTATCCTGGGTCTGTCTATTTTTTTACATTTATATCCCACTTTAACGAAAGCAACTTACAAAATTAACATATATAATTAAACCATAAAAACTTATAATAGACCTAGAATGGGAAAAATGTGTAATTTAGAGCCAAATAAATTCTAAATTCTGACAGTGAAACCTAAGTAGCTGACTGAATTTTATCTTGTGTAAAGGGAAATGAGACTTGATATACCACCTTTCTGAGGTTTTTGCAACTACATTCAAAGCGGTTTACATATATTCAGGTACTTATTTTGTACCAGGGGCAATGGAGGGTTAAGTGACTTGCTCAGAGTCACAAGGAGCTACAATGGGAATCGAACTCAGTTCCCCAGGATCAAAGTCCACTTCAATAACCACTAAGCTACTCCTCCACTAACAATGAAAGATGCCACTAACGTAGATCTTCTAGTAACAAAGTCTCCTGATACTTCCAGTAAACCAATAACATCCACAGTTAATTGAGGTCATGCCAGTTTTCTCCCCTGTCTGCTGGGACATCATAAATACTATTCAAAGGTGATAAAGTACCTTCTGGTAATTTCAAATTTTCCTTCAAATAGCTATAGAATGGGTCCTTTGGTGATTCTAATTATTTAAATATGTAGTTGCATATTTCATATTTTCCAGCCTGCTATGACCCACAGTTTTATCCAATACCAAGGCTGCTTCTACTTCCTTAAGTCTTTGATTCTTGTTCTATACTATAGTATCTACTTTGGGTCAAAGCACAAGGTTAGTTTCCACAACTTGAGATTTCACAATAGTCTGAAATAACATACAGAGCTTAGGCATTGAAGCCACCACTGACCATCTTTCCTCTGTTATTTCTGATGGTCTTACCAGAATGGGTACAGACAGCAAAGCCAGTAATCACTGTCACTGCAGTCTCTTCAGTAAGTCATCTACTGCAGCTCAAAGGCTTTACCTTTCTTCTCTACTCATAACAACTGGAGAAACTGTTGCTGTCCAGATCTCTTCTGTCTCCACACAGAAAATTCCAAGGCAGAGTTGGGAAAAGGGATACGACTAAAAAGAATTGGTAAAGTCTTGACTATTCCTTAGAGCATAATCTACATAATTATGAAAAAGTGGAAGGTGTGTGGTATCCAAAGATCCTTTCTAGCTGGCTGATCAACCTAGAGCCCAGTGTAAACTTGGAAAGATCTAGGGGCTTATATTCTCAAGACAGGTCAGTGAGCATTTGACAAGCCCCTAGATGTTTCCAAGGTTACACTGGGCTCTTGGTTGATCAGCCAGCTAGAAAGGATCTTTGGATACCACACACCTTCCACTTTTTCATAATTATGTAGATTGGTATTTGTGACATCCCAAGCATTCCACAAATCTGTCTTGTGTGGTGATATACTAAGACAGAAGCTATTAGTTAAGAAAGCTCACACTGACTCTTTTAAGTATGTAAAGGAACAGATAGCAACTACTGTAGCCATGTGGTAAAAAGTTGTGGTCTTAAAAAAAAAAAAAAAAACTCAAGTAAAACATTTTGGCTTGAATGCAGAGGATTACAGTTGGTGCATATTCAATATATGATGACATCCAAAGAGTATTATGAAGCATGGTGCTGAGAAATAACATCATAGTGTGATATGGCCAGTAGCAGCAACTGGGTCACTTGTCCTTAGAGGATGGGATTGGAGAAAAAGATTCCTCAGTAAAATATGTTGCTTTTCTTTAGAATGTAAATTTGATCTTCAGCATTGCAAAGATATGATGTATATAGCAAAATCTGCAGTGGTGTGGAGAAGGAACAAAGAAAGTAAAGATCCTTGAATGGTCTTCTCCGAGCCCCAACCTCAATGTAATTGAAAATCTGTGAGATGGCTTTGATTTACTGTCCATCAGTTCTTCCCAAGGTTCTTAAGTGCTGGAATGTTTTTGCATGCAGAATGGTCTAAGGCTGACAAAAATCTAGGTGTGTAAAGTTGGTGGCGACCACCCAGGATACTTACAGCTGTTATAGCTGCTAAAGGTGCTTACACCAGGTATAGACTGTGGAATGTTGCAACTATTTGGGTTTCTGCAAGGTACTTGTGGCCTGGATTGGCTACTGTTTGAAACAGGATACTGGGCTACATGGACCATTGGTCTGACCCAGTATGGCTATTCTTATGTTCTTATGACTGTGGGGTATGAGTTATCCAATTTGTGGCTTTTTTTGTTATTTTGTTCCTAATAAAATCTTTCCTCCTGAAAGAGTGGAGTATATATTCATAAGTGAGGAAAATTTAAATGTATGCAAGTTTCAGGTACAATTATGACAAACTATGAAAAAGTTCAAGGGGTTATAGACTCTCTAGCTATTGTAATGCACATGTGTATTTGTCCCTATTTATTATTTAGGCGGTGTACAACCTATGCTCTTGTGCTAAATGTGGTTCTATAGTTGAATGCCATTGTAGTTCTCCTACCTTCTCATGCTCGGAAGCTGAACAGAGTGTGGTGCTTAATACTGTAGCTGGTTTTCACCCTGGATCCAGAACTATGAGTCTGGCATGGCAAATTTGATAGCCAGCTATTGAGCCTGTACTGAGCTGTAACTACTGCACATACACTGATAGCCAGGCTAAGGCTATGAATAGCATACTGTATTGAATACATCAAGCCTGGGCCCTCTAGGCATGCAGCATACTATGCCACTGACTGATGTTACCCGAGTCTTGTGGTTAACCGCCAGAGCCTGAGTCCAACTGAGGCAAAACATACATCATGAGCAGTCGGCAGAGACTCCATGCTTCCTCTCAATAGCCTGGTTTTGCCTGTGTAGCAAGACTTCCACAGTCAACATTTGGCCTGACTTTTGCTTGACCAACAGTCATTACCTCTTTTTCTTCACTACCACTTAAGGATCAAGGTCCAGCACACCTTATAGCAGTCATGGCACAGAGCCCCTGTGCTGCTGTTTTACTTGTCTCAAGATTCTGCATTTCTTACATAGAAGACTGGTTTATTGCTACACTTAATCTGCCACCTACACTGCTACATGCACATACAGCAGCAATGCGCTGTCTACCAACTGATAACTACCACGTACCAAGGCAAGAACACAGAGCATCTGTCATGATCCCATGCATCTGTTACAGCTGTGCAGTGTGTCCAGTGGATTTATCTGCTACTGCAGTTGTGTAATTCAGACTCCCCAGTGTGTACATCTGCACTTTCTCACTCCCATGCATATGACACGTACCCTTAGCAGACAGCGTGCATCCATAGCAGGCAGGCTCTAAGCAGTACCTCTCTGCTAGTGTCTTACTTTGTCCACCACCCACCCAAGCATTGAACCATATGTTATTTGGGGGGGGGGGGGGGGCATAGGCAAGACATCATTACACAGCCATTGCTCTACTTTTAGCATAATCACATTGTTCTGTGAATTTGTCAAAGGTTAACATTTTGTCTGCCACACTCCATGTATCTATGCACAACAAAATGGACTTGGTCATTTGTAGCATTATTGCTGTGACCTCTCGTACCTCTTCAGTGTTTTTGCCGAGTCTTTCAGTAAATGGGGACAAGAGCTTTGCAAATAGATCTCAAAATCTGATGTATTTTATAGTCTGAGCTTGTAGCTTAACGGTGATGGGAAGACGCACTCAGGTGATGAAACAATACTGTGTGTGGCAAACAACTGAACATTTTGCAGGCTTTTGAGTAGCATCTGGCCTATTCTGCCACACTAAATGGCCCACTGTCCGTGTATGTGCATACCAAATGTTTAGACATTTAGAAATAGTTGCACTAATAGGGTGATGTCTTCTGTGGAGACAATCCCCAGTTGTAGCCCCTCGTGATTTTTACACAGCACCTGTGTTGTTATCTTAGATGGTTGGTGCATTCATTTAAGGCCATTATGATACCTTAAGTCTGATTAGTGACGATGCATCTCCTTCGAGGCAATGCGTGATAAATGAATAGCATCAGCAAGCAAAATCCATGAACCAAGTGAAAAGATTGCAGAGTGTGCATCTGCCATTCATAAATGGATTTTCTATAGTTGCGGTATTCTAAATTCTCATGTATTTGCAATAGCTGTTGCATTGAACAATTTATACTAATTTCTAAATGAAACAAAAAAAAAATACTGAGGGGTATCCACAGTTTAGAAGATGCTGTTTTGACATTCCATGCATAGAAGTCTAACATTATATGGAAGTGGAACTGGGGGTGAGGCCAGAGCCAGAAGTGAACTTACTCCTACATACACAATACTTCATTTGTGGATTAAAAGGAAGCTGGTATGTACATAGAGTAGGAAAGTTCATATATTTAATTTTTTAAATTTTATTAAGGAATAGCACCCACAGTAATACACATTTGCAACCTTATCAACAAAATCTTGGACTAATTAGTTCCTTTCTTTACACATTTGATACCATAATGTTCTCAGAAATTGTTGGCAGCTGGGTGGCATGGAGTAGTGCCCTGAAGGGCAGAGTAGCTGAGTTGGGGCACAGGAATGCTTAAATTTCCAAAGACTTTTGGTTTGACCTCTTCCCAACAACAGGTGCGACATTTCTCCTTGGAAGTCATCAATCAAAAAAATAATCTGATTCTCATGTCATCTGAGCAACACCAACCAGCACACTATGAAATACAAAACCTGAAAAAAAAATTCAAGCTCACCATACACGTAACAAACCTGACATGCAAAGTAGCACTAATTCCTAAGATTCAAATAGCAACAACCCTATCTATGAATAGGCAGCACTACAAATAGTAAACTGGGTCATAGAACACCAATACACCTACTGGTCAAACAGAACAAGTGGGGTTTCTATAGATATCTACACACACTACATGCAAATAACATACCACATCTCGGTGACAGGGAAAACACAGTGACAGACCCTGATCAACATTAGAAGTAGAAATATGAAAACAAAAATTGAATTGGTAACCCCCCAAGAAGTCAAAACTCGGCATTCAACACTTGTATTGAACACAATACAAAGATATCTGCGATGCATATTTCCCAAAACTAATATATTCTAGTTCATAAATTCAGAATAAAAGCACTTTTCTCTTACGTTTGTTGTCTGGATATTTTATTTTTCCAATCATGCCAGTCCCAGTGAATTTCTTCTGCTTTCCTGTCTGTCTTCTGCCAATTTTCTTTATATGTCCTTTTTCCTCGCTCCTCCTGTCTTCTTCTGTTCCCTTACATATGTCTTTGACATATTGCTCTTTCCCTTTTAGCTCTTTCCTCCCTTCCTTTCCTGCCTTTCTGTTCATTCAAATTTCACCCTTTTTCTCACCCTCCAATTCAACTCCTCCTTTTTACTTTTCACATTCCTATCAACTTTCCGTCTCCTCTCAGGCCCTAGCTCTCCCATTTCCGATCGCATTCCTCCCCTATTCTATTCCCTTCTGTTACCCCCCCCCCCCCCCCCATATTATCACCTTTTTATCCTCTTTACTCGCCACTCTCATCTCCTTGACAACTTGTGGCCTTTCCCACATGTTGTTCAGCATTTCCCTGCCCCCCCCCCCACCTTTGTAGCTTAGCATCTCGTCTTTCCTCTCCACCCTCCATACTCTTGTAGCCCAACATCTTCCCTCTCTTCCCATCTCCCCCAACAGTGCAGCTTCTCTTCTTTTTGGCCAGTGATATAGCGTCTCCTTTTTTCTCTATTCCTCCTCATAGTTGACATCTCCTCACCCCTCCTCCCATTCTACTTATCTCCTCCAATAGCATCTTCCCACTTCATATCTAGAATCCCACTGTCTCTTTCCTCTTCTTCCTACTCAGCATTTCTTCTTCCCCCCCCCCCCAAACCAGTGGTCTAATATTTCTCCCACACATTGGTCCAGTTCTCTCCCCCCCAACCACTGATCCAGGTTTAGAGAATGACACAGGGACAAAGTTTGTCCCCGTCCCCATGGGTTCTGTCTCTGTCCCTGCAGGCTCTGTCCTCATCTGAGGAAGCCTCAAACACAATTTTATATTTAAATTAAAAAATATATAAAAAGGAACAATATTCTGTGCAGCTGTTGTTTATAAATCACAAATAGAAAACAATAATAACAAACAACTATAATAACCCCCCCCCCCCCCTCATCACCACCCTCTACCTTTCTAATTCCAAAAATAGCTGACTTCCACTACCTCAAGGAACCCTAATCCACCCTGTTAAAATGTCCAGAGGTACAAAATACAACCCATTCCGTATGCCTTAGTGGGGGAGAAATATGTCCTGTGAAGCACTGTTATGATTTTTTAATCTGTGGATGAATAATGAGTCAATAATCTCAGGATTCAGTCTAGCTGTCCTGTCTTCCACAGTCCTTCCTGCAATAGAAAATGTCTTCTTAGAAGATCTGATAGCAGGAATGTAAGGATCTCCCATGCAGTTGTGGCCAGCACGTTTGTTTTTCCAAAAAATGAAAACATCATAGCCTGCATCACTCGAACATAAATAACTGACCAATTCATTAACGGCCTTCAAAGTAGAGAATGACACGGGGACAAAGTTTGTCCCTGTCCCCACATGCTGTGTTCCCGGCTGTGTTCCCATCCCCACAGGCTCTATCCCCATCTCTGTGGTTACCGTGGGTCCTCGTCCCCATGTCACTCTATCCAGGTTTTCTCTTTTTTTCTCCCACCATTGGTCCAGCTTTTCTCCTCCACCCCACCCACACCCCACCCATCATTGGTCCAGAAGTAACATTTGCTAAGATGAAAACGCTCCTGCATTCATTCAGCAGAGGGTTAGTTGCAAGAAAAAAGCTTGCTAATATGATGCAAAAATCATCATAGATGTATTACAAATGCAGTGAGTACGAATTCCAAGAATTGTCTTAATGCCATTAGACACCAATCTACCTTTCCAACTCGAGAGAAACCACCTCATTAGACTTGTGTAACTGGTGACACTCAACAAAACCTGAGGGCAAACATCTCGAAAATATATATGCATATATTTTCCCAAGCCTGTATTCACACACAGCTCTTACATTGCCTGTTCAGGTCAAATATATTGACTCTGTCAAAGTATTTGGGAAAACAAAGTGACCAAACGTGTTTTTTGAGAAATTTAAAATTCATTAAATGTTAATTCATTATGCTGTGGTTGCCTTTTTATTTAATTTTGTTTGTTTTAAATCCCATCTATGCTTCTGTTATCACTGGCACAACCACCTGTTTTCTCTTGCCACTACTCAAATACTATCTTTGAAATGGAACCCATAATTCTCATCAAACTTTGAGTCCTGCAAAATGTATAGCTTCAAAATCCACAAATCCTCCAATTATGAATTTGATTATATATCATACTTTAGTTCACATGTAAATTGGTGCTAGCTTCACATATGCTATTCTGAATCAAATTGCTGTCATAGTATTGGCACTTAAGGTGCATTATCCGTGTACGTAACTTTAGGCAACCTTTTGAGAATTACCCCTGTAGTTCATATGCTTATGGCATACTTAAGTGAAAGTGGAACTGCAGCTTAAAATAGTAAATTCCGGTTTTCCATGGGCCAGTGAACTGGGTCGAGGCTCACACTCAGAGGTTCATATGGGATGCTTTATTTCTTAATTTGAAATTTCAGCTCCTGTAATGAAGTAGTAGTGGGTTCGAACCTTTTTATTGCAAACACTGCTAATAGTATGTGTTTTCTTCCCTTCTGCTTTGTTGTGAAGCTTAAGAGTACCAATGTCATATTGCCATGTTCTCTATTTGTTTTTTTCCTATGAACACTTTGAATGTTTTGCACTATAGTAGCTTATGAGAACTTTGAGCATCTCGGGGGACAATCTTTAAACTTCCTGACACTGAAAAACTTAGGCAAGGCATCAAAGCCTGCTTTCGGTCTCTTGTCAGTGTGGGTGGGGAAGCTTAATAAATCCAGTTCTTGGTCTCTCTCGGAGTTCTTTTACACATGATGATAATAACATTGATTCTTTTATTCTTCCTTCCTCTTTTGAATCTCGCATTGTATCCAAGTGTCAGGGGTATGCCTGCTATTCCTAAGTAGAGAGGTGTGGTATTCCTGCTATTCCTGAAAGAATGCAAACTGAAAAGCATATGGGGGATTCTCTGTGAATGATGTGAATCTATGCTTAACTTGAAATCTATATCAAATAGTTAAATGCCTTAATTTAGCATATACCTCTAGATTCTATAAATGGCACCTAAAGTTAGGCTTCAAGTTGCACGCCCAGTTATAGAACAGGGACAATTATGTGTGTAGCATAATTAGTTAATTGGCATAAATTGCACTTAATTGGAGATAAGTACCAAAAAGTGACATTAACCAGCACTAATTGGCATTTGCATGTGTAACTGACACCCCTATTCTGTGAACTGAGCATCTAACTTCTTTCATGCGCAACTGCAAAAGAGGCATTAACATGGGAGAGGCATGGGCATGTCGGTGGTGGTCTGACTCTTCTTGTGTTCAATAGAATAATTACATTTACACACCTAACTGCTGTTTTTTAGGCGCCAGCATAAGAACATAAGAATAACCATAGTGGGTCAGACCAACGGTCCATCTAGCCCAGTATCCTGTTTCCAACAGTGGCCAATCCAGATTACAAGTTATTGGCAGAAACCCAGATAGTATTAACATTCCATGTAGAACCCCCAAAGAATAGCAAGATTCCATTCAGAACCTCGGAGTAGCAACATTCCATTCAGAATCCCAAATACAGTAATACCTCGGTTTTCGTTAACTTCGGTTATCGTCGGTTGCGGTTGTCATCAATTTTTTTTCCACGAAAAATTTGTCTTGGATTTCGTCAGTTGCCTCGGATTTTGTCAGCGTGCCCATGTGACCTCGCTGCTAATTTTGTGAAAACAAAGGGCGACCCACATGTTCTCCTGCTCATTGATTCATATAGAAATAATTGCCTCGATTTTCGACGGTTTCAGATTTCACTGATTGTTTTCGGACAGATTATTGACGAAAACCGAGGTATCACTGTAGTAGCAACATTCCATGTTATCAATCCCAGGCTAATCAGTGACTTCCCCCATGTCTGTCTCAATAGCAGACTATGGACTTTTTCTCCAAGAACTTGTCCAAACCTTTTTTAAACCCAGATACGCTAACCTCAACCTCCGGCAAAGAGTTCCAGAGCTTAACTATTCGTTGAGTGAAAAAATATTTCCTCCTATTTTTTGTAACGTATTTACACCAACATTTACACCTACCATAGAGTGATCATGCCAAGGTTTGCACGTATCTGCAGACTTACGCTAGCATTCTATAACAGATTTGGTGTTCAACTCTACCGTTATAGAATTTTTGGCGGCTAACTTTAGGCACCATTTATAGAATTTTCTTCATAATGTGTGCATGTGGGTCTGGTTTGAGTGCGCTGGGATATGATTTTTGTGTTTTACCAAAGGAATAACTGATCCCTTAAGAATGTTTCCAAGCTTGTTTTAATTGTTTGAGACCTCTGCTGTGCTGGTCACACTAAACGTTTGCCCTCTTTTCAGTTATACAGAGGTCGTTTTCCTTCCGTTCTGCGCACACTGTGAAGGACATGGAGAATATTTTTCGGTTAGTGAGAAACGTTATCCCTCCTCTCACTGCTAAAAAGCATAAAGGTCAAGATGGAAGGATAGGAGTCATTGGAGGATGTCAAGAGTAAGTCTGATTTGCAGCAAAGAATTTTCTAGAAAGTTCTAAAAATGCATTGGCTTTGTAGGTGCATGCAGTCTTTTCAAATTTTATTGATGTGCCTGTTTTGGCGTGTTCAAAAAAAAAAACTGATCTGTTTTAGAGCCCAATGTGGCTTTTGAATATGCAAGCTTTGCTGGCCTGGGGTCTGAGCTCTGATCCTTTTTAGCCTCCCAAATAGATGGGTTTTTCAGCACAGCCAAAATCAGTCCATTAACCCGACTCACGGAGCACAAATGTGAACGTATCATGAATATTCTTTGTGGATTTCCTGAAATGCAGATTGTTTAGGACAGCTAGAGGACTAGAGTTGGGAATTACTGCTGTAGTCATTGGGCTAACACTTAACACGTACAGTATGCCTAGGATTTTGTAACAAAGGTGATCTGTAAGTGTTATTTTGTGCCCCTATCAAGCTCAATGGACTATGTCGAGATAGTACCAGCTCTTAAGAATGGCAGACAGGATCCGTTTTTCTCTGTTCCGTTAGAGTATTCTATTTGACTGCCTCAGTAGAAGTGTTGTTCATTCAGGAGAAGCCTGGGATTAAATCTTAAATCCTGTTTTTGGGCTTGCTGTGGAGACAATGTTCACAGCCATTGCAGGACAGTAACACCTTAGCACAAGACTCAGGGTGTCAGATTCCAAGGTTCCACCCTGTCCACTAATAGCATGGCTGGATGACAGTAATGTTTCTACAATAGTGGAGGAGGTAAACTGAAGAATTTTGGTTCTCTCACCCAGTAGTCCAGTTCTGATTTGACTTGGCAGTCCAAAGGAGCAGGAGGAAACTGCTGGGAAAACAAATCAGATGTTTGTATAAACCAAGTAAATGTCTGACGGGGTAGTAATGTCGACAAGTCAGACAGCAAAAAGAGAAGAAATTATATTGTGAACTGTGGAAGGTATTTAGAGAGTTGAACCAGGATCACTAGCACAATAACAGTAGTTGGTTGTAATGTACCAGAACAATGCTGAGATGGAATGGGAAGGGGGGATAAGTATGGATAAAAAGGATCCGCAGTCTGCTGTTATTGGAACAGGACCTTTTGTTACTATTATAAGTAAGCTGATTGCTGTTGTATTATTATTATTTGTTTGCCTATTTTTTTCCTCTCATTTTTCTTGCTCTTTTTGTGTTTGTTACAATGGATATTTAATAAATATATTTCCTCCCCTCCCCCCCCAAAAGAAATCCAAACTAATTTGTATGGTGCTTATAGTCACAAACATGAATATGGGGAGTTACTTATCACACATCAGAACTCCAGAGTATTTTCTCTCTGCTTAACATTATTGGAGCTTTTCCTGCTGCTTTTTTCAGTCCACAGGCAGTGCCTGATGACTGCCTCATAGCTCTTGGCACTTACCCTGCTGCAAAGCAGTAGAGTAGCCATGGGGGACTGGGCCCCCCCCCCCCCCCCCCCCCCCATTTTGAGCTCAGGCCCCTTCCAAACCTTCAGCCCTCGTTACATGGCTGGTTGGGATGCTGAAACCCTGCCAGCTAAATAAATTTGCTGCCAAGAAACTCCTGCCCTCCTCCTTGCTGCTGCATGAAACAGGAAATCAGTGACATGCCCAGCCACTGTTGCCAGGACTCCTTGTGAATGCTCAGTTTGTGCAAGAACTGAGCATGCTCGTGGAGTCCTGGAGTCAGGGCTGGAGGCATGCCGTCGACTTGTGTTTCCTGTAGCAGCAAGAGGAGGAGGGGCAGGTTGGCAGCAAATTTCTTCAGCTGGCGGGGCCTCAGCATCCACCCCCCCCCCCCCAGCAAAGGTATTTTTAACGTGCTGGGGGAGAGGGAGTGCATTGCCACTGGCCAAATCGGAGGGCTGGCTATGCCCCTGCTGCAAAGATTGCAGACTATCTTATGTTTGAGGTTTCAGTTTATCTAGTCATCCTTTCAGGGCTTTATAGACTTTCTAACGTGGTCACAAATGTATTTTATTTCCAGGTACACAGGAGCGCCCTATTTTGCTGCAATTTCTGCTCTCAAAGTGGTAGGTCATTGTAATCTTTCTTGCTGTATTGTGGGTTTTACTCTATACCAGTCACCACCTACTTTGCCCTTTCAAAGAAAAGGCTGAAGGATCAAAAATTGCAAAGTTAAGGCAATTGAACAAATTAATTTTACATTTTGAAAATCTGTGAGAAACTCCCTTATATGGCATGAAGCCCCGCCCAGCACATCCCAGGAAACACTGGGCAGGGCTGGGTGCCACCATTTTGCAGGCAGTGCCTATGGAAAAAGAGGGAGGCCACCTCCCTCCTCCAACTTAAGGTAGGGGGTGGGGGATTGGGTCACCAGGGACATCTTAGGAATGCTGGGAAGGGGGGGGGGGTTAGGAGGGACTGAAGACCCCTCGGATCTCCAGCCCCCCTGAACTTGGGTCGGGGAGTGTCGGTTGGCTTGGCTTGGGGTTCCTGTGGGGGCTGCTGCATTGGGGGGGAATGGGGGCTTGCTAGCATACAAATGCATGCTGGACAGGGCTCACCATTCCTCCCCAATGCTCTGGTTGCTGATCTTTGGGGATGAATATGTTTAGCCCTGTTTTGCATGCATTTGCATGCTAGTTGCGTTCAGAGCCCGCGAGTGCGTTGTTTCATTCGCTCTGGGGCTCTGATCATGGGGCGGTAGCAAATGCAGGCACTACTAAGGCACTAGCAGCCTATATCGCCTGCGTTTGCTTCTGATCATCGGCCCATTAGAGCTGTACCAAATAGCATGTTCTACTATTTGGCCGATTATGAATACCAAATATGAATAATGGGCATTGAGCTTTAACATAGCAAATAATAAAAAAAGCAACATGAAATCAGAGATCAAGTGTTTATGTCAGTAGGATCTAACCCCGGATTATACGTATTCAAATTTAAATCGAATAATGTATTCAGAGCCGGATCGAATACAAATATTCGGTACAGCCCTAGTAGAATTAGCTTTGTCATCACCCCCTCATCTTCCCCCCTCCCCCCCCAAATATTTGTCCTCTTCAAAAACAAAAAAATGTAAGTGGAACCTTTTTAATGCTGTCCTTAAGCACTTGTATTACTGGTGTCCTTTCCTCTGATATCCCTTCATCAAATGCAGTGCTATATAGGTGCAAGTATTAATGGAGCTCCACAGAAGCATGCAGCCCTCTTAATGGTAGCGGGTCTAGTATTCCCTGTTGTCTGCCTGGCATTTGTTGCCAGAGCAGATCGAAGTTTGTTTCTGGAGCGGTGCTTGTTTATGGGTGTAAGACTAACCATTTGGCAATACGTTATCCTGAAATTCCCAACCAAGAAAGCATTTTGAGATGCAGAAACAAATGAGGAACTTGTGAACTGAAATTCTGATGCCAGTTCTTTTGTTCAGGGCGCAGACTTATCCCACGTATTTTGTACCAAAGATGCTGCAGCTGCAATAAAGTCATATAGTCCTGAGCTGATCGTTCATCCGGTTCTGTAAGTTTTTATATTTTGTTAAATTCCTTTTAAACTCCGAATGGTCATATAAACACAATACATAACCAGGTTAATAAAATATAAACCTTGTCAGACTTGGTAGGCAACTATAGAAACATCAGGGTTTTCCTGTTTTCTCTCTCTCTCTCGTATACTACCCCCATTGTAGGGAAATCTGCCACGTGTATATTCATTAACTCAACACAAATACCTGGATTCACAATCTAATATAAGTGGTTTATACACCATTCAACTACAAAATTACATACCACTTCTAAATATATTACAACAGCCAACACTTTATGAATATTTTAAAACCTACTTGAATAATAACAAACTGAATTAATTGCGGCTTAATTTTGATCTTGTACTTTAAACAGTCCGTAGATTTATCATTGAAGAACTTGCCAGTGCTTCAGCATTAAAACCCGCTGGATTAATAGCAGTCTTAGAAGTCTTTATCACTTGGCTATAAATGTTCAGTAGGTTTTTCTGCTATCCACTAAAAAAATACAAAGTCGCTATCCTCGCCTTTCAAATGCTCAACATATCTGAGCTAAGGTTGAATAAAATCCAGATGTTGTTGGGCGTTTGAAAAAATTAATGTCTTTACTGGTTGTCCTGAACAGGCACTGTGCAATACTATGGGCCCGATATTCAGGAGGCAGCCCACATAAGTCGCACAGTCGGCGCTGACCCTAGATAGTCAATGCCGGGCTATTTCTGGTGGCCAGCATTAATATCTGGGGGGGGGGGGGGGGTGTTGGCTGGCTCTATCTTAACCAACTCTGTGAATATTCGGAACTGGCTAGTTAAGTTAACAGCAGGCGAAGATAGGACTGCTATTTATGAGATCCAATTTGCTCGCTAAACTTAGCCAACCAGCGCTCTAATATTCGCGGGTAGCTGGTTAGCCGTTATGCACTAACTACAAATATTCAGCGGAGATAACCAGCTATCACCTGCTGAATATTAGTGGTTAGCCGGCTAAGTGCTATTTACCTAACAGGAGTTGTTCCTGATAAGTTAAATAGCACACAGTCACACTCTTCCACATGACTGGTTCTGCGATGAACACTTCCCTTCTCTCACACCCAGTGTCAGACCACATCATAAACTTCTACCACATCCAGATTCACCCTGACCAAAATACTAACCCCCCCAACCCCGTTTACTAAGCTGGGGGATGTGTCGGCATTGTCGTGTGTCTTAGTAAATGGGGGAGTGGGAGGGGGAGGGGTAAATAAATTGCACTCTGCCCATATTTTACAAATTTAGCAGTAAGCTGTGCTATGTGTGGCGTGGCATTGCATCCCACACTGATGCCCATATTTGTTTGAAAACTTCATTTTCATGAAGGTCCTCCTAAGGCAACCAGTCACTCAGACTTAAGCAAAATTGTGTAACTATCGGTGCTTGACTTAATCACCAGTTAATTAATATATCCCCGCCCCATTAAGAATGCGTTCCTTAATATGTTCCCCCTTTCTCCAACCCATATCATCAAACAATTGTATTTCTGTCCTCAGACGTATCTGTATACCTAGATAATTTAAGGCTCCCCAGAGTCATTGTTTCTGTACACAAGTCCGAAACACATGGGCTAATGATACTCGTTCTTGCAGGTATTTAAGGCATTCCCCTCTGTCTGAAAATTTAGCATAATAAGCATGATGTGGAGAAATATATAGATATGTTAAAAATGTATATTGTTCCTCCTGTAAAAGCTCACAGTCTGAAAACCTTTGTATTTCTTTCATCAAGATTTTAATGGCATCCCCAGTTACTTGCCCTTCACTCTCCAAATAATTCATTCACTTATCAGCCAATCCCAGGGCAGATCTATCCCTACAAGAACTTTATGGTAAACTATTAATCCAGCTTCAACCTCTCCCATACTTCTTCTTTTAACTTACTGATACCCATTGATTGAACAGAATGAAGCCAGAAAATAAGCAAAAATATCTCGGCCATCTAGTAGCTCTTCTCCTCTTGATTCCACAAATAACTTATATACTTTCTCTTTGCTAACCATGTTTGTCACCTTATTAATCCCTTTTCCTCTCCACTCCCACACTCTGCCATTATACGCCCATAGTGTAAACTCTTGATTCCCTGTTAAAACTAAGAGGTGGTTAATTCTAGGCTCTGTGTTCAGTGCTCTATATAGCCATTGCCAAGCTTATTCAACAGTTTCACTAACATATGGGTTGGCTATGTATGGTTCTGACTGTACCCTAGAGGCATGTATTACGTATGGCAAATCTAGTGGAGTCAACCTATGAAATTCTAAATCTAGTGAATTAATAAAGGATATCCCCTTAAGCCAATCCTCCAATGCTACATATTTTCGGTTATCCAGTAATGATAGGCACCCCCCCACCCCAGTCCAACAGAATACTGCAACTACTGTCAGAGTGCCACAATACAGTATTCAGATTTAGTCACATGCTACTAATGTAAAAACAATGGGCCTGATATTCAGACCGCGGCAGGTAGCCCGGGCTGCCTGCCACAGTGAGCTGAGCCTGAATTTCAGTGCCAGGCCATTTCCTGTGACCAGTATTGAATATCTAGTTTATCTTTGGCTGCTATGAAAATATCCGGCCAAGTCAATCAGTGCTGGCCAGCTAAGTTGATAGCGGCCAAAGTTAGACCTGCTATTGATGTGACTAAATTTGGATGTAAAACTTAGCCGGCAATGTGCTAACCGGCAATGTTCAATGGGAGATAGCCACCTAAGTACCATTTAACCATCTAGGTGCCGTTCCTGGCAGGTTAAAATGGTTTTGAATATCGTCTGGAATGGGAATATCTGAAGGACGTAGAGCCACTTGGCAAACAGTACCATCTTATATGGCTGTAAACTCAATGGGAGTGCTGTCCAAAGTTTTAACATATCCACAGATCTCCACATCAATCATCAATATTGGTGCCGTACATATCGGCCAGATTCTTTGTTAATTATATCCTCATATAGTTTACATATTCACCTATACATTTCAAGGAGAAAGGGTTCTCCATTCCAAAGGGCTATGCCCCCTGTTATTGCTTCTGATTTGTGCAGATTAAGCTTTAAACCAGATAACCACCCTGAATTCTCCCCACCTTCTCCAATGCCTGAGGCAGGGAGGTAAGTGGATGACTCAAAAAAGAAGCATATCATCAGCTAAGCTTGACATGTTCTCTTCAAGAAGTTACTCCAATTACCCTTTCTTTCGGTTGAAGAAATTGCAAAAGGGGCCCAGAATAAAGGATGAATAACAGAGCGGATAAGGGAAATCCTATCTGGTTTCTCTAGCAAGTGGAAAATAATCAGGGTCAGTATATAAAAGTTGAACCATTTCTGAAAAGGGAGCTTCTCCTTCCACAGTTTTAACAAGGTACACATAAAATTTCAGTTCACACAATTAAAAGCCGCCTTTGCATCTACTGATCAAAAAGAACAGGTAATTTCAAGTAGAGCAATACTCAGTTACTGTTGTGATCTTAAGAGCATCCTAAATAGCTGACCTTTTTCTTTTACAAAACCATAAATTGTTTCTACATGACCGATTCTCCAGATTGTCCAGTTCACTCTAGCTTTTCAGTCAAGGTCACAATCTGATGTTGTTTCTGCTGTAACAAGTCTTCCACCTTGAAGGTATGTTACTCCAATTCTAGCAATTGGCCCCTCGGTTCTGTTAACGTTTATGTCACTCCATATAGCTGCAATGAAAGTCTCAAAATGACTGTGATACTGTTTGTATCAAAATATCAGTCATTTGTTGCAGCCCTTCCTCCAGATCTGCCATTTTGACCGCAGATGGCTGTACTTTCTCCTTGTGTTGCAATTTCGCTGCCATATCTGCTCAGTCTTTCTCAAAAAAAACCTGTCCATACGCTTAACAGGGAAGGGATCTCAATCAGCATCTACTTTTAAAAGCAAACTTTTGTGAATGGTCAAGAACCGCACAGAAGGGGCTAAGATGTAAGAGCAAAGCATTGGCTCATGAGCAGCGCATCATGTGATTGAGTCCCTCACAGAGAGAATTTTAAACCTTTCTCCCATTTCTTTAGAAACAAACAAAACAAAATGCAGAATTACGTGAAAAACTTATTTTTGAATCTTTAGCCAAATTCAGAAAGTAAAATATTGTACTTATTTTCTTTATCCAGTGATATTCCTAATGCTGTAAATGAAGTGGAGAAATGGTTACCAAGGCTTCACACGGTCGTCTTGGGACCTGGTTTGGGAAGAGATGAAGTAATACTGGAGCATGCAAAGGTAACACAACTCACCGAATGCCTTCAAATGTGGTACCATGAAAGAGAATATAATGTGTCTATGCTGGTAACATTGTCAGTTTATTCAACAACATTCCAGTCTAGTACTTTCTAAAGCTACAATTTTGAACCTTTGTGGGATAGCAATGGTGGCAGTAAGTTTTCATCCAGCCACTCACAAGGGGTTACCATGGATGAGCTGTATTTTCCTTTATACCAGTCCAGAAAAACAATGTGAAATGAGCACCTTCTGTCAAGCCAGGGTGTATGTGTGTGTTGTGGGGGATTTTTGATATACAATAGCTTTTTTTCTCTTTGTTGTATTTTAAATTTAAATCACTTACATTTTGACAAAGAAAAGAAAACGCCATTTCCAGTGTCAAAGTAGCAAATTCTAGAATAAAGATGAATTAAAAAAATATTTTCTTTTGTTTTGTTTCTAATTATTATCTTTATAAATGAACTAACACGGCTACCTCACCACTTTATCCTAAAGAGAATATTTAATAATTTTTACATCCTTAAGTCCCAAAGAATAGGGAGAACCAGAAGGAAAACTTAGGAACATAAGTGCATATCAAAGAAAAAGGAAAAAGAAAATTATCAATTGGAGAGAGATTACTTCCTATCTAAATTATCGAACAAGCTTATAAACGTCTAGTTAGTGGAAGTAGGAACAGCACACTCAGATTTCTTATCAAGAAAAAAATTCTCAGCTGTGAAGCTCAAAGAAAACATATTTTACTTCTACATATATAAGAATATATTTTACAGGGAAAGCAATACAGTAAATTTTGCCACGGCCCCTCGACGCATATCCACAAATTTCCTTTTTCAAGGACAAGCAGGATATAGAGCCTTTTACAAATGGGTGACATCCTTCAACAGGGTCTGGCTTGGAGAATAATGCAAACAAGCTCTCAAAACTCTTAGGGATCCGTTTATTAAGGCGCACTGAGAAATGGCTTGCGGTAGTGTAGGCATGGGTTTTAGGTGCGCACTGATCCATTTTTTAGCATGTCTGTAAAAAAGGCCCCCCCCCCCCCCCCCCCGGAAAATAGACGTGCAGCAAAATGAAAATTGCCACGCGTCCATTTTGGGTCTGAGACCTACATACGCCAATTGCCACTTTGCGCGCGTCCGTTACGCACACCCAAAAATAAAAAATATTTTTCAGAGGCACATATTGAGCACGCACCAAAAATGAAATTACCACGCGGCTTAGGAAAAGTGCCCCTTAGAGCAGTGAAGTACACATGTGCCAGGCTTCCTGTGTCTGTGTTGTTCCATGGGGCCACCTCAGTTCTTCCGCAGAGCCTAGAGAACACACCTTGGTCAGTTTCACTGTGAGGTCAACTTCTTTTAAACTAATTCTTTGCATTTTATTTCAATTGGTAGCAATTCTTTTTATTGTCCTTCCCTCTTAGAAACTTCTAGTTAAGGATTTTTGGTTGAATTTTAAGTTTTGTAGAATTTTTTGGAGTAGCAAAGGGACAATGAGGACTGATGGGAGAGAAGGAGATCTGTAGCTTAGAGAGTAGGGAATCAGGGATTGAATGGGAGAACAAGAACATGGAGTTCAAAAGGAGGGGGAAATACGATAGGGGAGCAAAGATGCCAAACGGAGGAAAAATTGGGAACTTGGATTGCTTCTGAGGAGGGAACGTTAAGTGAGGACTGTTGGAACGCTTAGAGAGAGGAAGGGACTTTAGGGTTGATTGGGACCCGAGAGAGAGCAAGGACTTAGAGTTGGTGGTGGAGGAGGCATTAGCATGGACTGGTTGATTGGGTGGCAAAAGAGTAGGACCAGTGAAACTGGAGAAATAAAATGTCTATACCACATTATTTTCAATTTGGAAATATCAGCTTTGGAAATCTGCATCCTATGTATTCTTTTTATTTTTCACAGTACTCCTGGGAGAGTTTGTGCAGAAAAGAAATTATGTACATTTATATTTTTTCAAATAACTATACATTCATCTTAGTAATTTAATTTAAAATGTAAAAAGCTAACATTATTAGTCATATCTAACTCTTTCTAACTCTTCTTACTCTCTTACCTATCTATATGTTCCATCGTTGCTTTACCCTTATCAATTAAAATGTTCTCTTACGTATTGTGTTGAAATTGTAAGTAGTATACTATGCCATACTTTGTATTG
This sequence comes from Microcaecilia unicolor, assembly GCF_901765095.1. NCBI lineage: Eukaryota > Metazoa > Chordata > Amphibia > Gymnophiona > Siphonopidae > Microcaecilia > Microcaecilia unicolor. The sequence continues at coordinate 270,989,142 of NC_044034.1, read as the reverse complement.
TTATTTGAATATTTTTACTGCTGTAATTGACTATTGCTCATGTTTGATCTATTATTACTGTACACCGCCTTGAGTGAATTATTTCAAAAAGGCGGTAAATAAATCCTAATAAATAATCATAAAAATAAATAAACATCTTCTAAATAGTACATGAAGCAAAAGTTACATGATTGCAAGGTGCTCCTGAGGAGACCAGTGTTTCACATGGATTCCTCTTGCATTTCCCAGATCAGAGTCCCTTTAATCTCGGTTGCCATTTTGATTTATTTTCCAGACTTTTCTTTTACTCCTAGTTAGCTAGTTATATAACGTAGAGACCTAGGTTTTGTGTGTGCAGGTACTCAGAACTTCTCGTGATAGTGATTAAAAAGTAATAAACAGCAAAGGAATGCTTTCAACCTGGCCACACAGTGCACAACCATGTTGAATAGTGGTTAACCTTTATTTCTGGGGTTTCCATTCTCTGTTTTGTATATTAAATATGAAAAGATTTTCTCATAATCCTTGTGTGTTTATTTTTAGGGCATAATAGAAAGAACCAGGGCCAAAGGCATCCCTATTGTCATTGATGCAGTAAGTGTAGCTTTTTTGGGATGGGAGGGGGGGTTGCATTTATTTGTAGTGTTTTATGAAACAAACGTTCGGATATTTCTCTTTCTGTCTTTGACAGGATGGTTTGTGGCTCATTGCTCAACATCCATCTATCATCCAGGGCTACCAGGGAGCTATTCTCACTCCTAACCTTATGGAGTTCAGTAGATTGTATGAAGCTGTTGTAAGTATAATTTTCAGATTAGTTTTGGCATAGGCAAGCTTTTTATTTTTTTACTTGGTGCTAAGCCCAGTATGAAGTAACAACATTTAAAAGAAATAGAATACAAGCAAAAAAAAATACTCCAGAATTATTCCATGACTTTTTACAATTTGCCGGATATATTTCAGTCCTTCTGTAGGATTATGGTGTGTGACAATTCCAGAGGTACTGAAATAATGAAGTGGGAAATGTATTTAAAATGATACCTAGGAAACTCTAAATAAATCCTGTACTCCTACCTAATAACTAAACCACAGTACAGAAATTATAATAAAATACTCTTATATCCATAAAAACTAATAATAATATGTGAAATTGTGCTCAGTTCGCTTGTGCAGCCAATAACAAGCCAATAACAAGAGACTGACTGAAAGAACCATCGTACTAATCTTGTTCTCCGTGCACCGTGAACCATGATGGTGAAATTAAGGGGGAACAGTATACTGTATAATGTTATATATTATAAATATATCACTATATGATGGTATATATTACAAATTATGAACCTTTAACCCTGTAGCTTGCACACATCCCCTATTCTTTACTCCCTGCATGGGCGTAGTTTGGGGGGGCGAGGGGGACTTTGCCCTCCCAAACGAGCTGCCTCTACCTGGGCAGGGGTAGGGACATAAGCAAACACCCACCACTTGCTTCTCCTCCCAGCCGCTGCTGTGGCAGCCTGGAGGAACCGTGAGCTCCCGTACTGTTCCCTTTCCTTTTCTTCCCTGCCTCTTGCTCACTCCACCGCCACTCCTTGGTAAAGCATAATGAAAACGTGCGCAGGGCCATACTCTTGCTGCATGCGCTGCTACTGTCTTCCCTTACCCGCCTCATATTGTAAGTTCCTGTTTCTGGAGAGAGGAGGAAGGAAGCAGGCAGCAGCACGAGCAGGAGCACAGCCCTGCACACGTTTTTATTTTGTTTTGTAGCTGCGTTGGATGCAAGGGGATGGAGTGAGTGAGAGGCAAGGAAGGGGAGAGTAGAGCACGAAAGCTCATTCCTCCAGGCCGCCACAACAGTAGCTGGGAGGAGTAGTTTGGCGCCTATGTCCCTAACCTTGGCTGGGGGGCTGGAAAGAGTGAGCAAGAGGACAGGTGAGGTGGGGGAGAAGAGATCCTTGGGGGGGGGGGCAGGAGAGAGTGAACGAGAGGACAGATGGGCAGGGGAGAAGAGATCCTGGATGGCTGCATCATGGAAGGGGAGTGAGAGAGGACATTCTAGATGGAAGGGAGAGACACTGGATGGAACAGGAAAAGCCTGGAAAGACAGTTGATAGAAGAAAGAGAGGGGGAAGACAGTGAATAGAAGGCGGAGGCAATGGAAGGTGGAGAGACGGGGAGATGCTGGAGGGAAGGAGGAAGGAGAGATACTGGATGGTAAGGAATGAGAGAAATGGGAAATGCTGCGAAGGGAGAGGGAGAGGGTAGCGAGGTTTGATGGCTGGAGGTTAAGGGGGAGGGGAGACTGGATGGAAAGGAATGAGAGATGGAAGGTTGTAAAAGGGAGGGAGAGAGGGGAGATGTTTGATGGAGGGATGAAGGGGAGACACTGGATAGAAAGGAATGAGAGAGAGGGGGAGATGCTGAATGGAAGGGGGAAGAGGAGACACGATGGAAAGGAATGAGAGAAAGAAAGATGGAAAATGCTGCAACGTGAGCAAGTGCAAAGTGATGCATGTGGGAAAGAGGAACCTGAATTATAGCTACGTAATGCAAGGTTCCATGTTAGGAATCACCAACCAGGAAAGGGATCTAGGTGTAGTCATTGATGATACGTTGAAACCTTCTGCTCAGTGTGCTGCAGCGGCTAAGAAAGCAAATTGAATGTTAGGTATTATTAGGAAAGGAATGGAAAACAAAAATGAAGATGTTATAATACCTTTGTATCGCTCCATGGTGCAACCACACCTTGAATATTGTGTTCAGTTCTGGTCGCTGCATCTCAAAAAAGATATAGTGGAATTAGAAAAGGTACAGAGAAGGACAACAAAAACAAAGGGGATGGGATGACTTCCCTATAAGGAAAGGCTGAAGTGGCTAGGGCTCTTCAGCTTAGAGAAAAGATGGCTGAGAGGAGATATGATAGAGGTCTATAAAATAATGAGTGGAGTGGAACAGGTAGACGTGAATCGCTTGTTTACTCTTTTCAAAAATACTAGGACTAGGGGGCACACGATGAAGCTACAAAGTAGTAAATTTAAAACGAATCTGAGAAAATGTTTCTTCACGAAACATGTAATTAAACTCTGGAATTCATTGCCAGAGGATGTGGTAAAGGCGGTTAGCTTAGCAGAGTTTTAAAAAGGTTTGGATGGCTTCCTAAAGAAAAAGTCCATAGGCCATTATTAAAATGGACTTAGGGAAAATCCACTGCTTATTTTTAGGATATCAATCCAAAAAATAGGGAAAATGGCTATGCTCCACCTTACTCTTAATGTCTGATACACAAATATAGGAGGAGCAATAATTACTCTGTCTGCAGTATATTATTTATAAAGGGATGTCTCATTTTGTCACGCAGGCAAAATAGGATAAGCAGCATAAAATGTATTGCCAGGTACTTGTGACCTGGATTGGCCACTGTTGGAAACAAGATGCTGGGCTTGATGGACCTTTAGTCTGTCCCAGTATGGCAATACTTATGTACTTATATTCAGTTTTATTGTTGATTAATTTTTGGATGGTAGCTGTTCCTTTCTTCCTTTCTCATATTTCCCCCTTCCCATAAAACTCAGGCCCAGTTCATGAGCCTTCATTCACAACTTTCTTTGGACTTTGCCCATTTTTTTCCTTTATAACAGGAAGCTTTATTGAATGAATCTTGCAAACATACAGTAGCCAACAATAAAGACGGGGTGAAAAACCCCAACATATACAGAATCATTACAACTCGTGGGTTCCCTTAAGGAAGCACCATCCTATACACCAAAAGTAATCCTGTCTTTTTATTATTTTTATTGTGTGAATGGAGGAGTAACAATGAAAGTCACTGCAAAACATTCTCAACTCCAATAGCTACCCACACTTTCCCCCTGTTTTAAGAAGAAAATAAGATAGGCTTTATGCCAAAAGTCGATTGAGTCTGGCATGCTGATCTCAACAGTGGCCAATCCAGGTCACAGATATATACGCTGTTTCTGCTTTGAGCATTTCAAAAATGGTCATAGGGTTGGGAGCCCTGTATCATGGGCTCTGTGTGGCCACCAGGCATTATAGTAACTGATAAACCAGACTCTAGGGTTTAATTAGCAGAGCATTTTGCTTTTCAGAGCATAAGTGGGCCAGTGGTATTTCGCTGGTAGTATTAAAGTGACTGTTGAAAGTACATCAGTTCTTGACTTCTACTATGAAACTTTTATATAGCAATACAAAGTGTCTTTTAACCAGAGTAAGCTCTTGTTGAAATGTGTAATTTTCTGTGGAATTTGTGCTCCAGCTTAGAGACCCTATGGATAGCAATGACCATCATGGGTGTGTGTTAAGGCTCAGCCAAGCCCTTGGAAATTTGACAATCGTTCAGAAGGGAGAGCGAGATCTTATTTCAGATGGACAAAAAGGTAAGTGGCATCTTCAGTCAAACTGTAGAGGTTTTATCTGTGCCTCCCCCCCTCCCCCCAAGTTGACAAGGGGTAAATTCTATAAGTGGTGCCTAAAAATCAGCACTGAAAATTTTACACGCTAAGCGCTATTCTATAAAGGGTACGTTTCCTTTATAGGATAGCACATAGGGCATAAACCGTGCCTAACTTTAGACGCTGGCAATTGCACCTGCTAAAAGCAGATGTAAATGTCGGCACCTAAATTAGGTACAGTTCGGCTGAATTCTATATCTATATGAATGAAAGTTTGGAATGCCCCCCAAAATGTATGCACGGATCTTTATAGAATACGATCTATGCATAAATCCTGATTAAGACAAATTAATGCCAATAATTGATTATCAGCCAATTATTGGTGCTGATTGGCTTGTTAAGCAATTAACTTGCGAGCAAATTAGCTACATGCAACTTTAGTCGCCGTTTATAGAATCAGGGGGGGGGGGGTACCAGTACTTGTTTTTAGTGTTCACCAAGATGGGCTAAGAAGTTCATGTGTAAATATGGCTAGAAGAACTTCAAAATGATATTGCTTGCTTTTTTGAGTGGAAGAGTAGCCTAGTGATTAGAGCAGTGGCCTGAGAACAGGGAATTCAAGGTTCAAATCCTACTGATGCTCCACCTTGTGACCTTGGACAAGTCAGTTCACCTTCCATTGCGTCACATACAAAAGGGTAAGCCTTCTGTAGACAGAGAAATACCTACTGAAATGAGTGGTAGGGGGCAAGAATCTAAATTATAAAAACCTCTGTTAACTGAAGAAATGTATCTCCCAAATGTTAATTTTGAATGTATAGTGACCAGGGCCGCCAAGAGACTAGACTGGGACAAGGCCGCCCCGCTGCTGCCGCCCCCCGTCGCTCCCCCCGCCGCTGTGGTCCTTGGTCTCACCTGCATTCTTCCACGGCTTCAGGCCCCCTTCAATCAAAGCGGCAGTCGCAGATCACGTCTCTTCTGTCCTTCCCTCCCTATGTCCCGCCCTCGTCTGATGTAACTTCCGGTTTCCGCGAGGGCGGGACACAGGGAGGGAAGGCCGGAAGAGAGGCAGTCTGCGACTGCCGCTTTGAATGAAGGGGGCCTGGAGCCGTGGAGGCAGGCAGGTGAGACCGGGGACTGCAGCGCCAGCGGCCTGACCCCGGTGCCGGGCCCGGGATATTTTGCCCCCCCCTGCTCCCCCCCCCCCTAGGCGGCCCTGATAATGACCCCTAGATACCTAAAGCTTTCAACTGGAGGAAAAGATTTACCCAATAAATTAGGTATCATAGTTGGTCAATCTACTGTACATTCCCAGTTATCCAAGTCTACGTTTTATCAACATTCAAAACCAGGCCACTTTTTCCTAACCAGCAAACTGCAGCAGTTAAACAATTTTGTAATACAGTTAGATCTAGAGATACTGGATTCACTGTAACCACTAACAGTAAATCATCAGCATAAACAATATGCCTTAATCCCAAATTCTTGTACTATAGTAAACAGAAGAGCAATAAAAAATATTAAACACGGGTAGCTAGAGGACAACAAAATGCACTAATGATTAGTGAGATTCATCATACTATAATGAAAGTGAAACAAGTGCATCCTGAGCAAGATTCTAAAGCAGGCTGGATTCTAGCACAGAAGTTTAGAGGAGAGAAGGTGGGCAGGTGATTCTAAGGATAAGAGATGAAAAAGAGGGTGAAGTGTGCAGACCTGTGATGTGGAGGCATTTAGCCCAGTTTTATGAAAACCTAAGAATATTGAATGGGATGAGAATATTAGGAATTATGTGTGGGAGGCATCTGTCAAAACCCTATCTAGGGAAGAAGAGGAGAACAGTTTAAAGAGTATCTGAAGCAAACATTGTAGGGAGGGGGGCTATTTACAGTTATTAAAAGCCTTCAAGAATGGTTAAAGGGAGGGGTTGGGTTGTGTTCTGTTGTTTGTACATTGCTTTGATTGTTTTTATTGAGGTAAGGTAAAGCTCCTGGGTTGGATGGCTTTACAGTCAGGTTTTACAAGACACTTGCTGGCTCTTTGTTGCAACCACTGGCAAAAATGTTTAATGCAGTGCTATTGGGGGAAGGTTCAGCAGAAATTATGATAATCAAAGGCAGTTTAATAATACATAAAGAAAGGAAGGACCCAATGCCTTATGGCTACTATTGCCCGATTTCTTTCCTAAACCTGGATGTGAATACCCTGGTTAAGATTTTGGCTGATAGGCTAAATAAAACTTTAGGGAGGTTGGTCTAGGCAGTGCAGTCAGGCTTTATACTGGGGTGGCAGGCTGTAGATTATATAAGATTAATGAATCTACAGAGAGAGACCCTTGCTCTGTTGCTTTGTATAGATGCTGAGAAGACGTTTTGATAGAGTTGAATGAAATTATCTATTTTGAACTCTTCAGAAAATTGGATTTGGGCTAAATTTTCTAAACTGGATAAAGATTCCAGTGTTAAGTATTCTGAGAATTTCCCTTTTAAGAGTAGAATGAGGCAGGGGTGTCCCCTCTCCTCACTTCTAAAGCCCTTTGCTTCTAGAATTAGGGGTGGTGGATACATGGAATGGCCTCCTGGTGGAGGTTGTGGAGTCACAGACTGGATCTGAATTCAAGAAAGCTTGTGACAAGTATATAGGATATCTAAGGGAGAGGAAGGGATAGTAGATCATATGGATGATCAGACCCGAATAGGCCATATGCGCATTCAAAATTGCACGTGCAAATTTCAGTTTGGATCCAGTTTACACGTGCAGTTTAATTGATAAGTGAACCAGTTAGTTATTGGCACTAATTAATATTTGCATGTACATCTTTAGGTGCCGGGATCGCGCACAGATCCAAAAAGGGAGCACGGCCACGGGAGGGGCATGGATGGATCAGAGACATTCCTGGAATTTGCGCACAGTTTTACTGAATAAAGGAGATCTGTGCCTCTGCTTGAAGTCTCAGTAGCAGTTTTCAAGAAGCGGCGGTAGTGGGATGGTCAGCATCAGTGGGTAGGAAACAGTGGAGTTCTTTCCTGCCCTGAAGAGGCCACTAGACCACCAGGATGCGCTATGGTAGGCTGAGGGAGAAGAGAAGGCAAGCCCGTCCATCCACCCACCAGACCAGAAACTCGGTCAAACGGGCTGGCTGGAAAAAAAAAATGTCCGGACCCCCAACAGTCCCCTGAAAAGGAGGATGTGTCTGGGGAAATCTGGACATAATGGGTAACCCTAACCCTGGGACTAATGTGAGAGAATGGAATCTGTAAAACCTATTTGTGCAAGACACACTTGGTGTGGAGAGAGTACAGGGAATCTTTGGGAGAGGGACATACCTATTTTCACTCATCCCCTATTTGCTGTAGTCCAAGATTCCTGCCTGGGATTGAGTTTCAGACTTTAAGGTTTGGAAAAGGAACAGATTATATAAACAAGGTCAATTTATGGAGGAAGGTAGGGTGAAGAGGTATGAAAGATTAGGAGACCAGGGGGCTCATTTTCAAAGCACTGAGACTTACAAAGCTCCTTAGGTTACTGTGGAGCTTATTTTCAAAAGAGAAAAACATCCAAAAAGTGGCATAAATCTGCATTTGGACGTTTTTCTCACAAAAACATCCAAATTAGTATTTTCAAAACCAATTTTTAGATGTTTTTCTATGAAGTCTGTCAGAAGTGCATTCAAATCACAAGGGGGCATGTCGGGCATGTTAAGGGCAGGATCTGGGCGTTCCTAATACTTGGATGTTTTTCAGCCATAATGGAACAAAACAAAAGTGTCCAGGACTAAAAACTAAGACGTTTTGAGCTAAACCTGTTTTTATAATGAATAAGGCACAAAAGTGTGCCCTAAATGACCAGATGACCACTGGAGGGAATCAGGTCCCTCAATTACCCCCCAGTGGTCACTGACCCCCCACCTCCCACAAATGTGAGTACAAATATGATTTAGCAGCCTCTATGACAGCCTCAGATGTTAGAGCCATGTCTATTAGATCAGCATGCAGGTCCCTGGAGTAATATAGTGGTAAGTGCAGTGCACCATGGAGTGGCACCCATATATAGGTGCCCCCTTCACCCATAAGGGCTATTGTAGTGGTGTACAGTTGTGGGCAGTGGGTTTTGGGGGGCTCAGCAGTCAAGATAAGGGAGCGACGGTGAGATGTGTACCTGGGAGTATGTTTTTGAAGTCCACTGCAGTGCCCCAATTATCTCCTGGGATGTCTGGGAGACCAGTCTACTAAAAATGCAGGCCCCTCCTACATCCCAATGTCTTGATTTTCTACATTTTTCACTTGAACTTTTTTTTTTTTAATAGACCAAAAAACCAAAATAGTCAAAGCACAAAACCTTGTTAGAAACAGCATTTTTGAAAACAAAAGATAAGACGTTTTTCTTTTTTGAGTGAACTTCTTTCTTATTCAGATTTTGAACGTTTTTTGCAAAACATCTAAAGTTGGACTTAGACGTCATATCAAAAATGCCCCTCCACGTACCTTTTAAGTCTAAGTGCTTTGAAAATACGCCTCAATGTTTCATTAGACATCGGTGATTATTTTGATTACTTGCAACTGGTTCATTTTTTGGCATCGAAGAGAGTACCTTGAGCAGAAGATGGCTGGGTTTGAGGGGCTGTGTAGAGATGAGGGGGGAGGTTTTCAGAGGTTGAACATCTAAGATATATGGATTACTAAAGCATTTGGTCTCTTGGCAGAGGGACATAGGGCTTTCATGGGATAAGGAGTGGGACCAAATTGTGATGAATATTTAAAAGATCTCTCTGCATTGCTTTGTGGACAACGGTTACAAACTGTTATATTGTTGGTACTTCTCACCTATAAGGCTAAAGAAGATGAACCCCCACTGTACTTTAATGTACTTGGAGTGAGTGTGCAAGTGGTAGATGTGTTCTACATATGGTGGACCTCTCCAGTTATTCATAAGTTCTGGGGAATGTGTTTGGAGTACATCTGCAGCGGTTTGAGAATTGAGTTAGAGCGGGATCCTAAAATGTTGCTTCACCATAAACCTGCAGGACATTTGAAGACTGAATTGTTGCTGGCAAGTGCATGCTTTAGTCTCTCTGAAATGCAAGATTGCAAAAGCATAGAAAAAAACAATCTTTCCCCAACAAAAGCTGAATTCTACAATAGAATATGTAGCATGTACGTTTGATAACTTTACTGCTATAGAAGAGGATATGGTAGTAAATATACGTAAATCTGGCATTCCTATATAGAATGGACCTGTAAAGAAGAACCAGAATACTTGGATATTTAGGTTGAGGTGTGATAAATTTAAAAAGAGGATTAGTTAATGTGAGGGTGGCATAACTGAACAGAGTAGCCACCTTGTATATAGCAACGTGCATCATTATTGTTATTTGACAAGTATGGTTTCGGGGAAGGGGGGGGGGACGGCAGGTGAAGAGTAAGGGAGATGATTGTATATTATAGCAGTTGATATTGTAATCAGTGTTATAGTTCTTGAAAACCTGTAGAAAATAAAACAAACAAAAAAAACAGTTACTACTGAAAAGATAAGATCTTTAATCCAAATAATGATTAGGTCATTCCCTGTTTCTGAAACCTAAGTACGATACTTTTATTTTGGGTATTAATATTAATTTGGAGACAAAAAATGTTGGGAGTGATCCTGGATCCCACCCTTTCCTTGCAGCAAGATGTTTATTAGATTGTGACAACTGAACGTTGCCTATATGAGGAACATTTTAGTTCAAGCTTAATTTTTCATACTTGGGTTATTGTAACAGATTGCAGCCATTGCAGAATGCTGCAATTACATTTATTTTTAAAGACTGAAGATTGGATAAAGCTTTGCTGCTCCTATATACCTTACATTAGAATTATTTTTAAATTGCTATGCTAAGTATTTAAGGTCTTGAATGTTTTTGCATCTGTATATATATTGCATCTTGGGTTTTTGGATCATAAATTGATCCGTTCAGAGGCTAATTGTTCTTTAGCTTTTCCTTCTGATAAAGCTATTTTCCTATTGGGCAGCGCAGGAATGGAATGTTTTTCCAATTGAAATAAAACATTCTGTATACTTTCAATTTAATTGTCATGTAGAAACTGTTATTTAAACTTTTTTTTTTCTGAAATTAAATTAGATGCTTTGTTTGGTTTAATCTAAATTTTTGTTGCTAAGACATACTGTAATTTTTACTTAATGTTTAATCATTTTTACACCTTGATTTTTATGATATTGAGGCCTCTGTTTACAAAGCCACGCTGGCAGTGTGGTACTGCCGAGACAGCCCATTTACTTTGAATGGGCTGTGTCGGCAGTGCCGCGCAGCCTTGTAAACGGGGGTGAATTTTATACTCTGATTTTTGTTCTTACTGTATTTGTATACATTGTGATGTTCATTTTTATATGTTTATTATGATATTATTTTCTCTTGTAATCCACTCTGAATCTTTGAGGGTAAAGTAGAATATAAAATTATGGAATTAAATTAAAAATTATTTACTCTATAAAATATAGCCAAGATTGAAGCCTTTACAATTGGTACAACTGCTCACAAGTTTCAAACTTGCACTAATTCAGTGTGAGCTTAATTAATTATAGCTAGCAAAGAATTAAAATAATTTTAATTTTTTTGTTAGTACTTGTATGCAGTCATGAAGGAAGCAATCGGCGATGTGGTGGACAGGGTGATCTTCTCTCAGGGTCTCTTGGAGTCCTCGCACACTGGGCGTTTCTTGCTGGATCAGAGAAGACTAATGGGTATGACTAAGAATAAATGTTTCCAACAGTGCCGTCCTTATTTGTATGCATAAAGCCAAGAAATAACTGGGGGCCAGTAGGAAGTTGGATATTTGGCACATATGAAATAGAGGTGGGTTTAAGAGTCAAAATTTGAACTATATTTTGCCAAAAGGAGTTTAGCAGATCATACCCTATTGCCAAATGTTGTTTGTAAACTGACTTTATTGGACCACAGGGATCACCCCTTTCACCAGTTTTATTTAAACTGTGTTACAGCCACTAGGTAAGGTCCTAGATGGTTTAAGTTATATACCTTTCCCTATGCAGATGACATTACTATTCTGATGCCTTTTTAGTACATAAGTATTGCCATACTGGGAAAGACCAAAGGTCCATCAAGCCCAGCATCCTGTTTCCAACAGTGGCCAATCCAGGTCACAAATACCTGGCAAGATCCCCAAAAAGTACAAAACATTCTATACTGCTTATCCCAGAAATAGTGGATTTTCCCCAAGTTCATTTAATAATGGTCTATAGACTTTTTCTTTAGGAAGCCATCCAAACTTTTTTAAAACTCCGCTAAGCAACGAATTCCAGAGTTTAATTACAAGTTGAGTGAAGAAAAATATTCTCAGATTCGTTTTAAATTTACTACATTATAGCTTCATCGCATGCCCCCTAGTCCTAGTATTTTTGGAAAGTGTAAACAGACGCTTCAAAGAGTTATGAAGAGACGATAAGGGACATTCAAAAATGTATGGAGGTTATAGAAGGGTGGGCTTCATGTTTCTGCTTGAAACTTAATCTAGGTAAAATAAAATTTATTTGGATAGGTTCACCTAATATAAAAGGTAAAGAGACTTTTGTTATTGGGAGTAATACTTTTAAGTTTGAGTTCACCACTCGTATATAGTCAGCTAACTATGTTAAATCGGGTTAATAAGATGGTAAAGGTCTTCTTCTTTCTATTAAGGAAATTAAGAACAATATGTATAAAAATTTAAATTATATTGTTTTAGGCTCATAGTACATGTTACTTTCCAAGTTGGATTATTGCAACATAGTTTATGAATTATGGTACTGGAGATGACTGTTACGCATCCCTTGAACAGCCAAAATAACAAACCAAGCAATTTTGGAACATATCAAACCAAAAATCTTGCTGGAGGCCAAGGTAGCAAAACAAAAGCTCTCCTATTTTAGTCACATCATACGAAGCAAGTCCCTCAAAAAAGACATCATGCTTTGGAATGGTTAGTGGCAAAAGAAAGAGGCCACCCAAGAATTTGGTGGATACTATCAAGGAAGATACTGGAATGAACATAGCAGAACTGAAAGAAGCTGTGAGAGATCGGAAGGCATGGCGAACACTGATCCATAGAGTGACCAAGAGCCGTACTCGACTGATCGGATTAGGAAGGAAGGAAGTTTATGTTGGTTACATGAATGAGGTCCTAAAAAAGCCTCAGATGATTCAAAATATTGACATTATATGCTCTTCTCTACTCAGAGAAAAGATATCTCCTTACCTTGCTAAACTTCATTGGTTACCAGTAGCCACTAGGTCTCATGTACTATGGTTTTTAGGGCATTGAATGGGGATCTTCCTTTATATTTGGCTGAGATTTTCTCTTTGTTGAACAGACAATTAGGTAGGGGCCAGGTAGTTTTGAGATTTCCTTCTATGGCTATGATTACACTTAGGAAACAGCTTCATGCCTATTATATAAGGCTGATTCGGTTTGGAATTCACTTCCTACGATAACCAGGTCATCTAAGGACTATTTAACTTTTAGAAAACAATTGAAAACATTTCTCTTTAAGAAATATGTTGGTTGATTTTTAACTTACTATACTCAACTATAAATTTGCAAATTGTCTTGGTCTTTAGTCTTTTGTGATCCGCGCTGAACTGTGAAGGCTTTTACGGAATACAAGATTAATGTGTAATGTAATGGACTACTTGGGGATCTGGATTTTTGGACTTTCTGGATTCTCAGCCCCTATCCCAAGCCCCCCCCCCCCCCACCCATGGCTATGCCCCCTTTCTTTCCTTCCCTTCCCTCCCTCCTCACATGGTCAGGTGCCTTTCCCCACCCTCCCGGCCCTGCCTGCTTTCTCTTTGTTACAGGTACCTTTCCTGAAGTCTTTAGTGCTGCATCACTGGTGGCAGCCTTACTCGCTGGCTGCCTCTGGCATGTAGCGGACCTTTCTCCTCTGACCTGTCCTGCCCTTCTGATTCAAACCTCTGCCGACATGGCCAGGTTTCGAAATTCTTCTTCAGGGAAGAGGTTTGCGTCTCAAACTCTGCTTCTACATATAAACAAAATAGCAGCCATTTTGTTTATATGTAGAAGCAGAGTTTGAGACGCAGTGAAGAAGAATTTCGAAACCTGGCCATGTCGGCAGAGGTTTGAATCTGGAGAAATATTGCTGCTTAAAAGCTAAGTTATAATATATTATATATTCTGGAGATTGAAAATATCTAAGAAGAATACCATTTAAGAAAATATTGAAAAACAGTAAAAATTAGGAGGATAGCGGGTTGATCTGTGACGAGGTGAACAGCACCATCGGTATTTTTGAAAAATGATTTTCTGGATGGTCTATGCTGTTGAAAATTCTGAAGATCCCCGTTTACTCAATATGAAGGATTTATAAATGGGTACACTGTGAGAACATTGATTATGTGTAAAAGTGATTTGATATCAAGTGTCTGGGATAATTTAAATATTGCTTGTCAGTATTTAGGCATAGTGATTACAGTCCTGATTGCTGTCATGACCCAGGCATAAGAGGCATTTAGTATGAATGTTGAAATTCTGGATTGTTTTGCAACACTTCAGGCATGGGTGAAATCTTGGCTTTTGTTCTGTTTTGAACGGGAAAAAGAGAATGTTGCCAAAGGGAAAACAAAAAGAATACTATTGAAAAAGACAAATTATGGGGTTTGAGGAGAGCTTTGTTTCACATCCATTCAGCTGAGCAGAAGAAAACAAAAACGGAGTTGCTAAGGAGATTGCTGCGTGTGGGAAGGGCTGGTCATGCTTAGAACTTTACACTAAGTTCTGAGCTTTGGGAGAGCAGTTCATCCTGGTGCTGTCAGTTGACGCCCCTTGTGTGCCTGACTGTCTTTCTTGTTGATGAGAGAAAACAGGTTCTAGCTGGGTATGGTGATATCCTACTCATGAGACTTATTGAACTGTGTTCAAAGTCATTTTACACCATTAGGGCTTCCAGATCTAGAACATTATTGCCTAGGCCCCTTTGTTGTTGATGAGTGAATTAAAATGTCCCTTGCTTTTACTATAATACCTTTGCTGGGGGTGATTGATGTACTGAACTCATTCTCTATTTCAGTGTTCTTCAATGCAAGGCCCAGAGGCCAGTGGTGGTCCCCAGAGACCTCTGTGGTGGCCCCATTGTCTTTCTATTTTTTTGTTCCTGCTACTCTATCTCTCTACCTAGGCTCAGAACAGAAAGAAGAAAGTGAATAGGGGAAGAGCTGCACGTATGAAGGATAAGGCATTTCTCAATAGACAAGAGAATACATTTGGAAATGCTCATAACCTTGAGCAGGGCCGTGCCGATGCGGTAAGCGCCGCAGGGGGGCGCTCACCTCTGGAGGGCGCCACCGCGGTGCTTACTCTCGCCCCGCGCCGCCGAGGCCTTTAAATCTTTTACCTGGTCGCAGCAGCGTCAGTGAAAGCGCTGCCGACATCTCCCTTCCCTTGCACTCATTGGTTCCCTCAGTGTCCCGCCTTCTTCTGACGTCAGAAGAAGGCGGACACTGAGGGAACCAAGAGCGTGAAGGGAAGGTAGACGTCGGCAGCGCTCCGCTTTCACTGACGCTGCTGCGACCTCTTCGTTGCCGTCGCGTCGTCCCACCCCCCCCCCACTTCACGCGATTCGCGAACCGCGCTGCCGCTTAGCACTGCTTAAAAAAAAAATTTACACGTCAGCAGGAACAGGCTGCTTCAGCCAATCCCAGGAGCCTTCCTTCAGCCCTCAGGGGCGGAACACGCTGAAGGAAGGCCCCTGGGATTGGCTGAAGCAGCCTGTTCCTGCTGATGTGTAATTTTTTTTTTTTAAGCAGTGCTAAGCGGTTCGCGAATCGCGTGAAGGGAGAAGACAATTTGCTGGAAATGGAGGGGAGGGGAGAGAGAGGAGGATTGCTGGCTATGGATGGAGGAGGGAAGGGCAGAGAGGGACAAGGATGGACATGGGGGCCCAGGGAGAGGACAATTTGCTGGAAATGGAGGGGAGGGGAGAGAGAGGAGGATTGCTGGCTATGGATGGAGGAGGGAAGGGCAGAGAGGGACAAGGGTGGACATGGGGACCCAGGGAGAGGACAATTTGCTGGAAATGGAGGGGAGGGGAGAGAGGAGGATTGCTGGCTATGGATGGAGGAGGGAAGGGCAGAGAGGGACAAGGGTGGACATGGGGACCCAGGGAGAGGACAATTTGCTGGAAATGGAGGGGAGGGGAGAGAGGAGGATTGCTGGCTATGGATGGAGGAGGGAAGGGCAGAGAGGGACAAGGATGGACATGGGGGCCCAGGGAGAGGACAATTTGCTGGAAATGGAGGGGAGAGAGGAGGATTGCTGGCTATGGATGGAGGAGGAGGGAAGGGCAGAGAGGGACAAGGATGGACATGGGGGCCCAGGGAGAGGACAATTTGCTGGAAATGGAGGGGAGGGGAGAGAGAGGAGGATTGCTGGCTATGGATGGAGGAGGGAAGGGCAGAGAGGGACAAGGATGGACATGGGGGCCCAAGGAGAGGACAATTTGCTGGAAATGGAGGGGAGAGAGGAGGATTGCTGGCTATGGATGGAGGAGGGAAGGGCAGAGAGGGACAAGGATGGACATGGGGGCCCAGGGAGAGGACAATTTGCTGGAAAGAGGGGAGGGGAGAGAGAGGAGGATTGCTGGCTATGGATGGAGGAGGGAAGGGCAGAGAGGGACAAGGATGGACGTGGATGGGAGGACAGGACCCCGGGAGAGAGAAGAAATTGCTGGAAATGGATATAGAGCAAGAAATGAAGAAGAAAGGAGGAAAGTAAAGAAATAAATGGAAAGGAAGCCCTGGAAATGGAGTTAAGAGGACAGATAGCAGCAGACTCAGATACTGGCCAGCATGATCGGAAAAAGAAAGTCACCAGACAACAATGGTAGAAAAAAATCATTTTATTTTCATTTTAGCGTTTGGAATATGTCTACTTTGAGAATTTACATCTGCTATCTTATTTTGCAATGTATAGCAATTTGTTTCTAAGAATATTGCTGACAATTCCTGTCAGTGTAGCAAGTGGTGAGCGATCATTTTCACCGGGGGGGGGGGGGGGGCGCCAACTGATAGTCTGCAGGGGGGCGCCAGAGACCCTAGGCACGGCCCTGACCTTCAGGATTCCCTCCAATGAAGTTTGAAGGTGGGGATGGATGTCATTTGACACAGCAGTGTCGTGGCTGTCATTCAGCCCATTAGAATCCAAAGTGGCCCTATCTTAAAAATTAATGAAGACCCACTGCTCTCTTTGTTCCCCTTTGCTGTAGTTTAAACATGTGTCCAAACATATTATTTTGTTACTTGGGATCCTTTTTCTTGCAAAAGAAAGATGTAGTCTATCATAACAGTAAGTCTTTTATGGTTCCTTCTGTTGCCTCAGCCACCTATGTATCTAAAAACTTATTTACACCAGGTTTGGAGCCATGAAATAAAGTTGGTTTGAGCATTGCAGCCTTTCTTTTCCATTATCATGTACAAGTAGAACTTCTGAAAATGCTATAGCCTTCACTACGGGTTTAAGTCTCTTTCCCAAACCATCCCCAGAAGATGTCTAGTTAAAATTTTGTGTCCTGCAGCATCTACACATGTAAATATAGTAGCATTGTAAAATTGGTATTTATTTATTAGGATTTATTTACCGCCTTTTTGAAGGAATTCACTCAAGGCGGTGTACAGTAAGAATAGATCAAACATGAACAATAGCCAATTCCAGCAGTAAAAATATTCAAATAACAGTACAAAGTATGGCATAGTGTACTAATTACAATGTCAACATAATATGTAATAGAACAGTTAAATTGACAGGGAAGGGTATAAGCAAAGGTGGAACATATAGATATGTAAGAGAGTAAGAAGAGTTAGAAAGTAAGGTGACTGATTTATAGAAAGTTGCAGATGAGGTCAGAGAGATGATTAAATATTATCTCAGCTAGGGTAGGTGTGTATGTAAATGCTACGTAACTGTTGTAGAAGGCCTCCTAATTATGATACATTAATACAACAAAGGTCCAAGAAAACAACAGGGTAATCGATCTGCAAACTCCAAGATGGAAAACAAAGCAGATACGTATAAGAAAAACAATATTTAATGAATTAAAATCAAAATGAAATTAACAAGAAAAACACACCTTAACAGATGTCACATAAAAAGAAAAATCTTTCCACAAACCGTCAGTCGACATATACCACAATAAAGACTGTGAATGGAAGCTTCCATTCACAGTCTTTATTGTGGTATATGTTGACTGTTTTTTTGAAAGATTTTTCTTTTTATGTGACATCTGTTAAGGTGTGCTTTTCTACTGAGCAATTGTGAACTCAACAAATAGCCCCTGATGCAGCCCAGTTGGGCGAAACACGGCCTGTGTCGGGCTTGTTAATTTCATTTTGATTTTAATTCATTAAATATTGTTTTTCATATACGTATCTGCTTTTTATTTATTTATTTGTTGCATTTGTATCCCACATTTTCCCACCTCTTTGCAGGCTCAATGTGGCTTACAATACATCATGAATAGCGGAATAGTGCTTTGTCTGTTTGCCAACATTAATACAACATACAGGATTACTGTTAAGATGTAGACATGATGAATTTTTGTATTGATAT
The DNA here is from genome assembly GCF_901765095.1 of Microcaecilia unicolor. NCBI lineage: Eukaryota > Metazoa > Chordata > Amphibia > Gymnophiona > Siphonopidae > Microcaecilia > Microcaecilia unicolor. Next base: position 270,971,141 of record NC_044034.1, on the reverse strand, counting down.
GTAACAAAGGTTCAGAAATTTGCTCATTCTACATAGGCATAATGAATGATTGACCCTTAACTTAGAATAAGTATCTCCCAAACAAGCTGGTGTGGTTCAAGTAATAGCTCTTGGTGTCCACCTGTCTTCCCCTCTCTGAAAGTTAAAATTATGAACATAAAGTTGTTTTTCTTTTATTTATTTGTTACATTTGTATCCCACATTTTCCCACCTATTTGTAGGTTTAATGTGGCTTACATAGACCGGAGAGGCGTTTGCAGACTCCGGTGTGAACAAATACAAAGTGATGTTGTGGTACGATAAAGTTCACGGGGCACAGCCACATTAGGGAATCGTAGAACGGAAGAGTTGTGTTATGTCCATTACGTGCTTTAGTTTGGTTCTGTTGCAGAGATCAGGCATTTAAGTTGGATCGGTAGGGTATGCCCTTTTAAACAGGTTTGTTTTGAGTGATTTCCGGAAGTTTCGTTTTAAGTTAGTAATGTGATCTTTTCCTTTTTCTTCAGTCTGAATCCTTTTCTAGTGGCTGCATTTGGAGCTTGTTCTCTTACAAGACAGTGCAACAGCCAGGCCTTCCAAAAATACGGGCGCTCAATGACAACTAAGGACATGATTACAGAAATTGGGACAGCTTTTAACAAACTTTTTGAAACATGAAGTCAAGGCAACAGATTGGTTGGTTGAAAAGGAAGGACTGGTGTCTGACACAAGTTAAATCCACATTAACAGTACATACCAATAATGTATCCTTTTCAGCTGCTGGAGTATCATCAATACCTAAGAACTGTCTTGGCTTTTAAGTTTAGAGAAGGTTTAAGTAGTTTAAATTTTTTTTTAAGAATTTGGAATACAAAAACTGTTTTTGGCTGACGTAGCTACAGATCTGATATGTACTTAAAAAAAAAAAAGGATTGTGTATAATATACAAAAATAAACTTGGAAAAGAAAAAAAATAGAAATCCTCTCTCAAAAAAAAAAAAAAAAGCCTTCTTTGCAAGAGCTCTTGTTTTCTAAACTCTGCCTTTAAAGAAAGTACACAGCAGCTTAGAATCAACACTAGCACTGCCCCTTCGAAATGTCTTTTTCCAAAGGATGTTGTGTGATGTGAACTGTTACTTTTTAGTTGGATATGGTCAATATTTCTTCTGGCAGGGAATGAGGTGATGCTGAAAAGGAAATGCTTTCTGTTTTCTTTTAGCATGCCCATATATTCCAAAGAATCAAAGTGCGAAAATCTTTGAACATGCAAACAGAAATCTAAACCTTAGATTATGAATTGTTGAAACTGATTCATTGGACACATTAATTGGAATCCCGTCCAGTTTCTACTCTTGTTAATGCCTTTGGCATCTAGCTCCTTGTTGGAAACTTGTGCAATGTAGGAATTTCCCCAAGGTAACTTGCACTGTAGTGCTATCATGCAGTGGTGGAAATCCAGAATGTCTGTTGGCTCTGCTTAGAAGTGATAACACTCATACTTGAGAATGAAAGCTGCTACCTTGACAGCCTTCTTCTGGTCAAAGAAAATAGGAGGCATTCTGCAGCACTTTTGACTGGTGAGCATCCCAGTGCCTTCTGTGATACCTGGGGAGGGGGATTCAAAGATGAAACAAATAATAAAGCGGGGGGGGGGGGGGGGGGCCTGGAAAATGACACAGCTTGTCCATGAGATCACATAGACCCCTTGCTCAGATGGGCCCTTTTTAATTTTACTTGCATTTATTAAGGACAGGGATATCTTTAGGGAACTCGTATGATGATTCAAATGATGCTAGTTTCCTGCAGGGCTAAGGGACCCTTTTATGAAAGTGTGTTAAGTAGTTAACGTGTGAATTAATGTAAGTTGTTAGCATATGAGTGTGGTAACTGTTAGTCAGCGGCGTACCAAGGGCAGGGCGGTGAGGGCGGTCCGCTCCGGGTGCATGCTGCTGGAGGGGTGTAGAGAGCAGCTGCGCGCCTGTCGGCTCCGCTGGTTCCCTGCTCCTTCTGCCCCGGAACAGGTTACTTCCTGTTCCAGTGCAGAGGGAGCCAAGAGCCGCGCGGCTGCTCCCAGCAGCTAAAAATGCACCCCGGGGGGGGGGGGGAATGTTCATCGGTGATCTGTCCCGGGGGTTAGCCGACCTAGGATCATCACTGCTGTTAGTGCATGCTAATCTGTATGCATGCTGGGTTAGGAGTGGGAATTAGTTGGGTTATGGGTGTGGACAGGGGCAGCCCAAGGCAATCTGCTGCCTGAGGTGAGGGCATACTTGCCTCCCCCCCAGAGTAAAATCACACACACAAGAAAAATGTCTTGTTCATTCCTCCAGGGTGGAGCCCTCTGGTGCTGGCAGCTGACAGGACTAGCTGCACATGTCTAAGGCCTGGGGTGAGGAACACAAGTACTGTACTCACAGAGATATAATTATTCATTCACGGAGCATTCCCAGATCAACCAATACAACTCTCCAAGCAAGAGGTACAGAGCAGAATTAGAATATTTCATTTTACAACTCAACAAAGAAACACTGATGTCAAATCAGTGATAGCAACACAAACTCCCTCCATTACCAGACACCTCCCACTTACCCCCTTGTTAGCCCTCAGCCCCCCTTTACACAGCCCCAGCATCAGACTGGTCTCATCAGCCCCCTTCTCCCATCTGCCCAGCACCATTGAATCCACTACAGAGAAGGGAGCTCCTTTCTTAGCGCAGGCCACTGGCACCACACAGGAGTTGAAAGTAGAGAACAAATAATTCCTGTACTACACATGAAACAGAAAGTAGATTCTCATTGATTTCAGCAGCTGTGTGGTGCCGACAGCCAGAGCTGCTGGGCTGAAGAAAGGAGCTCTCCAGTTTATAGCTGATTTTTAGTGGTGCCAGACCAAACAAGTAGTAGAAAGGAGCAGTTGGCACAAGTTTTGGTGGAACCAAAAGAGGCTGGTCTACCACAATATGAAAAGGGCAGCCCATCCCAAAGAGTGACATTCACCACCACAATGACTATTGAAGGCAATGAGTGAGATTTTCTACTGTTGCCTGGGGGGGGGGGGGGGGGTATAAATTTGGAAAGATAGGCACGTTTTGCTTTCTAAATACTGCAGAGCCTCTATGGCAATGATTCTCAACCTTTTTTTCAGTTAGGACACACCAGGTAGACACTGCTTGTATATGTGACGCACTGCATATATGACCCTCAGGGACACAATATAGCAGTTCTTATGAGTTAAATGTAACCTTGCTCTGAATCCACAAATCCAGCCTCCCCCACAACAAGTGCAGATCATAACTAGAATATTTCTTAACTGAGAGTCACAACATAATTATTCTGATTCCCATGTCATCAGAGCAGTAGCAACATAAATCTGTGTACCAGGCACATTGTGAAATGCAAAACCTAAAGAAAATCCACTCAACATACATTTAGCAAACATGTTATACAACTGTAGCACTAATGCTATGATTCAAACAGCAAGTATCCTACCTATTACTCCTGGAGAAATTTAGTGCAAGATGAAAAATTATGCACAAAAATTTGGGAAATTCTGTGCACAATATTTTAAAATTATGCATCTTTATTTGTACTTTTTTTTTAATGCAGAATTTCCCCAATCATAAGGCCTAACCACTCCCCCAGCTTCTTCCTTCACCAGTAATCGCTCTCCAGGTTTGACCCTGATTTAGCTTGAGCCCCTTCCCACAGCTTTATCTGCCCCCTAGATCTTTCTCTCCCTTTAGTCCCCAACCCTTACCTCTCTGTATTCTCTCTCTTCTTGCCTCCACATGACCGTGTTTTCCTTCTGGATAACGTGGTATTAGGAACTTAGCTTCAGGTTCCACCCTCCCCACCCTGAGTTAGCTTGAACCCTCTTCCTTTCCCACAGCTTTCTCTGTTCCCTGGTTCTTTCTCCCCTTAGTCCCACAACCCCTACATTTCTGAATTCTTTCTCTCCTTGCCTCCACATTACCCTGTTTTCCTCCTGGATAAAGTGGTATAAGGAAGAAACAAGCAGCTGCACATCCGACTACTTCCTCCTCCTCAGCTGACTTGGGCCTACTGCTTATTTGAAGAGCAGCTGAGCCCAGGCCAGCAGAGGAGAAGGAAGTGATCTGATGCACAGCCACTTGTTTCTTCCTTGTGGAACATGATCTGGGAGGACAGTGTAAGCCAGAAAGGGGTTAGGGGGGATTTATATAAGCAGTCTATGGGGTGTGTATTGCAAATGAAGGGGTATCAGAAATCTGACACATTTTTTTATTCTCTTCTGTTCCCTGTGCAGAATTCTGCACCAAATCTGCATTGTACAGTGGTGCAGAATTCCCCCAGGTGTAACCTATGTATAGACAGCAATGCAAATATTACACTGGACCCTAAAATACCAAAACATCTATATAAGTACAGCAGAACAAATGGGTCTGCTACAGATCTCAACACACCCCAGTCACATGCAAAACACAGACACACCCTCACCAAATATAGAACAAAGGATCCCAAATTAGAGATAGAAATATGATGACAGATATTGAACTGGAAGCCCCAAGAACTTAAGCTAGAAAAACAAATGCATTTCTTTTTGTACTGAACACAATACATAAACATCTGCAATGCACATTTCCCAAAGCTAACATATTCTAGTTAATAAATTCAAAATAAAACTTTTGTTCTACTTTTGTGAGTCTGGGCATTTTACTTTTCCATTACATTGGTCCCAGTTTCTCTTTTCTGCTTTCCTGTCTTCTGCTAATTCTGTTTCCAGTGACTGCTGTCCATTTATTTCTCCTCTCTCCTCCTGTCTTGTTACATTCCTTCACTACATCTGTCTCTGACATACTGATCTTTCTTTTAAATCCCTCTACTCTGTTTTTCTCTTTTCTGCCTCTGTCCACTCAAATTTTACCCTCTTGCACTATTCCTTTTCACTTTTCATCTACTTATCAACTTTTTATCTCCTCCTCTGATCTGATCCCCTAGCTCTCACATTTCCCATCCTCCTTTTCCCTTTTATCTGCTCCTTATCACATTTCTAACCTCTGTATGCACTGTCCTCCTCACACTCATCTCTTTGATAACCCTCCCATGGTCTGTTCCACAAGGATCGACCATTCCTAGCATCTTCCCTCCTTTTCCCTCGCTCCATGCTTGTAACCCAGCATCGCCTCCCCTCCCCCAAATCCAACATCTCTCCTTCCTGCTGTTCCATCTCTCCTCCTGTATGAAATCTCTCCCTCCCCCCTTCCTGAGTATGACATATCACCACCCCCTGTTCATCTCTCCTTCTCTCTACTCTCCTTGAGTCCATCTCTCCCTCTCCCCTGAATCTCTTTCCCTTTTTCCCTTCCCCCCCCCCATCCTCCCCCAACTCCATTTGTCTTTCTCACCCTTTTGGCTCCGTCCTCCAGCTAGTCCATCTCTTCTCTCCCTCTTCATCCCCATTTCTCCCTGCCCCTTTCACCCTCGTCAACTCTCCCTGACCCCCTTCTATCCACTCTGTCACACCACTCCATCAAATCTCCCTGATCCCTTTCCACCCTCTGCCACCTCTCCCTGTCCTCCTTCTGCTCCTCAGCCACCTCTCCCCTCTCCTCTCTCCTCTTTCTAACCCCTCCACCATATCTCCCTTCCCAGAGTCCCATCCACCCCTCCCCAGTGTATGACATGTCCTTTCTAGCACCCCTTCCGCCAACATCTCTTCCTTCTGCCTCCTGTCATCCAGCATTACTCAGACACCCCACCCTCCTTCCCCACCAGGCTACGATCTCTCTTATTCCCCACCCCTGGTAGCATCTCCTCCCTTCATTCTTAACCCCCCCCCCCCCCCCCCCCCCACCGAGTCTACCTTCAATTTGTTCCAAAAGTTGCCGGGCAGCGACAGTAATTCACACACGCCCACTTTCCTGATGCCAACCTTGGCGGCGTCTACTGCAGCCCCCCCCCCCCAAGCGGAAACAGGGAGTTATATCACAGCGCAGGCAGCGTGCGTGTGTAAACCACTGCTGGTGCCGCCCCACAACTTGTAGAACAAAGTTAAGGTAGATTTGGGGAGGGGGGGATCAAGAATAGGAGGAAATGCTGCCCGGGGAGGGGGGTGCGGTGCGACAGAGATACCTGACAAGCAGCTGCTCCTTATGAGTGCCACCTCAGTTGGCCTTGTTATAGGGCCCTCCTGGATGTGGACTGTAGCATTGCAGTTACAACACAGTACTTACAGTACACTGTCACTTATGCAGTTAGTGCAGGTTCATCCATGCTAATTGTGAAGATACATAACACATCTTAAAGAACTTAACACTTAATTCAAAGGGACCCTAATGCAGTTATAATATACACTGTAAATACTTGCCATCCTGTACTATATGTTTTGTGTTTTTTAAGGAACAGGGAATTTGTTCTTCTGTTTTAAGTTAAGCTATGATAGTTCAGTGAATTGGTAGTAAAAATAAAGTTTGAGGATTGGGCTACTTTTATCATTTTATCATATGTATTCATTATCTCTGACCATCTGAAATTTTTAAAGCTGACCCACTAAAATTAAAGAGCTCTAACAGAATCAGCTTTGAAATGTATCTTTAAAAAATAGTAAGTTACACAAACCTGGTTTTACAGGACTGGCCCAAGGGTACAGACAAACCTTCAGCCATTAATTTATATATTTTTAAAATTTATATTTCACACTATCTAAAAATTCTAGGTGGATTACAGCCAAGGGGCAGCTGAATGCATTTCTTCTTCTGTTTCCTAACCCTCTGCAGTGCAGCATCGCCCCCTCCTCCTCTAGCGTGGCAGTCAGCTTGTTTAAAAAGGCTTAATGCAACCAGCACGGTGTGCATGACCAAGGCCTGTTGGGTTGCACTTCCTTGGAACTTCTAGTTTGGGGGGACCTGGCAGGCCTTCAATATGTGTGGATAGTCAAGGCCCTGTATCAGCTACAATGAGTCTGTAGATAGGGTGGCACCAAGGCAGGCAGTCATATCTGCCTAGCGATCAGGCCAGCCAGCGTCCATTGTAAGCTGTGAATGTGCACATGGGTCGGAAAGGAAGTACAGACGCATAGCAACTGCATGCACAAAATTTTTGTTGGCTTTCTTTATTGTGAACATGGGCTGAACCACACAAATCAAGGCTGAAAACTTCCACACAAAATGTTTCTCACGTGCACATGGGCCAGCAAAAATGAGAGAGAACATTGAGGCCAGCCCTGTATTTTTACTGTTACCATTCATGCATGTGTCCCCCTGGAGGTATAGGCTAATGATGTGTTTATGAGGGGCCTGTTCAGGTTATGACCCTAAATCGGTGGTTCCCAAACCTGGCTTAGAGGAACCCTCCAGGACAGGTTTAGGAACCACTGCCCTAAATGAAGGTTATGACCTCATTTGAAACCCTGTAGTAGATGGAAAACTAATGGATGTTGGTCTTGCCCCAGTATCCTGCAAATAAGCCATTTAAATTGTGGTCTTCCTTATAAGAATCATCATAGAGCGTAAGGGTATAGGTTACTATCTGTCCTAGAGTAAAGTTGTCCAAGGCTGCTGTTCTACTTTTGTTGGCATCCTCATTCAGCTGCTGTTATACATGCAATTAAATCTCTCGAACACAGTGGTTGACAATCATTTTGGGGCTAAAAAAAAATCCTCTGGAGGGAAGAGCTCTCAAGGCTCTTCCCTTCCCATCTTAATCTTTGTCAGTGGCTACTCTCGCTCCCAGGCCCATTCATACCCAGCACCTCTACCACTGCAGTGGCCCATTAATAAATAGGGAGCTATTGGAGTCTGAGCAGCAAGCTGTTCTTCTAAGATTTTGAGATTAGCATGGGGCCGAGACACTATATAGTGTTGAAAATAGCTTCTTTAGAGCAGGGGCAGAAGTGCCATGAAACTCAGGTTGGAAAACAGGAGAGAGGAGAGTATTTCTATTGTTTTAAGGATAAAGATCCAAGACTCAGGTGCGACACAGGTTCTTTCGCTCCATTTATTTTTTTTTTTGGAGTGAGGCAGATGTGGATTCCTCACCTGATGTGAATCTCTGTTTCAGAGGCCTTTTAATGCAAGGTTAAATCACCTTTAATAGGTGTCACCTTCCATCTCCTAATCTTCATTTCTCAGTTATGGGCTTGTGAAGATAGTCTGTTAAATCCTACACTGTCTTGTCTCAAAATTTCCTTGGTTGTTAGGAGGAATGCAGCAGGCTGTCACTCCCCCCCCCCCCCCCCCCCCAGAAAGGAAACCAGCATGTGATTAATTACTACTTTCAGGATCGCATGGAACATTGTGGTTTTCATAACAAGCTGATGGTCTTCTAGACTCTGAGAACTATAATTCCTGACTGGGAATGTTGTACTGTTGATAGCAGTCAATGAATTCTAGGGGCTTGATATTTGGCAGTGGTGATCAGCATTTTGCTGACCACCGCTGGCGTTATCCCCAGACATTCAATACCAAGCCATGTCTGGACTCTGGCATTGAATTCGGGGTTTACAGAGCTGGTGAAAACATAGCTGATTAAGTGCTTATGTTTGAACGTTTTTATTGAAGACAGATCCAAATAAACAATTTCACATTGGGTTACACAACATTTTAAACATGAACTGTATTCATCAACTTTCCAGTAGGCGAAACCCATCTTCAAATTATCCATCATTTTCTTGTTTCTCTCCCCCATTCCAAAAGACTTCAAACTGTAACTCACTAAAGAGAGTCACTGATTAAGGGCTTAATATTGAATTTAACCAGCCATGGTGAACCACATAAAGACAGAACTGACTTTTACGCAGTCCTGTTATGTGGTTAGCCAGTTTGGAGTTGCGCACTGACCAGACATTTTCAGCAGCATTATCCATGTAAGTGCGGCTAAAAATGAGTGATTAGCCCCGAGCAAGTGTTTTTAACGGGCCAGGATTCATTTCTGTCCAATTAAATCTCTTTGCATATTGACCTGTAGGATTTTAGTATCTCTGCTTATTGCTGAAGAGTGCAGATATTTAAAAATGTATTTAAAAAGGCAGAAAATGTGAAAGTTTATTAAAATTCTTATATATAAGCTGCACAATACACACATAAAATGATTGATCTAAGCAGTTTACTTAAAAACACTCATAAAATCACTAACTATACAAAAGTGAGGAATTTGGAAGTAAGATTGAGCAGCCTGTTTATTTCACCGATTGCATGTGTGGATTGTTTTGAGACAAGTGTAGTGAAAGTACAGAAAAAAAAAATTCTAAATGACAAGTACTGAAATACTAGCAATATAAATCTGCTTTATAATACATTTCATTATATGATGTGTACAAAGCACTGACATGATTCTTGCTTGAGATGGCCTTGGAATTCCATTTTCAACAGTTGATTGATCCTTCAACCTTTACAACCATACTGGCAAAGCAGCAAGAGCCTTAGTTCTCTTTCCAGTGAAGGTTAAAGTTCAAATGTAACCATCTTTGTTTTGTTTCATCCTAAGAAACTAGTTTGGCCAAGGAGGTTGGAGAATACAGCAGGGGCATAGCCAGGCAATAGATTTTGGGTGGGCCTGGGCAAGACATGGGTGGGCACCAAGTGTCCCCCCCCCCCCCCAAAAAAAAAATATGTCAGCTGGCAGAAAAATGCGTCTTTCCACTTTGAGAGTCTGAAGCAGGCATGCACTGAAAACTGAGCATGCGCAGGTGCCAGTATCATGGAGAGTAGCATTTTCATTGCCATCAGGGGGAATTCTTCAGGTGGCAGAGCTTGGGATCCCCACCAGCTACCACTAAACGTGTGCTACTGTTGGGTGGGCCTGAGCCCTAAGTGGGTGGGCCCTGGCCCACCCAGGCCCACCTGTGGCTACGCCACTGGAATACAGGAGATGGCATGAGCCTATCTGGCCTATTATGTGGGCTGAAGCCAGTAGGTGGAGCTTGCTGTCCTATCAGTTTGTTTTGAGTGTACCAAGATGGTGGCAGCTGCATTGGGGTGAATGATAACCTTCTTGGGTGGACTGGCTTCAGCTTTGTGATGTCATGCTGTCTCCTTTTCTTTCTCCAGCCTCTTTGAGTTTGGCTTGGTAGTAATGGGTATTTCTTAGTCTTAGGTTCTGTCAGGATTACATCTGGAAAAAAGCATAGCATAACCCATGCTGTTTAGATAATTGCAATATGTAATCATCTTTAAAAGATTGATAGGGCAGCACCACAACACAGTTGTCTTTGTGCTGCCTCGTATTTGGACACAGAATTGATGGTTTCAAAATTGTTCTTAAGAGTAAAAATGCAATTAATTCTCCCAATTTACCCTTGTTTATTGGTTGGCTAAAGAACTGTAGTGGTGTGGTGAGTGACCATTTGCCTCTTCCAAACTGGGAGAAAAATGAGAAAGTAAGTCTAGCAGTGCAAAGCAAGCTATTCATGTATGTTCAAAGCTTTTCTTTTGTAAATTTCTGTTAATGTTCTCTTGATGGATGGATGGAATGCAGATCAAATGATGCATGTAACTCATTCTTCCTGCTTAACATCAGAAAATTGTAGATATTTTTCTTACACCTTATTGCTCTTTTTGTTTAGATGTTGGCAGTAGTAAGTCCTATATATTTGTTACCATTTGAATTCCCACACACACACACACACACACACACACACACACGATTTTCTGAAATTTCAAGCTTTGCAAAGTACCTTTCAACGCTGCTCAGTGAGTCATGTAACACCAACTGACAACAAGAATTTAAGGTATGTAATAGTATTTTAAGAGCACTTTGTTTTTGAAACACAAGTTTTCATCTCAATTGCCTATTCTATACACAACCACATGGCTATTTAAATAAATGTCTTTTTTTATTTTAATTGAGCCCAGGTGCCCTTAATAGCAATGAAAGGCTTTAATGTTCATAACAGCAAGAGAGGAAGAAACAGTTACACAAATTAACAAAATTATCACTTCTAATTTTAGGGGCTTGTTCTGGGCATAAGTAATCAACTTGAATATTATTTAAACTTTTCTCCATGTATTTAGTCTTGCAGTTCATAGTTGCACACCACTACTTTTCATTAAAGAAAATTGTTTTTGTCATATTGAGCCTTTCGATGCTTTGCCATGGCTACCTCATCTAATTTGTGTTTAAAACACAATACTAATGCTACACAAACATGGATTTATAGTTCTGCTTATGTATCAAAAAACTGTTGGACTTGATATTTATTAATAAATTGTCTCAGAAGGTTTCCACACTATTGTAAATTTTGTCTAATATAAACTTCCACAGGAATTAGTAATTGCATTCATTCCCCATGGAAACGTCAAGACTGCCACTTACAGTGGGGGAAATAAGTATTTGATCCCTTGCTGATTTTGTAAGTTTGCCCACTGACAAAGACATGAGCAGCCCATAATTGAAGGGTAGGTTATTGGTAACAGTGAGAGATAGCACATCACAAATTAAATCCGGAAAATCACATTGTGGAAAGTATATGAATTTATTTGCATTCTGCAGAGGGAAATAAGTATTTGATCCCCCACCAACCAGTAAGAGATCTGGCCCCTACAGACCAGGTAGATGCTCCAAATCAACTCGTTACCTGCATGACAGACAGCTGTCGGCAATGGTCACCTGTATGAAAGACACCTGTCCACAGACTCAGTGAATCAGTCAGACTCTAACCTCTACAAAATGGCCAAGAGCAAGGAGCTGTCTAAGGATGTCAGGGACAAGATCATACACCTGCACAAGGCTGGAATGGGCTACAAAACCATCAGTAAGACGCTGGGCGAGAAGGAGACAACTGTTGGTGCCATAGTAAGAAAATGGAAGAAGTACAAAATGACTGTCAATCGACAAAGATCTGGGGCTCCACGCAAAATCTCACCTCGTGGGGTATCCTTGATCATGAGGAAGGTTAGAAATCAGCCTACAACTACAAGGGGGGAACTTGTCAATGATCTCAAGGCAGCTGGGACCACTGTCACCACGAAAACCATTGGTAACACATTACGACATAACGGATTGCAATCCTGCAGTGCCCGCAAGGTCCCCCTGCTCCGGAAGGCACATGTGACGGCCCGTCTGAAGTTTGCCAGTGAACACCTGGATGATGCCGAGAGTGATTGGGAGAAGGTGCTGTGGTCAGATGAGACAAAAATTGAGCTCTTTGGCATGAACTCAACTCGCCGTGTTTGGAGGAAGAGAAATGCTGCCTATGACCCAAAGAACACCGTCCCCACTGTCAAGCATGGAGGTGGAAATGTTATGTTTTGGGGGTGTTTCTCTGCTAAGGGCACAGGACTACTTCACCGCATCAATGGGAGAATGGATGGGGCCATGTACCGTACAATTCTGAGTGACAACCTCCTTCCCTCCGCCAGGGCCTTAAAAATGGGTCGTGGCTGGGTCTTCCAGCACGACAATGACCCAAAACATACAGCCAAGGCAACAAAGGAGTGGCTCAGGAAGAAGCACATTAGGGTCATGGAGTGGCCTAGCCAGTCACCAGACCTTAATCCCATTGAAAACTTATGGAGGGAGCTGAAGCTGCGAGTTGCCAAGCGACAGCCCAGAACTCTTAATGATTTAGAGATGATCTGCAAAGAGGAGTGGACCAAAATTCCTCCTGACATGTGTGCAAACCTCATCATCAACTACAGAAGACGTCTGACCGCTGTGCTTGCCAACAAGGGTTTTGCCACCAAGTATTAGGTCTTGTTTGCCAGAGGGATTAAATACTTATTTCCCTCTGCAGAATGCAAATAAATTCATATACTTTCCACAATGTGATTTTCCGGATTTAATTTGTGATGTGCTATCTCTCACTGTTACCAATAACCTACCCTTCAATTATGGGCTGCTCATGTCTTTGTCAGTGGGCAAACTTACAAAATCAGCAAGGGATCAAATACTTATTTCCCCCACTGTATGTAAAGCAAAATGGTATATTAAAGACTATATGAAAAATCTATTTTGTACTCAATTAGAAATGTTTCTAGGTAAAGTCCTATCTCTTTTGAATAAAATTTGAGAGACAATGAAAGCTGCAGTTCTGTTTTTCATTGCTTATTCTAGAGACAAACTGTAATATCTGCTATAAAGCAGTGGATACTATGGTGGTTACATTTTGAGTATGCTAAGCGCTATGTGGAATAATTTTTATAAGATTTTCTTTCTATAAAGTATGTTTTTCAGTGGAAAAAATGGCTAAAATTGGACAGCAGTGTACACATATACAAATATGTGTGCTGAAAAGAGCATGTGTACTTTTACATAAGCACACTGGTACTTGGGTATAGTTATGTGGAATTGCTTACATGCACACACTTACACCACCTTAACAGCAGCTGTAAATTTATACAAGAGAATTTGTGCTTTTTTGACTTTTTAAATAGGCACCTGGTTATGAAGTTACCCCTTAAATCTGGAATTCAGCAGTTTTTCCCATGGATTAAGTATGGCAAATTAATGAAGTCGTGTATAATGAACTTGTTAGCACAATCTAAGCTAGAGGTTTTAATTAGTGCTCATGAATTGCTTATAGATAACTCCTCAAATCTGTCCTAACATTCACAGCAGTAATCACAAGAAAAGTATACACCAGTGGCGTAGCTACTTGAGGCCACGGGGGCCCTGGACCCTCCTGCTGACGACCCTCTCGATCCCCCACCCTCCCGCCGCCAACCACCTTTGCTGGCTTGGGACCCCCCAACCCCTGCCAGCCGAGGTCCTTCTGGCGCAAGCCTTCGTTCTGTTTCTGTGAGTCTGACATCCTGCACATACAACATGCAGGACGTCAGACTCACAGAAACAGAACGAAGCCTTGCGCCAGAAGAGGACCTCAGCTGGCAGGGGTTGGGGGGTCCCAAGCTAGCAAAGGTAAGCGGTGGCAGCGGGGGAGGGTTGGCAGCGAGAGGGGAGGGTCGAGAGGGTCGTCGGCAGGAGGGCGTCAAAGTTGGTGGGGGGGGGGGGTCAGCAGCGCCAGGGGGAGGGAGCTAAAATGTGCCCCCTCACCTCACGCTCTGGACCTCCCCCTCCCACCGAAGTCTGGCTACACCCCTGGTATACACACACTATGGTGCTCATATTCAAAGCAGATGGATGTCTTAAAATGCAATAAATAAAGTCCATCTGCAAAAAAAAACACCCAGAAAGTGAAACCAGACTTTGTCAGCTGCAGGGATTATGGTGATTATGAGCAAAGCAGCAAACAAATCAGAAGAGTAGCCTAGTGGTTAGTGCAGTGGACTGTGAACCAAGCAACCAAGGTTCATGTACCACTTCAACTTTTTTTTTTTTTTTTTTTTTTTAAAAATAAGCCTTCCAGAAACAGAAAAATACCTAATGTACGATTGTACCTAAATATGACTCCTAACGGCTATTGAAGTGGTGTATAAACAGGCATATTTGGTATTTTTCAGGTCCTGGCTGAAGTATAAAGTAGCCTAGTGGTTAATGCAGTGGAATTTGATCCTGGGGACCTGGGTTCAAATCCCACTGTAGCTCCTTGTGAATCTGGGCAAATCACTTAACCCTCCATTGCCCCAGGTACAAAGTACCTTTCCATATCATCATGCTGATTAATCCATAGACTGGTGGGTTGTGTCCATCTACCAGCAGGTGGAGATAGAGAGCAATCCTTTTGCCTCCCTATATGTGGTCATGTGCTGCCGGAAACTCCTCAGTATGTTCTCTATCTCAGCAGGTGGTGGTCACACACAGCAGCAGCTCTGGCTAGGTCTCCAAGCCTAATTTTTAGGTTTTGTTGAGTACCTGGGGTTGAGGGCTCTTCTTGAGCAAGTGCAAACCTGGTGGCGCCAGGTCCCTCCTTTTCTCCCCCCTCCCGCTGGCTCCGTTAAAGGCGTTTATTTCGACGTTTATTTAAACGTTTATTGCAGCTACTCACTGGGACACCAGGTCGTTACAGCTCGGAGCGAGAAGCAGGTAATTTTTACCTTTTTATAGCGGGCAGGGGGTTACCCGATCGATCTCCACGTGGCCTATGGCGTCGGAGGGCGAGGGCGCGAAGAATTGCTCCCCGGACCGCGTGTGCGCTTCTAGCGGGGATGCGGGGGTCTTAAAATCTGATTCGCCCTTGTTGGGTGTCAGTTCGGAGGCCGGTCAGTCTCCCGGGTCTTCCTCCGGTGCGGTGGTTTTTCCCGCCATAAACGCCCATCCCCCGCTGCTCGCCTCTGCCATTTTGGCCGGCTACTCTGCTCGGACGGCTTCTTGGGCCGCCCTTGAGCTGGGAGACGTTAATGCCATGGCCGCCCTTGATTTGGGCAATGGCACAAAAGCGGCTAAAGTTAAGCGCCGTTCTTCCCGTGCGGCTCCTTCGCGGAGTGTCGAATCGGACGCCATCTTGGATGCGCAGCATGTTTCTCCCCCGCTCTTGCGAGCGCCAGTTGAGGGTGCGTCTAGGGCTGTGGCCCAGGCTGCTGAAGTGCACAGTCTGGGGGGTTTCTCCCCCGAGTTTATTTTGCTGCTGCATCAGGCCTTCCTTATGCAAAACGCTGCCCCTTCTCCCTTGTCCGATAAAGGGGTTGAGGCCCCCGGAAGTAAACGCCCTCGGGTGGATTCCCAGGCCTTAGAGGACGCTGTTTCCTCTGATGTAGATGAGGGCAGCGTATCTGAGTTCTCCCAACGGTCCTTTGGGGATTCCTTGGAGGAGACGGATTCTCGCTCGGATGGAGCGGATGACCCCTCTGCAGCGCGGATCTTTCGCTCAGAGGATTTGCCCAACCTGTTAGTGCAGGCCATGAGCATTTTGAAGATTTCCTCTCCAGAGGACGTCTCTCCCTCAGCCCCTGTTGGCTCCGCCATTATGCTGGGGACGAAGCGCCCGCCTAGAACCTTCCACGTGCATGATGCCATGCACACCTTAATTTCGGCTCAATGGGATGTCCCGGAAGCGAGCCTCAAAGTGGCTAGGGCTATGTCCCGCCTCTATCCTTTGCCTGAAAGTGAACGGGAGGCCTTTCTTTGGCCTACCGTGGATTCTTTAATCACTGCGGTGACTAAGAAAACGGCGTTGCTGGTGGAAGGTGGCACGGCCCTAAAGGACGCCCAAGACAGAAGATTGGAGGCGGCCTTAAGGTCGTCCTTCGAGGCGACTGCCTTAAGTTTGCAGGCCTCAGTTTGCGGCTCCTATGTGGCCAGGGCGTGCCTGACGATTGTGCAGCGGGCTTCCCCCTCGGATCCTTCCTTGAGGGCTGATTGGCCGGCCCTGGAATCGGGCTTGGCTTATTTGGCAGACTTACTGTATGATGTCTTGAGAGCCTCGGCTAAAGGTATGGCTCAGCCAGTCTCTGCGCGGCAGTGGCTTTGGCTGAAACATTGGTCTGCTGACCACGCCTCTAAGTCCCGCCTGGCTAAGTTGCCTTTTAAAGGCAAGCTGCTCTTTGGGGTCGAGCTGGACAAAATCGTGACCGATCTCGGCACGTCTAAGGGCAAGAGGTTACCAGAGGTCAGGGCTTGGGCCAGTGCTCGCCCCGGTATCTCCAGAGGACGGTTTCAGGAAGCCCGTCGGTACCGCCCGGGCAAGTCGGGCTCCTCTGCCCCCTCTTCCTTCAAGAGGAACTTCTCCCCCAAGCAGCATTCCTTTCGCAGAGACCGCCGTCCCGGAGGTGCGCCCTCCGGTCCTCCCCCAGGGTCTCGTACCCAATGACGGGGTCCTGGTCCATGGCCCAGTGCAGATTGGAGGACGCCTGTCCTCGTTTCTGGGCGAGTGGACCAGAGTAACTTCAGACGCTTGGGTGCTGGAAGTCATCAGAGACGGCTACAAGCTAGAGTTCTGCCGACCCTTAAGAGACGGGTTTGTACTCTCTCCCTGCAAGTCTCCGGTCAAAGCTGTGGCAGTGCAGCAGACCTTGGCCAATCTGATCCGCCTGGGTGCGGTCGTTCCGGTGCCAGAAAATCAGCTTGGCAAGGGACGTTACTCCATTTACTTTGTGGTACCAAAGAAAGGCGGTTCTGTACGGCCTATCCTCGACCTCAAAGGGGTCAATCGGTCCTTGAAAGTTCGGCACTTTCGCATGGAGACTCTCCGCTCTGTTATAGCGGCAGTGAAGGCAGGGGAGTTCCTGGCATCCTTGGACATCAAGGAAGCGTACTTGCATATTCCCATCTGGCCTCCTCATCAACGCTTTCTGCGTTTTGCAGTCCTGGGCCGACACTTCCAGTTCAGAGCCCTCCCGTTCGGGTTGGCTACTGCTCCACGGACCTTCTCCAAAGTAATGGTGGTAATCGCGGCCTTCCTGCGAAAGGAAGGAGTACAAGTCCATCCTTATCTGGACGACTGGTTGATCCGAGCCCCCTCTTATGCAGAGTGCGGCAAAGCTGTGGACCGGGTGATTGCTCTTTTGAGCTCCCTGGGGTGGATAATTAACTGGGAGAAAAGCCAGCTGCGGCCGACTCAGTCCCTGGAGTATCTGGGAGTTCGATTCGACACCCAAGTGGGCAGAGTGTTCCTGCCGGACAATCGGATTGTCAAACTTCAGGCTCAGGTGGACCAGTTCCTAGTGGCCTCTCCGCTTCGGGCTTGGGACTATGTGCAGCTGTTGGGCTCTATGACGGCCACGATGGAAGTAGTGCCCTGGGCCAGGGCTCATATGAGACCACTACAACACTCTCTGCTGCAGCGCTGGACTCCGGTGTCGGAGGATTATGCTGTGCGCCTTCCCTTGGACCCAGCAGTGCGCAAGGCGCTGAGCTGGTGGCTGAAGACAGACAAGTTGCAGGGATGCCTCTTGTGACCCCGGAGTGGATTGTCGTCACGACGGACGCCTCTTTGACGGGCTGGGGAGCCCACTGCTTGGGAAGGACAGCGCAGGGGCTCTGGTCTCCTGCAGAGGCAAAATGGTCTATCAACCTCCTGGAGCTCAGAGCCATTCGGTTGGCGCTTTTGGAGTTCCTCCCGGTACTGGCGTTGAAGCCAGTACGGGTCCTGTCAGACAATGCCACGGCTGTGGCCTATGTCAACCGCCAGGGAGGTACCAAGAGCGCCCCTCTAGCCAAGGAAGCCATGAATCTATGCCAGTGGGCGGAAGCGAACCTGGAACAGCTGTCAGCTGCCCACATTGCCGGAGTCATGAATATCAAGGCGGACTTTCTCAGTCGCCATACCTTGGATCCCGGAGAGTGGCAGTTGTCGGCTCAGGCGTTCTTGGACATCATGAAGCGCTGGGGCCAGCCGAGCCTAGATCTGATGGCGTCATCGGCCAATTGCCAAGTGCCGCGCTTTTTCAGCAGAGGACGGGACCCTCGATCTCTGGGAGTAGATGCTCTTCTCCAACAGTGGCCGACACAAGAGCTTCTCTATGTGTTCCCGCCCTGGCCCCTGTTGGGCAGGGTACTAGACCGGGTGGCAAAGCATCGGGGCCGGATAATCCTGGTGGGTCCGGACTGGCCCAGACGTCCCTGGTATGCGGACTTGATCAGGCTTTCAGTGGACGACCCTCTGCGGCTGCCAGTGGAGCAGGGCCTGTTGCATCAGGGTCCCGTGGTGATGGAGGATCCCTCCCCCTTTGGTCTTACGGCCTGGCTATTGAGCGGCAGCGTCTGAGGAAGAAGGGCTTCTCAGACAAGGTCATCGCCACTATGCTGAGAGCGAGGAAGCGCTCTACTTCTACTGCTTACGCCAGGGTTTGGCGTACCTTTGCAGCGTGGTGTGAAGCAGGCTCACTTTCTCCCTTCACTGCTCCAATTTCTTCAGTGCTGGCGTTCCTGCAAGAAGGTCTGGAGAAAGGCCTGTCGCTCAGTTCCCTTAAAGTCCAGGTATCGGCTCTGGCTTGCTTCAGGGGCCGCCTGAAGGGTGCTTCCCTGGCTTCGCAGCCAGATGTGGTACGTTTTCTCAAGGGAGTTAATCACCTGCGCCCTCCTCTGCACTCAGTGGTGCCTGCGTGGAATCTCAACCTGGTGCTAAGAGCCTTGCAGAAGCCGCCTTTTGAACCCTTGTCGAGGGCATCTCTGAAAGACCTGACGTTGAAAGCAGTCTTTTTGGTGGCTATCACTTCAGCCAGAAGAGTTTCCGAGCTCCAGGCACTCTCATGTCGAGAGCCTTTTCTGCAGTTCACTGAGGCAGGAGTGACTACTCGCACAGTGCCTTCCTTCCTGCCCAAGATTGTTTCTCGCTTCCATGTGAATCAGCAGCTCTGTCTCCCTTCCTTTCGTAGGGAGGACTACCCAGAGGAATACTCTGCTCTCAGATATCTGGATGTGAGACGAGTCATCATCAGATACTTGGACGTGACCAATGATTTCCGGAAATCGGATCATCTGTTTGTCCTGTTTGCAGGTCCTCGTAAGGGTCTGCAGGCTGCTAAGCCTACAGTGGCAAGATGGGTCAAGGAAGCCATTGCAGCGGCTTATGTGGCCGCGGGGAAGGTGCCGCCTATCCAGCTGAAGGCTCACTCCACTAGATCTCAGGCGGCCTCGATGGCAGAGGCCGGGTCCGTCTCCTTGGAAGAGATTTGCAAGGCGGCAACTTGGGCATCGGCCCATACCTTCTCCAGGCATTACCGCTTGACTGTGGCTGCTCGGGCGGAGGCCCGGTTTGGAGCTTCAGTGTTGCGGTCAGGGATTTCAATGTCCCGCCCTGGGTGAGTACTGCTTCGGTACATCCCACCAGTCTATGGATTGATCAGCATGATGATATGGAAGGTAAAATTATGTATCATACCTGATAATTTTCTTTCCATTAATCATAGCTGATCAATCCATAGCCCCTCCCAGATATCTGTACTGTTTATATTCTGGTTGCATTTCAGATTCAAGTTTAGTCTTCAGTTCCTGTTCAGGAGGACTTCGTGTTCAAGTTTTTTTTCAATTGGATTCTTCAAGAGTTGAGACGAGTTTGTGTTACAGTGAGCTGCTGCATTCCTCTCCCCTCTGTTTTACGGGGCTGGATTGAGACATAAATTCTGCCGGCACTCCCTCCCGCTTCGTGCGGCTGTAGGGCAGCTTTGTACCCCTCCCGCTTCGGCGGTGTTAGGGTCAGTCAGCTCCTCCCGCGGTTGCGGTTGCAGGATAAGCCAGATCCCCCGCTCCGCGGGGATGAGCTGGACGGATTCCCCTCCCCCACTTGTGTGGGGATGAGCTGGGTTAATTCCCCTCCCCCGTTTCGGCGGTGGTGAGCTGGGCAGAGTGTCCCTTTGTGGGTGTAATTCTCTAAGTGCTGAGTCCTGCGGATGGAGCTTGGATATCGACATACTGAGGAGTTTCCGGCAGCACATGACCACATATAGGGAGGCAAAAGGATTGCTCTCTATCTCCACCTGCTGGTAGATGGACACAACCCACCAGTCTATGGATTGATCAGCTATGATTAATGGAAAGAAAATTATCAGGTATGATACATAATTTTACCGTATATACTATGTAAACTGCTTTGAATGTAGTTGCAAAAAAAAAAAACAAAACCACAGAAAGGTGGTAGGTATATCACGTTCTATTCCCACATGTTTTAGTGGGGTTTGAACCTGTCTCCTTTGGGTTACAGTCCACTGCACTAACCACTAGGCTACTCCTCTGCTCAACCGGTCTGAATGTAGAGTTTTCCACCACTTGGCAAATATCATTATGCCCTTCTCTATAAGCCATGCAAGAGATTGGAAATGGTCATTTTCCTTCATTCTTGTTAGTTCTGATTGAAGCCTAATGCTTAGCAGTAGCTGTGATTGCAGATCCGTCAGGTCTGTCTTTAAGCTTTTAAAGTTATCAATGCTTCCTTCAGTGGTCAATAAGCTTCTGTGCCTCTGACTTCATTTCTTGAAGATGAAACAGTTTCATATGGTAGACTTTACTGGTCCTCAGAGGCAGTCTAAAGATATTCTGCATTGGGGCACACTATTGTCCTGCTCTAGACTCTAGGTAGTTGTAGCAGAGCCTTTCATCAGTTATAAAAAATTTCTACCTGCAGCAGTGGTGTGCTGGTAAACGTGTAACAACAGCCTCTCTCTCCAAAAAACAAAACCCAAAAACCCCACTATGTACTTAACTGTACTATACATTCTAGTGGTACAAATCATAAATCACAGTGAGCCCTATTGAGAAAACTGAACAAGCTGGAATACTGTATCAGAATAACTGACCCCAGTCACACATGCAGAACACATACAGATCCTTTCCAAATGCAAAATGTGACCACAAACTAAAAGTAAAAATATGTAGACAAAATTAACGTGAAACTTCAAAAAGCCAGATTTTGCATGCAGCACACCACCAGAGAAATAAAAAGAGATGTATTTGGCTCCTGTCATGTGCAAAATATAAAAATATGTCAATTACAAAAAATGACATATTCCAATCAATAAATGGAAAATAAAATTATTTTTCTATCCTTTTTTGGTCTGGGTTTTATTTTTCTAATCATATTGGACCTAGTTTCTGCTTCTTCCTTCTATCCTCTTAGTATACTGTCCAAGGCCTCCTATCCATGCCATTTCTTTTCTGTAATCTTATCTTCTTCATTTCCTCATTGATTTTTCACACTCAGCTTTCTCAAATTCATTTTCTGCCTCTCAAATTTCATGTCTCCTTCTCATCCTCCAAGCTCACTCTTTTTACTGTTTCTATCTAGTTCTCTATCTCTCCCCCACCCTTGTCAAACCTCTCTCATCTCTTCCCGTCTCCATCCATATCAGGCATCTCTCCTGTCTTCCCTTCCCTTATGTCCTTATCTCTCCCTGATCTTATGTCACCTACCTCCATGTTCAGTACATCCTCCCATCTCCTATTCCACCATGCCCCCCCTGATTTCCCATGTTCCTCCATTTCCAGCATCTCCCCTGATCCTTCCATCTACTTTTCTACCATGTCCAGTATCCTCCCCCTGATTTCCCCTTCCACCCAGCCTCCTCTCGAACCTGCCCTAGTTCCGTGGCTCCTTCCCAATGCAGCTGAAATAAGAACTAGAAACAGCAGGTGCAGTAGCACTTTGAGCCGGATTTGCCAGAACCGACCTCTTAGCAACCAGAAGTGTGTCAGAGGGAGCACTCCAGCAGAGCCCTGCTAGAAGTGCTGTAGCACAGGACTCTGTACCAGCTGTTTTTAGTTCCCACTCATTGCGGCTGTACTGGGAAGGAGCTACAGGACTAGGACAGGTTTGAGGGGGGGGAGCAGATGTGAGGTGGGGGGACAAGGCAGAACAGTGAAGGAGAAAGAGAGCTATTGGAACACGTTGGAGAGGGGAGGGAGAGTAAGGCACTCTGTCTAGCAGCATGTGCACATGCTCCTGCACCAGCTGATCTGGCAGAACAACCAGCTCGCAAAATTAAAAAAAATAAAATAAAATAACCAGTGCGAGCCAGCTCCAGCACACCACTGACCTGCAACCATCACACTCTACCATCACAAAAAAATAGCAATGCCAAATAAAAAGAAACTCTCTCTTTTACAAGGAGATCTAAAGAGAAAACTGCAGTGGAAATGGATGCTGAAGATGGGAAATAGTTCTGCTACTCACTATGGAGAATGAAGTGAAGTATGCTGCATGGATGTAAGAACGGTTGCAAGCCCAGGGGGCTTGAGATATTTCTGCTAAGCAATGGAATACATCTATCAGGGTCATCAGGATACTGCAGTTCCACAGTGAACTGCTTTGCCTTCAAAAAAAATAAATAGTTTGATGACTTGTATTTTATAATGGTAGAAACCAAAACTTGTACATGCAAGCTCTTTTCAGTATTTTCATGCTTGCAATATATAGGACATTTAGGGGTCAATTTGATAGTGTGTGCCAAAACTTAGACACCAAAATGCAGCACACTGAGCACAAATTCTATAATAGAATCTAGGTGACCAGATTCTGTAACAGAACACTACTGTATGTTGGCATTATATGCCATGGCAATAGCAGGGCATAAATGCATGTACCTACACGCAGCAGTTTAGTGCAGAAACACAAGTATTCTGTAACCTAGGTGCATAAATGTCTGACCTGTCCATGCACCCTTCCATTTATATGCTATGTGACTTGCACAGTTATAGAATACCACTGAGTGTGTGCTAGCACTTAAGTGAATGTTAAGTGCAAGTATTTTATAATCTTAGTGCATAAATAGTGCTTACATTTAGGTGCTAAAGTTATAGAATTACAGTTTAGAAAGTAATTTTATAACAGACTGATAAATTGGAAGGCCTTGTACATATGTATTTTGAGGCTACTTTCTAAAGAAACATGAGCATCTGGGTGTGTGTTCTTTTTTGTTGTTGTTTTTTTATTTAACAAGAGCCATCACAAAAGCTGCAACAATCACATCTAAAATCCAGCCATGTACTGTGTATTAATAGCAGCTTGGGAGTTGATGTAAATGTATGCAGCTAACTATGCCTGTACTCCACAACTTCATCCATACTTCCCTGAACACCTCTGCCTTTTGATCACATAAATGTCTACACTTTCTTGTCAATGTACTTTTACACACACAATAGTTTTATAAGAAATCTTTAATACAAGGAAAATCCTTTATAAACTTACCCCCTAGAATATTAAACAGCTGATTGTCTTTTAACAGTATGATAGTTATTTATAGTTAAAATAACTAAGCTACCCTACAGCATAATCATATGTGTAATCCTTAATAATCAATTTTAAAGCGAAAAATGTGTTAAATTAGATAATACAAAATAGAAATACAATATAGCATTATCTCATCCTACAGAAATGTTTATTCATAAGGAGACTCTGCCAAATTGTTCTCCGCTGTGTTCACATTCTCTCCAAGTTTTTAATCTTAAAATGCTGATAGAAAAGTAAGCATTGAAAAAAAAATCAAAACCAAGAATGAAATCCTTTTGAGGGATCACTCTACAGATCAGAAGCAGCACATGTTCTATATGCCAGTTCCTTGAGAAGCATGACTGTACAGCAGAGCTAATAACTGGCATACTCGGAGTACTAGCACTAAAAATATAAAAGGAACTTGTGCAATAAAACAAGGGAGCTTGTGCTGGGAGGAGACATGATATATAATCTGGGCATAGCTATAGTCTTATTCTTAGTCCACATTTTCATATGTCTTTATTACTCTTACAAACATATTGAGAAAACATATCTTTGACAGCGGCCATGTTTCTTCCTCCACTGGGCTGCATGGTGTGAGGTAGACCCTGGTTGGCAGTTCACATTCAAGTGACAAACACTAATGCCATAATAATGGCAATTCTGCCAGGCGTGTCCCAGTCTGCTGCAGTTTCCAGTCGACATTCATTTTCATTTTTATTATATTTGTACCCCGCGTTTTCCCACTCATGGCAGGCTTAATGCGGCAGGCAATGGAGGGTTAAGTGACTTGCCCAGAGTCACAAGGAGCTGCCTGTGCCGGGAATCAAACTCAGTTCCTCAGTTCCCCAGGACCAAAGTCCACCACTAGGCCACTCCTCCTTCCATAGAAGGAATTAAACAAGGCATGCCCATCTGGGTCTTTGCCAGCTGACCCAGACAGGCAAGATGTGAATCAGGAAGAAACACTATTATTTAACTGAACTGCAAAGTTCTGGAAGCCAAAGTCTTAAGCTCTGGGGCTGACAAGTTGTTGCACCTCCTCCAATATTACTCCTGACTGTACTCAATGGTCAGAGGGACTTTCCTAGCCTGAGTTGAATAAAGTGACTTAGCTAGGATGTTGCGATTTATTGCGGTGATGTATTGTTGTTGTTGTTGTTGTTATTATTATTATTAGCTTTAAATATATACATTAAATTTGCTTTTAAAACCTTTGGGCTAGCTATAAATAAACTGCATTTTTTCTTTTGAAATGTTTGTGTGCTCTCTCCTCTTTACTGTTAAAATGGTTCCTCAAAACCTTTTATTAAAAGTGGGAGCACTACTCATACAACAGTAACTATAGCCCTGCACTTAAAAACATTCTACAGCCACAAACACTCACACTTTAATCGGCTGGCCTCGGTGGCAACTCTTTTCACATGAGCACACAGGCACACGACCCACCCGCCTCCCCACCGGCCACATTCAACAATCTTTTAATATCAAAATGCACTTTATAAATAAGTCAAAAGAGTTTACTATTTACTATCTTAAAAGGTCAACAAGACCAAATACCAGGCTCAAAATGTCAACATGGACCATGTTTCACCACAAAGGCTTCTTCAGGGAACGGTCCTCTATAGTAAGCATTTTCTTCTGAATGCTAACCCCTGGGGACTGAAAGAGTTTACTATTTGTAAAGTTAATATTAGTGCATTTTGATATAAAAAATTGCTGAACATAGCCGACGAGGAGGCAGGCGAGCCACGAGCCCGCGCGCTCACGTGAAAAGAGTTGTGCCATTTGATGAAAGCATATGTGCTCTGTGGCTCTAAAAATGTATTTAAGTGCTAGGCTTTAGTTCCTGTTCGCCTCTTTCCTAGGCATTGTTCCAAGTCAAAACAGTGGGAGAAGGGGGCTGGGGCTGGAACGGGGAGCAGGAAGGAGAATGGGGTAGCACTGGAACTGGGAGCTGAAACAGTAGAATAGGTGAGAGAAGGGAGCTAGGGCTGGAAATGGGAGGGGAGCAGGTAGATGAATGGGGCTGGATCTAGATGCTGAAAAGGGGGCAGATGGGAGAAGGGGGCTGAAGCTGAAAGTAGCAGGAGGGAGAAGAAGCTTGGAGTTGTAACTGGGGGCTTAAAAGTGGGGAGAGGTGAGAGAAGGGGGCTGGGGCTGAACATGGGCATAGGAGAAAGAAAGGGGCTGGAGCTGGTGCTAGAAAGGAGGGTAAATAAATACCGGAGAAAGAGCTAGGTAAACAGATGCTGGAGAAGGGGAGAAAGAAATATGGAAGGTGGGGCAAAGGACATAAATGTTATAGCTGCCATTCTGCCCAACACCCTACATTAATGCATGATCACATACAGAAGAACAGACCTTGGAGATCAGTCTTGCTGCCTTCTTCTTTTCCAACTTATTTATTATTTAGATTTTGCTCACACCTTTTTCAGTAGTAGCTCAAGGTGAGTTCCATTCAGGTACACTGGATATTTCTCTGTCGCAGGAGGGCTCACAAACTATATTGTTTTGGTAATTTTAAATAGAGTGATAGGGTGAATGGAGAGGCCAGAAAGTGTCACTCAATAGCTCAGTTTCTCTTAAGTCAACGTCCTTTATTTGGATACATAAAGGCATATTTTATTTGCCCATCCTTTCAGCCATCATTTCCCAGGTTGATGAATTACTATGGTCCTGTGAAAATGAACAAAAGATATTTCAGATATACATTCATCCCTTTTTGTGCTGATTTCTGCTTATAATTGATCATTTAGTTCCTAAAGTTAAGAAATGTCAAAAAGGTACTAATAAAAGCAGATTAGCCTATCACCATAAAAACCTGTGTGAGGGATGGGATGCTGCAGGGTTCACCAATACATGTGAGCTGGTAGGCCCCAAGCTGAAATTTTCTTACGAGCTGCCACTGCTGCTTGGGGATTGGTGCTTGAATGAATGGAGGATGCACTACAGCAGGCCCATATTGAGGAATGGCAGCAGAGATGACACTCTTTTGCCTATCAAAATTTGGCACTGGAGGCAATGGTGTCCATTGTCTATTCCTAAATCTGGGCCTTGCTGAACAGAGTGTAGCCACTAAGAATGTAAAGTCTTCTGAGCTTGTCTCAGGTTGAGATATGCCATGAGATTTGATGCCAAGAGACCCACCATTCACAACAAGACTCCATGCTAATGTCTGATTTAGTAGCTTCCCTGGAAACCTCATATACAGACAGACTAGATAGTGGGTTAATCAGTGCTTGGACCACAGTATGACATGCATCATGGTCTAAAAAAGGGTGCAGTCTCCTTATTGTTTTTACTTGTACCAGGCTTATTACTCTGCAGCCAATCAGAGAAAAAGCCCAAACCTGCAGGTTAAGCTGAATAGAAACACTGGAATTAAATTGAATGAAAATAAGTTTGCTCTCATTTCCCAATGGAAATAGTAACAGAAGATTATTAGCTTACATAAACCAGTTGGGATTTTATGGCCTTATCAATCTACCCAAGGGCTGAAGAAAAATATTTAAAGATAGGAGGGAAAGATAAGAACCCTTGGGAACACCATACCACAACTTGATAGGGGGAGGAATGTTACCACCACCACAACACTTGATGGCTGATCCTTCAAAAATGACCAAAGCCACTGATACATTTTACTGACTACCCCTCAGTATGGCCCTGGCCTCACTGAGGTTTCTCTATTGCTGTGGCTTACACATCAATGCAGACCCACACACTAGGGATGGTTTCTGGAATGTCTGAAATCAGAACCAATGCCCTTCAAGGCACTGGTGTCAATTCCTTGCCTTCAGATATCACCACGGGTTCCGAGATAGGCTGCACCTTCCTTTGCACTGCAGGTGATGTACTGAATCAGCACCAGCTACAACATCCCTGGATGATCTTATCTAAAGGTATATGGAGTGCAGTAAGAAATGTAACATCAGTGGTTGGGACTGTGGGCCCCTAAAGACTGTTGAACGACTCCAGATGCAGAAGGGTATACTTGAAAGGTTGTAAAGCTGTCACCATATTTTCCCTGCTCAGCACTGTGCATTGATGAGGACTCAAGTTTACAATATATATAATTGATCTCCGATGTCAAGCAGGCATAATATTCTCAAATGAGGGTGACGTCATCCATGGAACCCGGTGAATGCATTGCTATAGTGCACTGTCATGTGCAGGGTGCCTTCCTACCTGACGCTCGAGTTCGGGACCAGAAGTCTTGTGTTTTCTGCAGAGCAGACAAGTTGTGTTTCTAACCTCTCTTCAGTGCGTCAAACTTTGCTTTTTTGGTGCTGTCCCTTTTTCAGGATATTTCTTTTGTCAAATTTTAGTGTTTCCACTTTACATTTATTTTCATCATTTTTTCCTTATTTTTAATTAAATACATTTTTTTTTCCATTTTTCTGCCTTAGGACCCCGCTAAGGCCTTTTTCTGGCTGGGAAGCATCAACAGTTTTTGGTCCAAGGTGTTCCAATATCTCTCTTTCTCCTTCACTGCCTCAAAGTTTTAAAGTGACAGTACACTATGGCAGTGTCTGCACTGAGCTTTGTGGATGATGTCGCCCACATGTGAGAATATATGCTTGCTGTCCTCAGAGAACACTTGCTATAACTTTGTAAGTAACTTTGCTATACCACTTATCCCCAATAAGGTCTAAGTGCTTTACAAAACAATATAAATTAATGAAAGAATGTTGCAGTTTGCCGTTGCTTCACACTTTGCATCAGTGTCCTTAGATGCCAGTGCAAATGTATCAGAATCATTTGATGACATCAGGTGAAACAGATGATGACTTGGTGTTTTATATCAATGCTATCTTCATGCAGAATCAGCATTTGATTCAGCTTCAAGGCCCTTTAAGGTTAATACTGCTGATGCCGATAGACTTGCATCAGACTTTGGGGAGCTGACGTGCCTCTCCATATACAGCTACAAAGACATCCGTCATCTGTTAGCAGGTAGAACAACTAGCCATGTTGTGCCTAGGCCCCAATCAAAACAAACACAAATCACATGTGATGGTGTCTGATATGATATTTCTAAATTGGGTGCATTTTATGAAGCTGCCTATCCTCTTCATCTTCTGGGATACTGGCTGAAATCAAATGATCGATAAAGACAGGAATCCCTAATGGTGCATGCCATAGCCCTGCCCCCCCCCCCCCCCCCCCCCCCAAAGAAATAAAAATAAAAATTAAGAAAACTTAGAAACTCTTTGGAAAACCCAAGGTTTACTAAATGGAAAAGCAGAGCCAAAAAGAGGCAACAACTTGTCAAAAAACATGAATTTAAACTGAACTGTTTACTGGTTTGCAGATGGAAAAATAAGTGACCTCTGAGTAGGAGTCAAGTAGAACTGAAATGGCCCTGCATGATGATGCTAACACAGGAACTCCTGCACATGCTCTGTAGTACATCCTCAGTAGCCCATTAGGCTTTATCTACACTGCTTCAATGACCAACCACATATGAGGACTGCTTTCATGTTTGTCCTCTGAGAAAACAAAGTATATCCCTATAAGATGGAAAGACCTAACAAAATACAAATTAAAAAAAAAAAATTATCATTTTACCTTTATGTTGATTCCAAAAGCAGCAAGATGTTGCCGTAAGAAGTCACAAGCCTCTAGAAGTGATTTTCTCTCAAGAAGCAACTGCTTTCTTTTCTCTTTCTGCTCCTGTCTTGACATCATGGGGCTTTCTTCAGCAACTGATAATTCTTGCGTAGCCAGTGCATAATTGCGCACCTTGGTACGGAAGTTTACCAGCTCATCTAACACATTACAGAGTGTGGCTGAACTTTCCTCTTCTGTAGCATTCTATAAATAAACCATGGACAATCAGAATTAACAAAATGAGGAATTGGCATGGGTTCTCCAGTAGACACATGTTTAATGTATGCAAACTATATGGATTACATGCTAAGTTGGCAAGACCTCAAAGAAATTTTGGTATCTTAAGGGAAAATTAGTTCTTACCTGTTAATTTTCTTTCCATTAGTCCCAACAGATCAATCCAGAGACTTGTGGGTTATGTCTGTCTACAAGCAGGTGGAGATAGAGAGAACATCAGAGCTCAGCCATATAGAACCCTGGCATCGCTTTTAGTATTGTCAACACCCAAGAAGTGAAGAACACGAATCATGAGAGAAATCTCCTGCCTCTAAAAAGAGCAAACAAAAGAGAACTGGTGCAACCAAGGGTGCCCTAACAGTATGACCTAAGAGGGGATCCATGCCCCTGGGCAACCAAATCTAATGCATCATCAGCGTGCCCATAGCACAAAACATACTGCAGCTAATCCTGCAATGCTAGACAGCCAGTTTGAGTTCCCAAATGGCATACCAACTCCCCTGTTAAACAATTCTTCCAAACCTATGCAATGACTGTGCCACTCATTTCTGCCAGAGAGCAAACACACATAAAAACTGATGATCACGTTGAGGGCAGGCCTCTGGATTAATCTTTCGTGACTAATGGAAAGAAACTAACAGGTAAGAACTAATTTTCCCTTCCACAGCATCCCTCAGATCAATCCAGAGACTTGTGGGATGTAACAAAGCAGTCCTCAAGAAGTGCAGGACTGAACCATCCCAACTTGCAGCACCGCCATACTGAAGGATGCATCCTGGTGTACCACCACATCCAGCCTATGTGTGGCAAAAGAGTGTACTGAGGCCCATGATGCGGATCTATAAATCTCATCCACCGATACCACTTGCACCTCTGCGAATGTCGTCGCCTGAGCCCTGATCAACTGTGCCTTCAGCAAGCTGGGCGAGTCCTTCCCTGCCAACAGGTGTGCCGACGAAATGGCCTCCTTCAGCCAACACACAATGGAAGCCTTAGCTGCCTGCTGGCCCTTCCTGAAATCTTCAAACAGTACAAATAGATGGTCTTAGTGCCGAAAATCGTTGGCAACCTCCAGATACCTGATCAGGACCTGCCGAATATCCAGACAGTGAAAAGCCCGAAAGTCCTCAGGGTAATCCTCCCACTGAAAACACGGGAGAAACAGCAGCTGGTTCAGATGAATGCCCTTGACCACCTTCGGAAGAAAGGACGGCATGGTCCGAAGTTGCACCCCCACCTCCATAAAACAAAGGAATGGATCCCAACACGAAAGGGCCTGCAACTCCAAGATTCGATAGGCTGATGCAATGGCCACAAGAAACACAGACTTCAAGGTCAAGAGATCTGATCCAAAGGCTCAAATGGCAACCTCTGGAAGGCCCACAGCATCACGTTCAGCTGCCATTCCATACAAACAGGCCTCCGTGGTGGATGGAGATAGTTAACCCCATGCAAGAACTGGACCACATCCAGATGCGGCACCAGGGACATGTCCTACAGCCGGCTGTGAAAACAAGTCAACACCGCCATTTGTGCCTTCAAGGAGCCCAGCACCAGCCTCTTATCCAAGTCCGCCTGTAAGAAGGCCAGGGAAGCCACTGATGCGACCACTTCCTGCGACCCACACGGGGGGGAGGGGGGGGGTCGAAGGTCCTCCAAACCTTTGTGTACGTGATAGAGGTTGACTTTTTCTAGGCCTGCAGCAGCATAATAATCACCAAGTCCAGATAACCTTTCCTCCAACTTCCCCCTCTCAATAGCCTGGCCATAAGACCAACAGGACCCTGCCAGGTCCTTGTCACCTGGCTCGGCCACTACTGGAAACAGAATATTAGGCTAGATGGACAATTGGTCTGACCCAGTATGACTATTTTTAGGTTCTTGTTATTCCATCTGCTTGTAGAAGGGGATAACCCATTGGTGCAGAACGGTGAGCTGACTCTAAGAAAGTTCATTTATGATGGGCAGGAGTGGTGCTTAGATGGCAGCTCCAGCAGTGGAGATTGTAAGCTCTTTGAGCAGGGACTGTCTTTCTTCTATGTTTGAGCAGCGCTGCGTACGCCTTGTAGTGCTATAGAAATGCTAAATAGTAGTAGTAGTAGTAGTAGTAGTAGTAGTAGAAGTGAAGCCAATGCTAGACGGACTTCTATGGTCTGTGTCCTGTATATGGCAAGACAAATTAAGAAGTGCTGGAGAGGGCTTCGATAGCAAGTCCAGTAATTGGAACATGAGGACAATACCTGCTGGACTTCTATGGTCTGTGTCCGGTTTGTGGCAAAATAGATCAGGATGGACTGGATTTTAAGGCAATTCCAGTAGTTGGGAAATAGGGCCAGTGCAGGGCAGACTTTTTATGGTTTGAGCCCTGAAAATGGCAAGAAAGGATCAGGATCAAGTATGCATATTTTTTATACTACAATATCATATGCTCTGAATGCAGGTCCTATAAACTTCAGTGGGGGATGGGAAGACATTGTAAAGTGGAACTTAAATAAAATGTTATACTACTACTATTGGATTATTGGTTCAATAATCAATTTGCTAATGGAATGTGACTGTTGGGCAGACTGAATGGATGATGCAGGTCTTTATCTGGCATCATTTACTAAGTCAGGTTATAGAATCAAACAGCCTTGAAAATTATTCAATTTATATATGGTATAAATTGACAGGATTTAAGAACCAACTATCCTTGCCCATTAAGGATCTAATTCTATAAAGTAGGTGCTAACAACCAGTTACATGTGTGTAAATGCTTAGAATACATATGCAAGTATGTGCACACAAAAATGCATATATGCTAACAACCTGCCTTAGCACTATTCTGTAACTACACACATACCTAATAGCGTGTAGTTTGAAGGTAAGCATATATACAGGTGGCATCTGGGCAGAGGGTGTACATTTATGTATGTAACTTACGGAATCAGTAGTGTAGCCAGACAGTAAATCTTGGGTGGGCCTGTGGGAAGAATGGGTGGACACTAAATGTCCTCTTTGTCATCACCCCCCCCTCCCCCGTGCTCCTCCTCCAACTCAAACACCTGAGTTGGTAGTGATCCTCAAGTCCTGTCAGCTAAAGACCTCCTCCAGGCTTCCAAAGGAACCCTGTGGCCCAGAATGCCATGCCACAAAGCTCTGAAGTCAGCTCAGTAGTATTCCTGAGCCAGCACCTAGCATACTCACTTCTCAGGAATGCATGAAAACTGAGAATGCGTGTTATGCCAGGTTTGACAGCATATCACCTATTCATTTTACCATTCATACAATATCTTTTTTTTTATGTTTTAAAGAAAAATACATTCCCTATATGCTTAGAAAATAGGATGATAGCTGATGTAATAAAAGATAGTGGAAGAAGCAAATCCAACTGTCCACTTGGGTGATTAAATGAAATTTTGTTGTTGTTGTTTAAAAACTCTTATAGTACTCCATATAACAACTTTACTAATGCTGTGTTATGTAAGGAAAGGTAAAATTATGTATAATCATACCTGATAATTTTCTTTCCATTAATCATAGCTGATCAATCCATAGACTGGTGGGTTGTGTCCATCTACCAGCAGGTGGAGATAGAGAGCAAACTTTTGCCTCCCTATATGTGGTCATGTGCTGCCGGAAACTCCTCAGTATGTCGATATCAAAGCTCCATCCGCAGGACTCAGCACTTAGAGAATTACACCCACGAAGGGACACTCTGCCCAGCTCACCACCGCCGAAACGGGGGAGGGGAATTAACCCAGCTCATCCCCACACAAGTGGGGGAGGGGAATCCGTCCAGCTCATCCCCGCGGAGCGGGGGAGGGACACCACACCCGCCGATGCGGGGGGATCTGGCTTATCCTGCAACCGCAACCGCGGGAGGAGCTGACTGACCCTAGCACCGCCGAAGCGGGAGGGGTACAAAGCTGCCCTACAGCCGCACGAAGCGGGAGGGAGTGCCGGCAGAATTTATGTCTCAATCCAGCCCCGTAAAACGGAGGGGAGAGGAATGCAGCAGCTCACTGTAACACAAAGTCGTCTCAACTCTTGAAGAATCCAAGTGAAAGAAGAACTTGAACACGAAGTCCTCCTGAAGTAACTGAAGGCTAAACTTGAACCTAAAATTCAACCAGAATATAAACAGTACAGATATCTGGGAGGGGCTATGGATTGATCAGCTATGATTAATGGAAAGAAAATTATCAGGTATGATTATACATAATTTTACCTTCCATATCATCAAGCTGATCAATCCATAGACTGGTGGGATGTACCGAAGCAGTACTCACCCAGGGCGGGACATAGAAATCCCTGACCTCAACACTGAAGCTCCAAACCGGGCCTCCGCCCGTGCAGCCACAGTCAAACGGTAATGCTTGGAGAATGTATGAGCCGAAGCCCACGTTGCCGCCTTGCATATCTCTTCCAAGGAGACGGATCCGGCCTCTGCCATCGAGGCCGCCTGAGCTCTCGTGGAGTGAGCCTTCAGCTGGATAGGCGGCACCTTCCCCGCGGCCACATAAGCCGCTGCAATGGCTTCCTGGACCCATCTTGCCACTGTAGGCTTAGCAGCCTGCAGACCCTTACGAGGACCTGCAAACAGGACAAACAGATGATCCGATTTCCGGAAATCATTGGTCACTTCCAAGTATCTGATGATGACTCGTCTCACATCCAGATATTCAAGAGCGGAGTACTCCTCTGGGTAGTCCTCCCTACGAAAGGAAGGGAGACAGAGCTGCTGATTCACATGGAAGCGAGAACCAATCTTGGGCAGGAAGGAAGGCACTGTGCGAATAGTCACTCCTGCCTCAGCGAACTGCAGAAAAGGCTCTCGACATGAGAGCGCCTGGAGCTCGGAAACTCTTCTGTCTGAAGTGATAACCACCAAAAAGACTGCTTTCAACGTCAGGTCTTTCAGAGATGCCCTCGACAAGGGTTCCAAAGGCGGCTTCTGCAATGCTCTTAGCACCAGGTTGAGATTCCACGCAGGCACCACTGAGTGCAGAGGAGGGCGCAGGTGATTAACTCCCTTGAGAAAGCGCACCACATCTGGCTGCGAAGCCAGGGAAGCACCCTTCAGGCGGCCCCTGAAGCAAGCCAGAGCCGCTACCTGGACTTTAAGGGAACTGAGCGACAGGCCTTTCTCCAGACCTTCTTGCAGGAACGCCAACACTGAAGAAATTGGAGCAGTGAAGGGAGAAAGTGAGCCTGCTTCACACCATGCTGCAAAGATACGCCAAACCCTGGCGTAAGCAGTAGAAGTAGAGCGCTTCCTCGCTCTCAGCATAGTGGCGATGACCTTGTCTGAGAAGCCCTTCTTCCTCAGACGCTGCCGCTCAATAGCCAGGCCGTAAGACCAAAGGGAGAGGGATCCTCCATCACCACTGGACCCTGATGTAACAGGCCCTGCTCCACTGACAGCCGCAGAGGATCGTCGACTGAGAGCCTGAACAAGTCCGCATACCAGGGACGTCTGGGCCAATCCGGACCCACCAGGATTACCCTGCCGGGATGCTTTGCCACCCGGTCTAGCACCCTGCCCAACATGGGCCAGGGCGGGAACACATAGAGGAGCTCTTGTGTCGGCCACTGTTGGAGAAGAGCATCTACTCCCAGGGATCGAGGGTCCCGTCCTCTGCTGAAAAAGCGCGGCACTTGGCCATTGGCCGATGACGCCATCAGATCTAGGCTCGGCTGGCCCCAGCGCTTCGTGATGTCCAAGAACGCCTGAGCAGATAGTTGCCACTCTCCGGGCTCCAAGGTATGGCGACTGAGAAAGTCCGCCTTGACATTCATGACTCCGGCAATGTGGGCCGCTGAAAGCTGCTCCAGGTTCACTTCCGCCCACTGGCAAAGACTCATAGCCTCCTTGGCTAGAGGGGCGCTCTGGTACCTCCCTGGCGGTTGATATAGGCCACAGCCATGGCATTGTCCGACAGGACCCGTACAGGCTTCAACACCAGTACCGGGATGAACTCCAATAACACCAACCGAATGGCTCTGAGTTCCAGGAGGTTGATAGACCACTTGCCTCTGCAGGAGACTAGAGCCCCTGCGCTGTCCTTCCCAAGCAGTGGGCTCCCCAGCCCATCAAAGAGGCGTCTGTCGTGACGACAATCCACTCCGGGGTCACCAGAGGCAATCCTGCAGACAACTTGTCTGTCTGCGTCCACCAGCTCAGCGCCTTGCGCACTGCTGGGTCCACGGGAAGGCGCACAGCATAATCCTCCGACATCGGAGTCCAGCGCAGCAGCAGAGATAGCTGTAGTGGTCTCATATGAGCCCTGGCCCAGGGCACTACTTCCATCGTGGCCGTCATAGAGCCCAACAGCTGCACGTAGTCCCAAGCCCGAATAGGAGAGGCTACTAGGAACTAGTCCACCTGAGCCTGAAGCTTGACAATCCGATTGTCTGGCAGGAACACTCTGCCCACTTGGGTGTCGAATCGAACTCCCAGATACACCAGGGACTGAGTCGGGCGCAGCTGGCTCTTCTTCCAGTTGATGATCCATCCCAGGGAGCTCAAAAGAGCAACTACCCGGTCCATAGCTTTGCCGCACTCTGCATAAGAGGGGGCTCGGATCAACCAGTCGTCCAGATAAGGATGGACTTGTACTCCTTCCTTTAGCAGGAAGGCCGCTATGACCCCCATTACTTTGGAAAAGGTCCGCGGAGCAGTAGCCAACCCGAAAGGGAGGGCTCTGAACTGGAAGTGTCGTCTCAGGACTGTAAAACGCAGAAAGCGTTGGAGAGGAGGCCAGATGGGAATATGCAGGTACGCTTCCTTGATGTCCAAGGAAGCCAAGAACTCTCCTGCCTTCACTGCCGCTATAACAGAGCGGAGAGTCTCCATGCGAAAGTGCCTCACTTTCCAGGCCCGTTTGACCCCTTTGAGGTCGAGGATAGGCCGGACAGAACCTCCTTTCTTTGGAACCACAAAGGAAATGGAGTAACGTCCCTTGCCAATCTGATTTTTTGGCACCGGAACGACCGCACCCTGGCGGATCAGGTTGTCCAAGGTCTGCTGCACTACCACAGCTTGACCGGAGACTTGCAGGGAGAGAGTACAAACCCGTCTCTTAAGGGTTGGCAGAACTCTAGCTTGTAGCCGTCTCTGATGACTTCCAGCACCCACGCGTCTGAAGTTATAGTGGTCCACTCGCCCAGAAACGAGGACAGCCGTCCTCCAATCTGCACTGGGGCGTGGACCAAGGCCCCGTCATTGGGTACGAGACCCTGGGGGAGGACCGGAGGGAGCACCTCCGGGACGGCGGTCTCTGCGAAAGGAATGCTGCTTGGGGGAGAAATTCCTCTTGAAGGAAGAGGGGGCAGAGGAACCCGACTTGCCCGGGCGGTATGGAGGTATCGGGACGAGTACTAACCCGAGCCCTGACCTCTGGTAATTTCTTGCCCTTAGACGTGCCGAGATCGGTCACGATTTTGTCCAGCTCGACCCCAAAGAGCAGCTTGCCTTTAAAAGGCAATCTAGCCAGGCGGGATTTAGAGGCTTGGTCAGCAGACCAATGTTTCAGCCAAAGCCACAGCCGCGCAGAGACTGTCTGAGCCATGCCTTTAACTGAGGCTCTCCAGACATCATACAGCAAGTCTGCCAAATAGGCTAAGCCCGATTCCAGGGCCGGCCAATCAGCCCTCAAGGAATGATCCGAGGGGGAAGCCCGCTGCACCATAGTCCGGCACGCCCTGGCCACATAGGAGCCACAAACTGAGGTCTGCAAACTTAAAGCAGCTGCCTCCAAGGACGACCTTAAGGCCGCCTCCAATCTTCTGTCTTGGGCGTCCTTTAGGGCCGTGCCACCTTCCACCGGCAACGCCATTTTCTTAGTCACCGCAGTGATTAAAGAATCCACGGTAGGCCACAGATAGGCCTCACGTTCACTCACAGCCAAAGGATAGAGGCGGGACATAGCCCTAGCCACTTTAAGGCTCGTTTCCGGGACATCCCATTGAGCCGCAATTAAGGTGTGCATGGCATCATGCACGTGGAAGGTTCTAGGCGGGCGCTTCGTCCCCAGCATAATGGCAGAGCCAACAGGGGCTGAGGGAGAGACGTCCTCCGGAGAGGAAATCTTCAAAGTGTCCATGGCCTGTAACAACAGGTTGGGCAAATCCTCTGGGCTAAAAAGCCGCGCTGCAGAGGGGTCATCCGCTCCATCCGAGCGGGGATCTATCTCCTCCAAGGAATCCGCAAAGGATCGTTGGGAGACCTCAGACACGCTGCCCTCATCTACATCGGAGGAGACAAAAGTCCTCCAAGGCCTGGAAATCAACCCGAGGGCGTTTACCTCTGGGAACCTCAACCTCTTTATCAGAAGAGGGAGCAGGGGCAGCGTTTTGCATGAGGAAAGCCTGATGCAGCAGCAAAACAAACTCGGGGGAGAAACCCCCCAGACTGTGCACTTCCGCAGCCTGGGCAACAGCCCTAGACGCACTCTCAACCGGCGCTCGCAATAGCGGGGGAGAGACATGCTGCGCATCCAAAATGGCGTCCGGCGCGAAACTCCGTGAAGGAGCCGCGCGGGAAGAACGGCGCTTAACTTTAGCCGCTTTTGTGCCGTCGCCCAAATTAAGGGCGTTCATGGCATTAATGTCTCCAACCTCAAGGGCGGCCCCGAAGAAGCCGTCCGAGCCGCGTGGCCGGCCAAGATGGCGGAGGCGAGGAGCGGGGGATGGGCGTTTATGGCGGGAAAAAACCGCCACGCCGGAGGAACGACCGGGACATTCATCGGTCACTAAACTATCACCCATCAAGGGCGAATCCGGTTGTAAAACCCCCGCATCCCCTCTAGAAGCGCTCCAGCGATCCGGGGAGCGACCCTTTGCGCCCTCGCCCTCCGACGCCATTGCCACGAGGAGAAGAATCGGGGAACCCCCTGCCCGCTATAAAAAGGTAAAATTACCTGCTTGCCGCTCCGAGCTGTAACGAACTGGTGTCCCAGTGAGTAGCTGCAATGAACGTTTAAAGAAACGTCGAATTAAACGCCTTTAAAGACGTTTAAAAATATTTTTTTTTTTTTTTTTTTTTAAACGGAGCCAGCGGGAGGGGGGAGAAAAGGAGGGACCTGGCACCACCAGGTTTGCACTTGCTCAAAAGAGCCCTCAACCCCAGGCCTCAACAAAACCTAAGGATTAGGCTTGGAGGCCTAGCCAGAGCTGCTGCTGTGTGTGACCACCACCTGCTGAGATAGAGAACATACTGGGGAGTTTCCGGCAGCACATGACCACATATAGGGAGGCAAAAGTTTGCTCTCTATCTCCACCTGCTGGTAGATGGACACAACCCACCAGTCTATGGATTGATCAGCTTGATGATATGGAATAAGGAAATACATTTGGTTCTTTCTGGCATTTGTATGCAGAGGATGGTTATTGCTTAATAAGTCTCTAAATTTACCAACAGTTGTTTGGTGGTCTTTCTGAAAGATGTGTTAGTGGTTTACTTGAAAATAAACATACTACAGTCTTTATGATGGGAAAAATAATATACTGTTCCTCTGTTTTGCAATGGGATAACAGAGAGTGCAGAACTATATGAATATTTTTTTTTTAATTCCCATACCTGTATATCTTCATTAGAAATTCCAACTACATGCAGAAACTGTTGTATGAAGGAGACAATGCTGCCAAATACCACAGGACTTCTAGGAGATTTAGTTTGTTCCTGCAAGTCACAATAAAAAATTGGTCTGATACAATATGACAATTTCTTATGTTCTTCTAATATATAGAGATAGAATCACATATGTGCAAACAGTGGTCTATGAGTGTGTTACATACCAAAGACCCATCAAGCCCAAGCCCATGCCCCCTCCCTCTCTCTCTCTCTCTCTCTATATATATATATATATATATATATATATAAAATGTGTGTGTGTGTTTTTTTTTTTTTTTTTTTTTTAAGAATAATCAATCAATTTGCACTTACCTGTTCACTGAGGATTTTATAGCCTCTGTTATATCTCCCCTCAGCCATCTATTCTCCAAACTAAAGAGCACTAACCTCTTTAAACCTTAGATCCCGACCAAACCCACAATTTTTGGTTTCTGCTGAAACGGTATCTGTGACCGAGACTGGCCGCTCAGTTTTGGTAGATACTATAACTGTAAATAAAAATGCACCCCTCTCTGCTTAACACTGGTAGGCCCTCCCTTGGCCTACCTTAGTAAGCCCTGGTGGTCTAGTGGCCTCTTTGAGGGCAGGAATGAACTCCACTCGTTCCTGCCCTTTGCTGCAGCTCCAATAGACATGGATGCCGAGACTGCTGCAGAAGGTCCCGGCAGCCATTTTGTGGTTAGAACCAACATGAGCAGGGGATTTGCTTATGTCCTGGGAGGGTGGGGGGA
This sequence comes from Microcaecilia unicolor, assembly GCF_901765095.1. Lineage (NCBI taxonomy): Eukaryota > Metazoa > Chordata > Amphibia > Gymnophiona > Siphonopidae > Microcaecilia > Microcaecilia unicolor. Next base: position 270,931,511 of record NC_044034.1, on the reverse strand, counting down.
GCGACTGCAGAGAATGGAGGTGGCGGCATTTTGAGTTTGTTCCAGCCAAATATGCACTGGCATTTTTGGCAAAAACATGAACCTGAACTTCTGGTTGGTTTCAGTGCAAATCTGAATCCAAAATTCAGTCAACCTTTACTTAAGTCTTTCCTCATAGGATTCTTGTTCCCATCCCTTTTATCAGTTTGGGCACCCTTTTCTAATTCCACTGCACATGGTACAAATGATACAGTTACACCATAGAGTGAAACATAGGCAAATATGATATTCTTTGTTTTATTCTGTATTCTTTTCCTAATAATTCCCAACATTCTGTTTGATACTGATACATGCATATATTTTGCAAACAACTTTTAAGTTCAATGCAAATGAGGTCAGTCAAAAGAATTCAAACTGCCACTGCACACTGAGCAGATTTCAAAGTATTGTCCACGATGACAACTAAATCCATTTTCTGAGCAGTGATTCCTAATGTGGACTTGAGCATCATGTAGCTATAATTTTGGCTATTGTTAGGTTACAATGAACAATGGATGCAGGCAGTCTTCTGCTAGAAAATAATTCATTACATCTAGCATATGTCAAATATATTTATTTAAAGTACAAACATACCATTTGCTGGCATATGTAGAAAAAGACATTAAGAGTGCTTTAGAAATGTCAAGTAGTAGTAGTAGAAATAAAATGAAGAAACTGAAAGGGATGTAGCAAGCTTGTGTTGAGCTGAAAGTCAGAGCATGTGGAAAGGCCAATTGTTGTGGGCAGACCTCTATGGTCTGTGCCCTGAAAATGGCAAGGACAAATCAAGGTCAGGTATACATATGAAGTATCAGATACCATGTGTAATGAGTTTATCTTGTTGAGCTGACTGAATGGACTGCACAGGTTTTTATTTGCTGACATCTCCTATGTTAAAATATAATCTGTATCCTTAAGAAGTCTGAAAACAGACAGGTTTCACAGAAAGATAAAGAAACAAAATGACTTCAAAAGAAACAAAATATCTTCCTCTAGAATGATGTAGTTAATTTGTAAAAACAGCTCTGTTAAATCTTTTTCTTGTTCCTTTATTTTAAATGCATATAAACCAGCCCTGAACACTGTATAGTCAGACTTCACCAAATAAGTCCATAAGTACATAAGTATTGCCATACTGGGATAAACCAAAAGGTCCATCAAGCTCAGCATCCTGTTTCCAACAGTGGCCAATCCAGGTCACAAATACCTGGCAAGATCCCAAAAAAGTACAATCATTTTATGCTGCTTATCCCAGAAATAAGCAAATATTGAAAGCACTTTACCCAATGAGCAAATTCATAAGTGACTCCCAAAGCTGTTTCCATTTAGTAATATAATGAATGGCTGGCAGGTTCCTCGGAGGATAATAGGGCTAAATATAATCATGAAATGCAACCCCACCTACTGCTCTCTCTCTCTCAAGGCCCGCTCAAGGCATGTCTCAGTCAGATTTAGTTCTCCCATCATTCATCTAGAGATAATGTCTAAGTTGGCAATAATAGAACTCATGAAGAGCAGGTATGCCATATTTGTCCTGTAGCTCCTCAAAAGAAACACACTCCCCTTCAGCTCATACCTGATTTAAGATATATATTCCCCGTTGTTCCCAATGGCGGCAGAGTAAGGCCACCTGCCCTGTTTGAAACCCTGGGGCAAAGCGAATTGCCATCTGTAAAAAATACTGCTGCCCAGGAAGAACTGATACCGCACCCCACTCCAAACCAACACAGGATAGTGAAGCCGAGGAGAAGTTCTACGCAGTATGCTAAGGAGCGGAGGTTTAGGAAGCCATGCAACAGCCCAGAGGAGCATAGGATCCAGCCATGCCTGCTTCAGAGCCACCCAGGCTTTTCGGGAATGTGTACCCCATTCAGTTAATATACGCAGATTGGCCACTTTATAATAGAGAAGAAAGTTAGGTATTCCCATACCTCCCTTCAGCCTGGTCTAAAACATCGCCCTGCGCACCCGTGGAGGGAGTTTCCTCTAAATGAAAGAAAACGCTCTGTGCTGCAGCTTGACGAAAATGTTTGGGTAGCGGGAGCGGCAGGGAATGAACAAATATATAAGCTAGGGCAGAACCATCATTTTCAAAGCTGTGATCCTGCCCATCTCCAAGAGAGCCCAAGTCCCTCCATTTCTCTAGATCTGCAAACAGCTCTTTCAGCTTCAAAGGATAAATAGCTGCATATAATTCAGTGTGTATTTTGTGATATTAACATCTAAGAAGCGGACAAAATAGGGGGCCCAGCGAAAGGGAAATCATGCTCGTAAGGCCGTCTCTTGGCTAGAATCAATAGTTATATTCAGTATTTCTGATTTAGTCATATTCATTTTGGAGCCTGACATGGAGCCATAGAGGTGCAGCTCTCACACGATTCCTGCCAGTGACCTTTGGAGGTCCATAAGGGTCAGCAAGATATCATCTGCAAAAGGCATAATTTTTGACTCTTTGCCGCCCCAATGCAGGCCTGCAATGCCTTCATGTGCCCTAATAGCATTCGCCAGGGGCTTGATAGTGAGAGCAAATAATAATGGTGATAAGGTGCAGCCCTGACGTCTGCCTCAGTATAAGGGAAAAGACTCCAAATAGGAACCATTCACTTTTAGACAGGCCTGAGGCTCAGCATACAATAAACACAACCAGGTAAGAAAACGCCCGCCTATTCCAAATTTCTCTAAAACTGAAAACATGAAAAGCCACTGCACTCGATCAAATGCCTTCTCTGCATCTGCTGCAAGGGCATGATAAATTAAATGCAAAGTCTTTCTGATGTGTCTGCCCCTAATAAGACCCACCTGATCCTCATATATAAGGGTGGATAACACTCACTGAAGACGTGACTTTAATATTTTTGTAAACAATTTGTAATCTGTATTAAGCAGCGAGATAGGCCAATAAGATCCGCATAAGTGAGAATCTTTCCCAGGCTTAAGCAACAATGTAATTGTGGCTAAACGCCAAGTAGAAGGCAAATCCCGACTCTCCTCTAAGGCATTAAACACTCTCACCAGCAATGGGGCCAATAATGTTCTAAAGCCTTTGTAAAATTTATTTGTAAAGCCATGCGGACCTGGTGATTTGCCATTAGGCAGAACCCGGATTGCCCAGTTTACCTCTTTTAGGTCAATAGGTCAAAAGTGCCTCCCCAGCTGCACCCGATATCAACTGCAACTCCACCCCGCCTAAAAAGGTCTGCATCTCTGAGTGGGAAATGTGTCAGGGGTGTGTAATGTATGATAGAACTCTACAAAGAGCTTCTGAATATCCACCATAGAATTGGAAAACCGCTCCTGCTCATCTGACAGACGAGATGTAAAATTTCAGGTGGCCTGTTTCCAAATTCAAAATAAGATTGGCGTACCCTTTGCAATTGTTTAGCAATATTGGCAAGATGCAACTCATGTAGTTCCAAGCATATCCGGTGTGCGTGCGCTTCTAAATGGGCTATACCCCCCTTGTCTAGACTTATGTTCTAGCCGAGTTAATCGAGATCATAAAGACCCCTCTTTAGCTCTTTGAGTTCTGGTAACATGTGCTTGCAATGCAATCAATTTCCCTCAAAAAACAGCTTTTAAACTCTCCTACAATATAGATGGAGAAGCATCCCCTGTATCATTAAGCTGAATGTAGTCTCACAAATCACGCTCCAGTTGGGTAAGATGTTCCAGGGGGAACGGCAATGCATCATTAAGTCTCCAATAAAAAATCCCCGCGTTTGTTCTATTGGTCTTATACGCAGTACCACTGGAGCGTGATCAGACCAGGTGCGGGAGGCAATAAAATGGGAGCACACTTACTAAAAAATAGAACCCCCACCCAGAAATCTATACAGGAATAGCTAATATGTGTCAGAGTAGTACGTGTAGTCCCTTTCTAGCAGATTAGCACAGCGCCAGAGATCCAGCAAATTCCAATGAGACAGAAATAGAACTAAAAGAGCTCGATCTCTACAAGCATACCAGATCCCTGGGGCTGAATTATCTAAGCTAAATTTCAAACTTAGATTAAAGTCTCTGCCTAATAGCAAAATCCCCTCAGTATGTTGTAGTAAAAGCTGCTCAAGGCGTTACAGTATGCCTCATAGTCAGCGTTAGGCGCATAGATATTAGCTCTCGTATACAAAATATTATTTAATACAAGAGCCAGCAAGAGGTATTGTCTCCTTCAGTCATGGATAACCCGCTTAACTTCTCAAGTCTTATAAGCTGCCAAAGCTATCAGGACCCTTTTTGTCTTGTGTCCTTGTGTATTAGATGCAAAATAAATAGTGGGTTATTTGGTATGCCTGCAATATCGCTCATGCTCGGACAGCAAATGCGTCTCCTGCATCAAAGCGATATCTATCTATCTAGGAGCTCCTACACTAGATTCCCCCAGTACATTCACATCACATATCCCCCCACCAAAGTCTCGCTCATACCCCCGCCCCTCCTCCCCACCCGAATAGAAACAATCTCTTCCATATAGGAGCAAATCGATAGAGAGGAAGTGTGTCTCTTTTGCAAGTCACAAAAAACTCATATATATCAAGATGTCATTAGGACCATCCAGTGTCCGTAACCAGAAACTTCTGGAGGCTAGAGGCCAGCAAAAAACAATCCTTCCAATATAGATTACCCCTGATACTAGTCATATAACCATGCCATAGCCACTGGCAAGCCATCATTTCAAGGAGTCTCATTTCTGGCACTGCGTTTGTTGCCCTTTGCAGCCCTCTACCATTTAGGCTTATCTGATTGTCGCATAGAAGACACAGCGGGGCACAGCAGTACTGTGAAAGCTATTGTTTCCGGCAAAATTTCCTTTGCTTACGAAAAAGAATGAACCTGATGTAGTTTACTGTCTTTGTAAAACAAGACAAAAGGATGCTGCCACTTGTATTTAATCCCCTGCTCTCGAAGATAATGTAAGGGTCCCAGCATCATCGTGGCCAGCTCCTGATATACTTCAACAGGATGTCCCATTGAAAATGCTCAGATTTGCGAGCTGCCTGCAGTACTCTTTCCTTAAGTTTGTAGTAAAAAAAAACAGGTAATGATGTCCTTCAGCTTGCTATCTCTAGCAATCCCCAGCGCTCGATGTACCTGTTGAAGTTGCATCGTGGATGGGTCCACTGTCTGGTGGTCAGTATTTTTTTTCCTAGTCCCAGAGGGATTGTGTTAAAGAAACTGTTTACCTACCTTTTTGCATATCAGGTAGCTAGCCTATGGAGTTATTTTCCACTCAAATTAAGGCATATTAGTGATTATGATCTTTTAAAAAGATGTAACAAAATAATCAACATCACTAGTTAATATCAGATATTTATGTCAGATAGCAATACTCTCAAAAACTAGCTTAAACTAACAATTTACTTCCTGATTATGTGTTTCACAAACAAATTTTTTTTTCAGTTTAAGAGAGAGCTGAAAAAAATTTTGTTTGTGAAACACATAATCAGGAAGTAAATTGTTAGTTTAAGCTAGTTTTTGACAGTATTGCTATCTGACATAAATATCTGATATTAACTAGTGATGTTGATTATTTTGTTACATCCTGGATCTATCTGGATCTAGTATCTCTGATGTAATCCAAGTGAACTAAACAATTGGTACTAGCAGACTATAAATGAGTTAAATGTAACTGTAAGACAAGGCTGAGCAGCCCAATTGGTCTCCGCAACTGGGACTGCCATGCGATTCACCTCTGACATGCCATGGCAAGGAAATCGCGCTAGATCAACCAACATCTGTGGTTGGAACATCTCTAGCAGTCCACCAATGGCAGAGAACCGCTAATACAGTGGTAGGACAACTGTGATGGCACTGGATCGCTCCCAATAAAGCCAATTATTGCAGTGCTTGTGCGGAGCTAGGTACTCAAGTGGCCATTCCGCTCGGTGACATCACTTTCTAACACCACCATTTTCCCACTGTAATTTACAACTTCAGTGCAGTTATTCTGAAGAGAATGGGGAGCTTCAACAAAATTCAGAAGACAGCTCCAAAGGAGAAAGAATCATACATAAATCATAAAAACCTAAACTTTATAAAAGCAAGAACTAAATAAAAGTGAAATCAGAGTATGTCAGCAAATAGTATGTTTGTAGTTTAAATAAACATAAAATGTACTGAAAATGATTTCCTTACAAAATGTTACTATTTTTTATAATCAGAAACCCAAGTAGAGTATATGTGCCTTTGGTTATACTTTTTTGATTTTTGTTAATTAAGTGCATCTATATAATAATGAGTGTAAAATGGATGCAAGGATGAGAAACTCTGATGTGCAACAACTCATAAAAGTTATTTTGCATGCTTTATATAAAAGAATGCAGCTTAAAACTTGCTATGCTTGCAATGGGGCAAAAACACATTTTATTTCTGCATGAAAAAAACCCTCAAAGGCTAGTCTGGACTATCATTCTGTAACTTCACTGGACAGCTGCCATTTTTAGAGTTATATATCCAAATGAGTTACCTTAGTAACAACCTTAAGCTGTTTGTTGCCATGGTGAATGAGATCCATAATTGCATCAACAGCTCTTTGGGTGTCAAAGTCATCTGCAAATGCATCCTTCACACTTACTCTTGTGTGGGCAAGTCTTTCAGGAAATAAAAAAAAAGGCAAGGAAACAGGACAATTAGTCTAATAAGCTATTGGCTTCAAAATAAGAAATTTTAAACTATCCAAAATAAATTATATCAATTTGCTATTCCTTTTTATTTACATCCCCAAATCTTTGTTTTACTCTATAAACTAGTTTATCCTTTTTTAGCAGGTCTCTTCACTGAGATCTTATTCACAAATCTAGTTTAGCACATACTACGCAGCTCAGTGGCACTTAGAGCTTTCATTCAGAAAACACATTTTCTGCAAAGTTTAACCATGGTTGTTACTCTTTTCCCAGCCACTAGGTAAGAGTTGGGCTTCACTTTATCTTCCTTCTTTTTCAATTGCAGAGGTGCAAAGAGGAGGCTGCCTGGACCAATATGTAAATCATCTAACAGGTATACTAATGTCACCAAGCTCCATGCCAATAGGAAAATAGAAAACAGAAGGCATATGAACTTCAAAGTATAATTCATCATGTGCAACAATACATTGCTAATAAAACACTTTCATATGCACATGACCATTATATTGCATAAAGCAAATACAAAAGCAAATTATAAATTAAGATTTCCTGTGTAGTCTCTCAAAGTGACCTTCATATATAAATCCACATCTTACTACTTGGTCCATAAATTATCTTATTCAGACTGACTGGGGCCCTTGTGAGGTTAATTTCTATATTAAAATCCCAAGGAGAGGAAGAATATGGGAGGAGAAAACTCCCAAAATACCCACCTATTCAATAGCATATAAAAAGATTGACAACCAAAATAAGAACACAAGCGCTGCCATACTGGGACAGACTGAAGATCCATCAAGTCCAGTATCCTGTTTCTAACAATAGCCAATCCAGGTCACAAGTACCTGGCAAGATCCCAAAGAGTAGAACATTTTATGCTGCTTATCCTAGAAATCAGAAGTGAATTTTTCCCAAGTCCATCTTAATAATTGCTTATGGACTTTTTTTTCAGGAAATGATCCAAACCTTTTTTAAACCCTGTTAAGCCAACTGCTTTTACCATATTCCCTGGAAATTGGATTCCAGAGTTTAATTACACATTGAGTGAAGAAATATTTTCTCCAGTTTGTTTTAAATTTACTACTTAGTAGCTTCATTGCATGCCCCCTAGTCCTAGTATTTTTGAAAAGAGTAAACGATTCATGTCTACCTGTTCAACTCCACTCAGTATTTTATAGACCTCGTATCATATCTCCCCTCAGCCATCACTTCACCAAGCTGAAAAGTCCTAGCTGTTACAGCCTTTCCTCATAGGGAAGTCGTCCCATCCCCTTTATCAGTTTTGTTGCCCTTCTCTGTACCTTTTCTAATTCTACTATATCTCTTTTGAAATACGGTGACTAGAATTGCACACAGTATTCGAGGTGCGGTCGCACCATGGAGAAATACAAAGGCATTATAACATTCTCATTTTTGTTTTCTATTCCTTTCCTAATAATTCCTAACGTTCTATTTGCTTTCTTAGCCACCGCTGCACACTGAGCAGAGGGTTTCAAAGTATCATCAATGGCGACACCTAGATTCTTTTCCTGGACGGTTACTACTAATGTGGAATCTTGCATCACCTAGCTATAGTTTGGGTTACTCTTTCCCATATGCATCACTTTGCACTTACATTAAATCCCATCTGCCATTTGGATGCCCAGTCTCAAAGTCCTCTTGCAATTTTTTACAGTCCTTTTGAGATTTAAGCTTGGCTTCTGCTGAGAGCTGATGGAAGATGCTCTCGGTGGGCAATTTGGTGATTTCAGACACCAGTGTAGTGCAAAACTGAGATGAATTATTTGAAGAACCCACCGGTTGGAAGTTAGAAGTGGCCAACTTTTGATGGAAAAAGTTCTGTCTCCCCCTTGTACTGTGGCTATGCTTTCCTGGGATCAATCAAGAGCTCACCCCCTGCTTCGACTGAGGAGCCAGCTGGGACTTCTGTGGTCAGGACTGATGAGGCCAAGAATGCTGGACCTGGGGGTTCTGTGCAGAGCGAGGTGGTGGCAAAACCTACGCCTTTCAGAGTAGTAGGGTTGCCGTATAGGCCCACTCAAACTGAATGGTATCAGTATGTTTCTTGATGAGGTCAACGACCTCCTCCTCCTTGTACCCAAAAAGATTGTCTCCTTGGCAAGGTACATCTGCTAAACTCTCCTGAACCGCTGGATCCAGGTCAGAGACACACAGCCATGAAATTCTGCACATCCTCATACCCATGGCAGAGAGTCTGGATGCTATAGCAAATGTATTGTAAGCACCTCTGGCCAGATACTTCCTGCACTCAAGCTGCTTTGTGGCCAACTGATGAAGCTCTGCAGCCTGCTCCTGAAGGAGAGAATCTGCAAGACTTAGCATATTTCCAACAAATTAGGGGCACAGCAATGGGATCAGCTATGGCCCTTGATATTGCCAATCTGTATGTGGCCGAGTTTGAAAGTAAGTTTCTGAGTGAACATCCATACAAAGCAGAGATAATCCTTTATAAACATTATACAGATGATATATTTTTGCTATGGAAGGGAGATGTGGAAAAACTTTTTTGTTTTTTTCAATTGGCTCAAAACCAGAATCTCAATTTACAGTTTAAGATGCATTACCATGATAGAGAAATTCCTTTTTTTGGATATTTTGATTCAAAAAACCACGTATTGTTTCAAGACAACGGTATACAAAAAAACAACTGATAGAAACAATTATTTACATTTTACTAGTTTCCACAATCAATCACTTAAAGAGAATTTGCTGTACTCGCAATTTTTGAGATTACATAGACTATGTACTGATTTTGATGATTTTCAGGTGAAATCAACACATATGTCTAGTAGATTTGCTCATAGAGGCTATCCTCGGGAATGTATAGGTAAGAGTTTATCTAAAGCAATAGAAAACGACAAACGCTTTAGACCTATACCACTGACAAACCCAAACCAGATTTAGTATGCACTTTAAAATTTTCACATTTAGCAGGAGGCACTAATAGAATTATCAAAAAATATTGGCATATTCTTGGAACACATGAATGTTTTAGAGGTAAATATCCAGTTGTTGCTTACTCACGTAATCGAAATTTGAAAGAGTTCTTACTATCAAATCAGCAGGTAGTGGACATACACCATGTAGCCGCTGTTCAGTATGTAAACATTCTTTCACCTTAAAATTATATATGCCCATGCAGTCTTCTTTATGTAGGTAAAACAAAAAGAGCTATTAAGACCAGAATAATTGAACATAGAAGTTGCATTGGAAGAAATGTTCAAAGTGCACCTTTGGTAACACATTGGGAAGAAAAGAATCATACTATTGATTTAAAGTTCTTTGTTGCTAAGAAAACACAAGTAACATAGCATGGTGGAAATATTGATATTAAATTACTACGTGAGCACAAAGATTGATACATACTTTGGGCACTCATGCATCCAATGGCTTAAACACTGAGATGGACTTCACACCTTTTTTGTGAATATATTTTGCCCCATTTTTCATTAGTTGTTTTTTGTCTTTTATAGTTTTTATTTTTTTTTTATTTCAGCAGCCTGGATGGGTATAGACACATTTTTGTTTATATTTTTTTCCTTTGTGGTTTATATTTTTATTTTATATTTTTTATTCTTTACCTCCGTTTTCTCCCCTTTTTTATTTATGGTAAACAATTAGTGTTTTTATTTTTTCTCTTTTATTATTATTTTTTTTAAATTTTCAAATCTTAACCAGTTTGATTCTTGTATTCCCCTTTTTTTTACTTTTGTATATGCATGTAGTTTGATCCCTTCTTTTACAGATGCAAATGTTTGTAGTTTGATTACATCTCCTTTTTACATTTTTTATTTATATTATTTTTTCACTTTTTTGATCATTTTTAATGATTATAAAAAGTTATCATTAAAAATGATCAAAAAAGTGAAAAAATAATATAAAGACAGACTAGATTCCCCCTCATTTCCTTTTTCTATCTTATTTGTATATTTCTTTTTTGAGGTCTTTGAGTTTTGGCGCTTTTTTCTGGTGATGTCACTATTTCTAACGCTTTTAAAGCCAACTGGTAAGAAAGTTCCCCTTTCGCGTACAGATACAGCATTTAGCGCTGCATCCTTGTTTGAGACTCTGTTCTGAGTGGTAATTTTTTTTTTTTTGATTTATCATCTATCTTGTGTTTCTATTATGTTCATTTTTTTACCCCACAGTGCAGCGCTGGCTCCTGTTCAACTGTGTTTGAATTTTTACTATGATCACATCTTTTACCCCGCAATGCTGCATTTGCTCTTATTCAACGGTTTCACTTATGATGGTTTTTTTAATTACCTTTTTATCTTGCAGCACTATGCTTTTTTAGGTCAACAGCTTTCTTTATCATCTCTTTTTTGGTTGTTGTGCATATATCTTTCTTGCTGTTAATTATATTTAGCCTTTTCCTCATGCCCCCTTTTTTAAAATAAAACATTTTTTTAAAAATACATTTTTTCAACGCTGCACAAATACATACAAATAACGATTTTTAAAGTTGTGCATTCAATAAAGATGTCTGCCCACGATTTAGTACTTATTTATTCTCTAGTTTCTTTCATCTTGAGTTCCCCAAGTCCGTTCCTATTTCACTGTCTGAGACTGTGTGTATATATATCAAAGATATCCATTATATGCATTTTCTAATTAGCAATTGCTGTTTACTGCCATTTTAATATCTTAACTACTCACGTGTAGACAAGTTTATTGTAAATATTTTATTGTTTGTCAATTTCTATGTGTCTGATACTTGCATACATATCATAAACATATGCTTTATAAGCATTTTTTAATTAGCAATTTATGTCTACTGCCCTTGAAATATACTTTCTATGTGTTATTCATACTTCAATGTTAAACCTTGTATTTTTTTACTGACATGATGCATCAATACATACGTGTTTTATACATTGTTAATTCATATATATATCTTTCAAGCATGATTACATTATTTACGTATGTAGACTTCTTTACATATTTGTTCATATATTTTGGATTGTGTGATCACATTAGCCTTTCATCTTGGATTTTACCTTTTTCACAATACGCATATGTTCCTTTTCCTGCAATGTATATTAGTTGTGTCTCTTTTCGTACCTCATATTTGTTTTAATATTTTTAATATTCTTAACAGGAAGTTTAACCCTTTGACGACTAGTCTAGGAATACATATTGAATAATAAATTCCTAGGTACATCATCTCTAATTTATTTATGTATTTTTATGTGTATAATTTTTTATATACATGTTTATGGACAACTGTATATTTATCTATTTTTAATGTGTATGATTTTTAAACTCTATAGACCCCTGATGCAGGCCGGTAAGGCCGAAACACGTGTCGTGTCGTCCTCAGATTACAGTCACAAGGGATACCTGTTTTCTGACCAACTAAATCTTAGCAATTAGAAATTAGAAAACAAATACTTTACTGTAGTGTTGAAAATTCACTCAACTGGGAGAGCTAGTGAGATGATCCAAGCAGCAGTGTTTTTGGCAAGGGTTAGGGATTTGGGAGGGAGGATATGTTATTGGCCCAATCTGGGGCTCAGGTAGCAGCAGCAGGGCTGCATGAAAGAGAGAAAGGACTGCAGCAGGATGGTAGAGAAGAGTCAAAAGGAATGGGGGAGTAGATAAAGAACTGCATCAGGATAAGGTGGGAAAGTGGAGAAAGGAAAGAGGTCTACACAAGACAGCTGCACGAGAATGGGGTTTATGGGGATCCCCTCGAGGTTCACGGAATCCCGTGGGGATGGATGCAGGTGTGACCTGACTGCAGAATGTGGCAATGGCTATGTGCCCGAAGGGCCATAACCAAAAGGACAGGTCTCACCCCTTTAGAGAGGGCAGGAATTTTGCTTTTTACATGGAAAAATGAAAAGCCAGCTAATCTAAGACTTGGAATCCTCCTAAAATGCAAGGTCCAATGGAGCAACATATACAACATATTGGGACACCCCCTGCTTCAAAAAATGTCAGATTATAGTGTCCTCTCCAGAAGCCTCGTTGTCATTGGGTGTTTGAACCCCACCCCCTCAAACTGATACTGTTAGGGAGTCTTTAGGGCCCCCGAAGGAAGGTTTGGCCCTTGCCCCACCTGTATTGCAAACTATGGGAGTCCCTAGTTTCTTCTGTACATATAAAATTCTGAGAGTATAGTGTCCTCTCCAGAACCCTCATTGTCATCGGGTGTTTGAACCCCATCCCCTCAACCTGCTACTGTTAGGGAGTCTTTAGGTCCCCTGAAGGAAGGTTCAACCCTTGCCCCACCTGTATTGCAAACTATGGGTGTCCTTCGTGTCTTCTGTACATATAAAACTGTGAGAGTATAGTGTGCTTTCTAGAAGCCTCATTGTCATCGGGTGTTTGAACCCCAGCCCCTCAACCTGCTACTGTTAGGGAGTCTTTAGGTCCCCCGAAGGAAGGTTCGGCCCTTGCCCCACCTGTATTGCAAACTATGGGAGTCCCTCAATTCTTCTGTACATATTGAAGGCTCTGTTCCTTTACCGACTCCAGTAAAAATATTGTTACCAGACTCTTCTATACCTGCAGCCTCTTCCACCTCTATTGATGATATTTCCCTTAAATGGTTTGCAATTACCAGGATGGAAAAGGCTCTGCAGGGTAACTTTAATCAACTCTCAAATTTCACCGAGAAAGTGGTTACTAAGTTGGAGGATCATGAAAGCAGAACTAATAAGTTGGAACAACAGATGGAGAAACAGACTCAAATCACCACCTTGTAATCATTTGCTACTTCTGCAACTAAGGAGAGTTTAGCCATAAGAACATAAGAATAGCCACACTGGGTTAGACCAATGGTTCATCTAAGCCAGTATCCCTGCTTCCAACAGTGGGCAATCCAGGTCACAAGTACCTGGCAGAAACCCAATTAGTAGCAACACATTTACAGATGGAGACTATTGAAAATAATTGGGCTAAAAATGTAAGATTATTAAACTTTCCTGTTACTCATTATCTTGCTCCCTTAGAACTATTTAAAATGTACCTGAGGGAAATATTGCAATTCCCAGTAGATACATTGAATTTGGTTAATTTGTATTATTTTCCTCGAGGTTCAAAGGAGATGAAGCAAGACAGAATGATGGTTGCAATTAGTTCTCCAGATAGTTTAGATGTATCATAGTTTCTTGAATATTCTCAGAACATTATAACAAAAAGAGCTACTTTGCTAGTTGACTTTCAAACTGAAGAGAAGACATTGTCTGTTTTAAAGGTGTATTTTCCCAAGAAAAATGTTCCCTTTTGTAAGCAGGCAATAATGATGTTTCCTAATGTTGCTAAATAATTCAGACGAGATGAAAGGCCTTCCTGCAGCTGAAGAATAAAGCTTTGGCAGTTAGGGCAACCTTCTTTCTTAAATTTCCCTGTAAATTAGTTATGTATGGAATAAATTCATATGTGTTTTTAAATCCTTCTCACTTAGAATGTTTTCTTGCTGATAAATCAGTTGTACAGTCTAATTGATATACTTATAATTTTCTTTAAAGTTGGTATGTTAATAGAGTTTTAGTAATGGAAAAGAAAATAATTGTTCTTTGCAGTCTCACTTAACTTTTATATTATTTTCCTATCTTAGTTCTCTTGAAAACTCCCCATGATGTGGGCTAGATACAATGTATTGTTTTGGTATATTTTTCTTTTTATTCCTTTTCTTGCATGTTCCTATGTTTTTGCGACATATTTGAAAACTTCAATAAAAAGAAGTCATTTGGGAGGTCTGAGCTGAGTAACTTAAAGTACTGCCCTAAATAGTCAGAGGAAAAATAAGCATTTCTTACCCACTAATGAAATCTGAAACTCAAGAGACGCTAATCTAGGTAAACACAGGAATTTAAAATGGTTTGGGGGCAGATAGTCCACCAGTAAGCTGAGTGATCAAGAACAAGACCATTTTCACTCAGCCATAATGCTACTGCATCCTCACAGGATTGCATCTGGACAAGATCAGGGGAAAGAGATGTAAGCAAAATAGCATCAGCATAATCAGGGCCGTGCCAAGGGTCTCTGGTGCCCCCCTGCAGACTATCAGTTGGTGCCCCAATCTGGCGAGGCATCAAGTGCTCCAGCTCCTCGTGATTCCTAGGATCTGGGCTGTGGGTGGGAGTGAGAGTGTAGTCGCTGCTGGTGCATTAATTAACTGTACATAGGTACATAAGTATTGCCACACTGGGACAGACCAAAGGTCCATCAAGCCCAGCATCCTGTTTCCAACAGTGGCCAATCCAGGTCACAAATACCTGGCAAGAGCCCAAAAAAGCTCAATACATTTTATGCTTCTTATCCCAGAAATGAGCAGTGGATTTTCCCACAGTGTGACTGTATATGCTTCTGAGAGGGGCACGGGCTCATCCGTCCTGTTTTTTTTGGCTTGCTTCTTGGCCCGCGTGTGCGGGTTGGCACAGGGTGCTCTGGCTCCCAGGATCATCAATTTATGTGTCACTGTCTCTTCCGATGTAGAGTGCTCTGGATTCCATGCATCTGAATGGTGGTGGCCTCATGCGTTCTCGGTTCCCGGGTAACTGGCCCTCCTGCATCCATTGCACAGGTCGCTTTACGCATGCACCGCTTGTGCCGCCTTGTGCCGTGAGAGTGATGCCTGTTGATTTGATCTCAACAGCTATCTCAGTTTATGGCAGGCAGGAGAGTGGCGCATGTCCCAGCCCTACTCACGTCCACATATATTCTGTTGATACCAGCAGCCATCTTTGTTTTTGGTATATTTTGCAACAATGCTGGTTTTGCCACGCCTGCTCCCTCTGCGGAGATCCTCACCAGCTTCACAATGCAGATCTGCCAAAGAAAAATGCATCCAGCCACAGCACTTGCACCTCATGCACCCATACCGTCAGCTTGAGTCCCCTAGCACCAACACCGATTAATTTACATGTGATGTTGCCATGACTGGCTCAATACCCAGAGCAAGCATAAGTTGATAGCATTAGATTGTATTTTTTTTAAACAGGCTTCCTGATCCCATACACTGGTCCAATATACTCGGGAGATATTTGGGGATATTTCCTATACATACACACTGGGATATCGCAAAGCAAAAGGTAGACAAGGGTGGGTAGGGTAGCCAGCCTGTTCCCTACCAGTCCCATATCAAATTTGGAGGTCTTCCCCCTGGACACTGTACCAAAGAAGGAGCCCAGCAAAATTTCATTTAATACACAATCATACCCCCTAGGATCATCGCATTGACGCTCAGCTATGTACAGTACATTATGCATCCATCAATCAATCTATATATATAAAGCAGACGCATGTATTTGTTTGTCCATGTCCAAACTCCTCCAGCTCCCGAAGACCTATGGCCACCAAACCCGGCATGCAAACTCTACCGGCCGTTGCCGAGGTTATTGTGTAGTTTGAAGCGATTTGGTTCACGGGGGCTCTCAGGGGAGGGGAGAAATACCTCCATCCATTAAATGAATAGGTTGCAGATCGGAAAGTTCTTTCTTGCTGTTGCTAAGCGACAAACCATGAGAAGAGACAGACTACTAAGCAACAAACTGAGCGGTTGGGAAACCTTGAAAGAGACTGCTAGGGACAGGGTGAGGGCTCAGAGACTGGTGGGGAGAAAAAAACGGACAAGAACTGTGCAGTTGTCCCTCTCTCATTCTCTAATACCCATTTCCCTAACAATTTCAGTACAAGGGTGGTTCAGAGATTACTGGGAACAGGGTAGGGAAAAAGTATTGGGGTCAGGCTGGGAAGTGTGTGTGTGTATATGAATTCACTACACCGCCAGGGGAATGTTCCTCGAAAAGGGCAGGAAACTAAATTTCAATATGCCCTTGAAAAGAAGGCTGTGTTTTGACAGGAAAACGGTGAAAGTCAAATGGCAGGCATTTGCTAGACTGAAAGGAACTAATCAAGAAAATCAACCTAAACAAATTGATTGGAAAAGAAAAGTTAGTGCTAGGCAGGGATCCAATCTCCACATTTCTGATTTAAGGGAGTATTAAACTCAATGTCAGTGTCACCCTTTCTCACACACCCCTTAGCAAAACACCCCAGTCACACTCAGACATTCTCAACCCCCCCCCCCCCACCACCACTCAAACTCACCCATTCTAATACAGAACTCAGCAAAACACCCCACTCACAATCACCTGTTCTCACACACCCCTCAGCAAAACAACCCTAATCACACACCTCAGAATAGTACATCCTCACTCATACTCACCTCAGTTCCATACTCCCACTGACACTCACCCACTCTCACACACCCCAGAGTAACACACCTCCAAGGAACTCTTCCCTCAGCATACTTATATAATGTTATTACACACAAATAAACCTTGCTTTTCTCAATTACAAAGTACTAACCTATCGCTGAGCAACGCCAGCGGGGACAGCTAGTTGTTAATAAAGCAGCAGAAGCCTCGGGCGCAATTGGCAAAATCAGATATACAGTCCGCTTTCAGACTTCTGCCAGTTCACCCCGAGTCACTCCGCTTACTTGGCTTCCACATGGGAGAATTTTTTTAATACGACAAGTGCCTGCCCATGGGGTGCTTTATTTCCTACAGATATTTTGAACAATTCAGCACGTCTATTCACTGAGTGGCAAGTGATAGATTTTTCCATGCATCATTCGTTACCCTAAACAACTTCCTTTCATTGGAAAAGGAATCAAGGACTGTGCTGCAGCTTTGGGTAGATTCCAAAGAATGGCCATCGGTATACTGCTAGCCGCCGAAAAAACTGTAGGCCAGTTCTCTTTCTAACCTTTCTGGGAATGGAGTTCAATGCTGCAAAACAACTTTCCAGACTGCCACAGGACAAATTAAGAAACTGAAAGAAGAGATTCACCAGGTGAAGAAAGCTACCCTTAGGCAATTCCAAACACTCTTGGGCCTACTGGCCTTTTTCAGAATGAATTTTTTCTCATGTGCCAAACGTTTTTCCCAGCGTCTGGTTTCATCGATAGTGGGTGTTAAGAACAGTCATAATTTCATTAGAATTATACAATCATTGAGAGAGGATTTGTGGGTCTGGGACACCTTTCTAGACTCTTAACAGGTGGACCATCTGCATCCCCGCGAGCAACACAGAATTACAGTTGTTCACTGATGCCTCTAGCGGAATCGGTTTCGGCATCTACTTCAGAGGGTCTTGGTGCTCTGAGCAATGACCCGTGAGCTGGCATGATGCAGGTGTGATGCAAGATATTTTTAGAGCTCTTCCTGATCCTAGTAGTGTTAAGCCTATGGGCACCGAACCTAGCTGACAAATACACAGTTTTCAGAACTAACAATATGGCAGTAGTAGATGTTTTAAACAGACTGTCTGCCAGGACAAACATAATCTTTAAAGCTGCTATGTCCCAGGGAAACACAACAACATCGCAGGTGCTCTCTCTCATTCCTAGATTAGAGAATTCAGGCACCTTGCCTCTACAGCCAACATGGTAGGAAGATGTTTTTTAGTAAGTCTGATAATTATGAATGATGTATAACGTGCTAGTGTTTTAATTCTGTTTTCAAAGTTCATTGGACTTTTCTATATTGCTATTGTCAAGTGCAGTTTTGGTACCTGTGTCTTGCTACATTTGAAGTCACATTGTTTTATTAATTTCTGTTTTTAAATTCATATGTTACATTGTTTGATGTGGATATTTATTTAACTATTTTTTAAATAAATTTGTCTTTTTATATATAGACCCCTGACGCAGGCACTTGCCGAAACACGGGTCGTGTCAGGTCCTTCAATCAAATCTGCTTCCCCTCCTCTATTTTTGGCTCCGCCTTGTTGCTCCATCTGCAGCCCTCTTCACTGTTCATGGCACACCAGTAACCAAACAGAGCTTGTCTAGATGGATAGCTGAGGGCACTGAGCACTGAATTCTATTATTCAGAAGTAGGAAAACGCCTTCACATTGTATCCCAATTCACTATCTACGTGCTAAATCCATGCCAGTAGCCAATATCAATGTCAAGCCTGCCTCCATTATAGATATTTTCAAAGCAGCTACAAGGATATTCATCTGTACTTTTGAAAGACATTATAGTTTGGAGTCCGTTTCCCTAAAGGGCAGTATTTTTGGACAAACTGTACTATAAAATCATTTTGCCTGATTCAATCAAAATATAGCGGGACCTTCAGCTTTGGAGTCACCCAAATGTAGATTCATTCCCTGTCTTCTCTAAGGAGAAAGTGAAATTGCCAATCTGTAATTGGGTTCTCCATGGACAACAGAAGAATGGAGTCACATTCCCACCTGTCAGCTCTCAAGCGTATCAGCATCTAAGCTATAGTATGGACTGAGACAAGAAGTCGTCAGACACTGAACTCAGCACTTTTTTTTTAAACAAACATGTTTATTTATTATAAGAGCATAGAATCTATATATTTCCATTCCTTTACAAAGCTCTCGTGAGCATAACTGGATAGCGAAAGTCAGGATCTAGGCAACAATGACAACATCGCTCAAATATGGCTCCATTTCCCTATTGTCTACAGAGAACCCCCATTACAGGTAAGCAATTTCACTTTCCAGGGCTTCCCAAAATTGACCTGGTGACTTATCACCAGTCAGGTTTTCAGGATATTGCCAACGAATATGAATTTGGTAAATATACTGTGTCTCCATTGTATACAAATACTCCTCATGCATATCCGGAAAACCTGACTAGCTGTGAAGTCCCCAGGAAAGGTTTGGGAAGCTCTTGTTTATTACACTGCAATATGTGATTTAAAAAAAAAAGATCCTTATTATCCATATGGTGGAGGGCTTTCAAATATCAGTACTTTGTTTCTGCTAGTTTAGTTAGAAAGCAAGGTAGTGCAGAGAGCCTTCACAGTGTATGATATTTTACAGTTCCCTTAAGCCAAACTTCACTCAGCCAGTCATTTTCACCTGGCTGGACAGTCGACCACTTTGAATTCTGAGTACAGAGTTCTCCTTTAATAAGGAAAGTCGACCACTGAATGAGATTTCAGTGATTTGATAGGGTTTCTATTTTAAAGTACTACAAAGTAAAATTATTCCAAAATCTTTCCTATCTTTACTTCCAAATCCTTTACAAATCTTTGTTATTATTCTTTTTCCTAGTGAACCTTCTGATTTGTTTTGTGTTTGTTTGAACCTTCTGGTTTGACTGTCCTTATTAAAACAAGGTTTTGTTTGAGGTTTTACCTACACATTTTCTAGGACTCATCTGTGATAACAGATTGTCACTTATGTGCATGTTTTCATAAAGCAAAATTTTGACTTTTTTCATGATAAATTGCAACCAACATAAGTATTATCTAATGATGATGTCATATGTACATAAACTTTCAAGACCATATGGCAGTGGTTCCCAAACTTGGTCCTGGAGGCACCCAGCCAGTCAGGTTTTTAGGATATCCATAATGAATATTCATGAGAGAGATTTGTATACCAAGGGGCAGTGATTGCAAATCTCTCTCATGAATATTTATTACATTTGTATCCCACATTTTCCCGCATAGCAGTAGACTCAATGTGGCTTACAGGTTCCGGAGAGAAGAGTACCAACTCCGGGAATATATACAGAGTGGAAAATAGAGTAAAAGTAGGTGCAAGGAAGCTGATAAGGTTCAGGAAAAGAGAATATAACTCTGGGATGAATATATAGTAGCATATAGAGAGAAGTAATCCCAATGAGGCTGATAAGTCTCCAGGGATGAGACTACAGCTTCTAGTGAGCAATACAGTGTAAGATAAGGGTAGAAGTACATTTAATTGTAACTGGAGTGGTAAAATTCGTACAGTTTGAAGTAATAGGATTATTTGGAAGGGGTATTGTTCATTTCTTAGATCGAAAGATGTGATGCATTGTTCATGAATTAGTTCAGGTCTGCTGGGTAGGCTTTCCAGAAGAGGTGAGTCTTGAGGTCTTTTCAAAATTTTAGATGGGTGTTCACAGTTCTAATGTTTCTAGGTAAAGCGTTCCAGAGCCGGGTGCAAATGTAGAAAAAGCTGGATGCATATGTTGATTTGTATTTTAGTCCTTGTAATGCAGATTTAGAAACGTTCTTGATGATTCGATGATGTTTCTAGTTGGTAAGTCGATAAGTTCGGTCATGTAGGTTGGGCCAGACCATGGATTATCTTGTGGACCCGAGTGCAAATTTTGAAGGCTATTCATTCCTTGACTGGTAGCCAGTGCAGTATTTCGCATAGGGGTTTAGCACTTTCGAATCTTGTCTTTCCGAAAATGAGTCTAGCTGCCATATTCTGTGTGGTCTGGAGTTTACTTAAGATCTGTTCTTTGCATCCCACATATACGGCGTTACAGTAGTCAATATGTGATAGTACCATTGTTTGAATTATGTTACGGAAAGTTTCCCTTGGGAAGAATTGTTTGATCCGTTTGAGTTTCCACATTGTATGGAACATTTTCTTCATGGCGGCCGAGGCTTGGCTCTCCAGGGTTAGGTTGGTGTCTGTAGTAATTCCAAGGATCTTCAGTTTGTCCGATATTGGGAGAGTATGTTCCGAGGTTTTTATGGATGAAGGGAGGTTTGTTTTGTGGTGAGAAGAGATAATAAGGCAGTGAGTTTTTTCCTTGTTGAGTCTGAGTTTGAATGCCGATGCCCAGTCATCCATTAAGCTTAAACTAGTCTTTATTGGAACAGTGATTTTTGTTGGATTAGAGTTGAATGGTATGTAAATGGTGACATTATCCACATACAGAAAGGGATTAAGATTATGCTTGTATAGGGCATGAGCAAGGGGGATCATCATCAGATTAAATAATATGGGTGAGAGAGGTGAACCCTGGGGTACTCCGCAATCGGTACTCCAAGATGGTGATATGTTTGAGTTTGCTTTTACTTGATAAGAGCTCGTGGTTAGGAAACCCTTGATCCATTTGAGTATATTCCCTCCTATGCCTATCTTGTCGAGTATTCTTAATAGTATATAGTGATCAACCATATCGAATGCGCTTGACAAGTCGAATTGCAAGAGGAGTATGTTTTTACGTACTGCGATTTCCTTTTTGAACTTGGCTAGGAGAGTTACCAGGACGGTTTCTGTACTGTGGAGAGATCTGAAGCCCGACTGTGATTCATGAAGGATTGAGAAATTGTCGATGTATCCAGTAAATTGTTTAGCTACAATGCTTTCCATCACTTTGGTTGTACGTGGGATGGATGCTACAGGTCGGTAGTTGGTGATATCGTTAGTTTTCTTTTTGGTGTCTTTTGGTAATGGTATATGAGTAATATATTACCTTTGTCTTTGGGGAAAATGCCATGGTGGAACAAGAAGTTGAGGTGGGAGGTAAGTTCAGTGATGAATAGAGCAGGGGGGGGGAGGGTTCATTAGATAATTGGGGCAGGTGTCCAATTGACAGTAGGCTGTAGAGATCATATTGGTTGCTAGTCCTATTGATTCTTGTGTGATCTGGGTGAAATTTATCCAAGTTCGGTTGCCTGGGTATTCTTCTGAGCATGGGTCTAGCTCATTAAGGAAGGTATCAAGGTTGGTGTAGTCCTGTGACATATTTTTGCATAGATCAACGATTTTGCCTTTAAAGTAGTTAGCAAGATCATCTGCATTTTGTTGAGGACACTGGTTTTGTGTCTAGTAATTTATCCAGTAGCTTGTATAACTTTTTCATGTCTTTGTAGTCGGAACCTAGTTGTTCATTATAGTAGTTCCGTTTGGATTTTTTGATTTCATATTTGTATTTTCTATGTGATTCTTTCCAAGCATTTAGATTTTGATTGTTTTTGTTTTTTCTCCAGGCTCGTTCATATTCATTGTGGATATCATAAAAACCTGACTGGATGGGGTGCCTCCAGGACCATTTTTGGGAACCACTGCCATATGGATCCTTGGTTCAGATTGCAAGCATTATAATCTAGTAATAATCCAGCAAAAAATGCAATGATCTGGTTTAAATATTCTAAATAAAACATAAGTTGTAGGTACATATTTTTCCTAAGGTTTAGATGCTGCATACATAGCACTCAAACTTACCTCTCCCACAACATTTGCTCATCGATGGCAGGGCATATCAGCTGACCTTTTACATAGGCATTTGCAGTATTAATAAAAGAGAAGATAATCTTAAGGAGGTTTTGTGCTTCATTCATACTGCTATCACTGTATTCCACAGCTAAGAAGAATAAAACAACAATAAATCCAAGAAATGTTAGGTTACAAAATACTAC
Source organism: Microcaecilia unicolor (assembly GCF_901765095.1). Taxonomy (NCBI): domain Eukaryota; kingdom Metazoa; phylum Chordata; class Amphibia; order Gymnophiona; family Siphonopidae; genus Microcaecilia; species Microcaecilia unicolor. The sequence goes on along the minus strand of NC_044034.1, from coordinate 270,908,709 downwards.
CAAAGATTGACTGAGAGACTTTTTAAAAAATAAGTTAGAACTCAGAAAGTCAATTAACAGTCACATCCACACCCATACAGTACTTCCATATCCTCAACAGATCTGATTCCTCCCCTCCAAATTCCTCTGGGATTTCCCCTCAACCCTCCTCTCTTTACCTGGCATCCAATTATTGGCCCATGTAACAAATCAGTCCCACCTTTCTTCTTCCCACACTGGATGCCAAAGTTTTATCACTCGCTTGAGAAAGTTGACAATATATTCCATTCTGGCCTATTTTTTTTAAAGCTAACTACTGACTATACTTTGCAATTCACCATTCCAGGACCCTTGTAAAACACCATATTTAACTACTGGTTAATGTTTTTATTTACCGCTTCTTATAGACCTCTTTCTGACTCCGTCACACGGGGGACTAAAGGTACTTAGTTCATATATCAGGTTCTGTATAGTTTCTCTAACCTCCATTGTCACCCAATCATAAGGGGGTCTGTTCTGGGGTGGCATTAGGAGCCGTAATTGAAAACTAATTCCCATAACTACTGCTTTCTGTCCAAAACTGAGTGTCACTTGTATGTGATCTACCTTAGGCTAAATGTTAGGTAAAGAGAAGATAGAATCAATAAAAATAGAGACAGAGATAGGTTTAGATAGTGTAATAGATAGGTACATTTATTTCTTACCCAAACACAAGTCTTCAAGTTGATACAAATACAGACATCAGATTCTGGTTTCAGCCGCACAGGGCTTCGCCGTCTGACAGAAGCTTTGGAGAAGACTCTCAAACTGAGCCAAAATCTCCCCTCTTTTATACTCTATCCTCTCCATAGAAGTGAATGGTGAGATACCTTGCTCCTAATCTTTCTCACTTTCTGAGATCATACTTTCCCATGCGATCTGCTATCTGATGTACCCAACTCCTTCCGTTCTCAGCTACTGCTAATTATCAACATGTTTTGGGAAGCGTTGAGATAACAGTTTCACATCTTCCGGCTGCAATACTTTCATACCTTTCTCATGAACTCTGTATTACCTCTGTATCATTGTATACCAAAACTAATAAGCTCCATTTTATTCATCTGATCTTTCATTACAGGTGCTATATTTGATTTAAAAATTGTACCAATTTGTGTCAGAAGTCATTATTCAGACCTGCTTTTTGCAGATTCTCAAATATTAAATCATTTACTTGTTGTTTGGCCTAGTCAGTACTTTTTCAGTTGTTTTTAGGCTGCATAGCTTTGGCCATCACTATTCCAGTGGTAGCCTTAAAGCTAGGCCATATATTAACATTAATTAGCTGTAATTTAAAATAAAGTCATTATAAATGTTGAGTAGAAGCAGCTAAACATAACTGATACTTTAGTTGATGGTTTTTGGCTCAAACCTTTGTTTTTAAATGATCTATTGTTTTGGTGGCACTACATTTAGTTGTGCATAAAAGATAATCAAAATCAAAGGGGAATTCACAGAGAAGGTCAATGATCTCTGGAACGTATTGATCTCACTGGACTGCAGAGGCGTGTTCTTATGAAGAACTGTATCTCTCATCTTTAATCAAGACCAAAATATGATCATGCTTTTTTTCTTGTTGGGCAGACTAGATGGACCGTGCAGGTCTTTTTCTGCCGTCATCTACTATGTTACTATGTAAATGTTTCTTATACACCTGTACAAAAGGGGTAGTTGTTAAGGTGTGTTACAGCCATAATGTGCATTATATTACCGCAATACACATTATTTAACTACTACAGGAGGCATAGTAATGAGATGTAAAACATGCAAATGTATATAAAACACCTCACTGCTAAGTAAATCAAATAATGCAACTTGGGGCACATTCTGCAAGCTGTTATTCCTGGAAAGATCATGCCAGCTAAAAGCTGACGTTTTTTCTAGCTGAGAGCACTGGGCTACTAAGCCACAACATAGTGCTCCATACCAAAGCCCCTCCCACCATCATAGGCCTCTCCTCTCCCCTCCCCCCTTCCGAGCCTACTTGGTGGAATTCCCAATTGCTCCTTTCCTTGCTGGATTCAAAATGGCACTGGCAACCTCTAGCAGTAGTCTCACAGTACTACTAGGCAGTCTCTTACCTGATCTGTACTTGCTGATGAGACAGAACATTCTAAATTGATCAGGTGAAAAAGTCTTTAAAAAATCCTAATAAGAAAAATGGTTGTACACGTTACAGTCTGTTGATGAACCATTACTGAAATGACAATAGCTCTTTAATTCTTAGCAGTTTTTGCAATATTTTGAAAACTATAAATGGAAGACTTGTTTATCAACATCTGACTTTTCTGAATGCTGTGCTTTAATACATGACAAACTCACATGTAAAGGAGATGGCACAAATCTGAACAGACTGTTCCTTTAAATTTTCATTGGCAGATTTAATTATACTTCAACTTTGTAGAGAGGCTATAAATGTGCGCAAATTGTATGTATGAAAAATTAACACCAGAAAGCTTCCATAGAAACGTGACAAATGTATAACCCACTAGGCTGTAACAAATCATACATCTCAATACTGTGTTGTTGTTACATGGTATAAAGCGAAGGTACTTACCTGTAAGCAGGTGTTCTCTGAGGACAGCAGGCTTTAGTCTCACAAGTGTGTGACGCTGATCTGTGTCATCCAGTCTGGAATTTACCAAAGTTAAATGAGAGCTCTGTGGAGCGCGAGACACACTCCACTGTACATGTGCGAGTGCCTTCCCGCCTGCCATGACAACACGGTCTTCCTCAATTTAATACTATAGCAAAAAAATAAAATAAAAATAACAAAGGAGACAACTCCAAGGGGAGATGGGAGGGACTGTCAGAATATAAAGCCTGCTGTCCTGAGCACCGCCCTCCGAGGTGCTCTTCACCAGCCAATCGTTGAGATATGGGAACCCAGTCTACACAGCAATGCTGCAACTACCACTAGACATTTGGTGAAGACCCTGGGAGCTGATGTGAGGCCAAAAGGAAACATGCGGTAGTGAAAGTGATGTGTTCCTAGCTGAAATTGAAGATATTTCCAGTGGGCTGGAAGTAATGGGATGTGAGTATATGCATCCTTTAAATCCAGAGAGCATAGCCAATCATTTTCCTGAATAATCGGGAGAAGGATGCCCACGGAAACCATCCTCAACTTTTCTCAGACTAGGAATTTGTTCAGGGCCCTTAGGTCTAGGATGGGACACAACCTCCCCCCCCCCCCCCCCCCCCCCATTTTCTTTTGCACAAAGAAGTACCTGGAACAGAATCTCTGCCCTTCCTCTGCTGGTGGAACAAGTTCAACTGTATGGGCCTTCAGAAGGGCAGAGAGTTCCTTTGCAAGTATCTGCCTATGCTGAGAGGTGAAGGAATCAGTTCTCGGTGGGCAATTTTGAGGTCTTTGATACCAATTGAGTGTGTATCCAAGATGGACTATTTGAAGAACTCACCGGTCAGAGGTTATAAGGGGTCACCTTTCACGGAAAAGCTTTAGCCTCCCCCCAATTGGCAAGTCGTCCAGGACTGACACTTTTACTGTGGCTATGCTCTGCTGGAGCCAGTCAAAAGCTCGTCCCTTGCTTTGCCTGGGGAGCAGCAGGGGCCTTAGGCGCACACTGTTGACATGAATGAGAGCACTGAGGTTGAGCCCGAGTAGGCTGGCAAGACGAAGGGTTGTACCTACACCTAGGATAGTAATAGGAACTCCTCCTTGGCTTGCCAAAAGTCCTCCTAGCTGAGGAAGCTGAAGCAGAAGGCGCCCGGCAGGAGAAAGAAGAGATAGTATCAGTATATATTTTTTTATTTCACCAACAACCCTCTCCTCATATCTCTTCTCAACACAACCTGCAAGTTTTTGCATTTACTGCATGTTAGCTGTGAAAATTAACATGAAATAAGTTAACAGTCTGAGTAGTTACTCTTGGGGACATGGCCTTCATCTGTCTTATAGTTACCACATATGGTAGACACTTACAGCACAGTAAATGCAGCAGCAGAGGGTGCAGTAAGTGTATCTGTGCTACCTGCTGATGCATTTACCATGGCCCCATGCATTAAATGATCCCCATCCCAAGTTATGACCTTCCACTTCTCATTCCTCAATCATCATCTCCCCCCCTCCCTGATCCCTCCCAAGTAGCATGAAATCGCTCCCATCCCCACGAAGAGGCACCTGATTTTAACCCCTTCCCCGGTCACTTGCAGGAGGTTTCTCTGGTGGTACAATGCCAAGTCAGAAGCGATCCTGCCCCATTGTCTCCAAGGTTCAAAATGGCAGTTCTAATCCCCTAGCAGTAGCCTTGCAGCAGTTGACAGTGTAACTTACTATGTGCTAACTACAAGTACTGTCCACGCTTTATCTCTGCCCATAACCTGCCCAGTTCCTGCTCCATACTATCATGCTATTTTTAGCATTCAGTAGCCATTAATGAGGGCCTGTACTAACGTACTAAATCCCACATTAACTTCTTAGTGAAAATTAGCAAACGTCCCTAAAAATGTTTTGTCTGAGGCACTTTTGTTTTGTCTTTTTTAAATGAAACTCCAAACATGGAACAGAAGATAACCTTATAAGTCAAACCTCATATAGCAACAAGGAATATCATGAAGATCTTTTGCGACTGAACGGTTTAAACTCAACCTTGTAAATATCATCTACAAAGGTATATCTCAGAGTATAACTAGTGTTGTCACTGCCCAAACAGCATGAGGGATCTAATAAGCACTGCCAATGTGCCCATGAACTCCATATTAGTTTGTGAAAAATTTCAGCCTTATATACATAAGAATATAATATCACAGCAGGTCAGATCAATGGTCCAACAAACCTAGTGGTTTACCTAGGACAAGAAGTGGCACCCATTAGGCTAAAATACAAGAAAGAAGTTTAAAAGAATATGAAAGGTCATTTTAATTGTTCAATACCACTCGTAATTGTATAAACTTCTATTGTATGCCTTCCCAGTCTTTTTTCTAACCTGAGGAATCCTGTCAAGCCTTTCTTCATAAAGGAGCTGTTCTACAATCTTTATCACTTATCAGCCTTCTCTGTACTATTTCTATTTCTGCTTTATCTGTTTTTGAGGTGGACTGACCAGATCTGCACGTAATAATCAAAAATGTTTGCAACATGGCTTTAAAGAGACATTATGCTATTCATTTCATTATGCATTTTTTTCAGAATAATATGTTTAATTTGGTACTAATTACCTGCTTATATCCAGAAGGATTCTACGTGCAATACAGCATGAGGAAACCTACCAGCTAAGTAAAGTACTAATTCAAACAAAATAAACCATAATTTAATCTATTATACTAAATATCAAAATAACAAAACAAAATTTTAAAAATCCTATAAATAACCAAAAGATAACATAACTGAAATTCTTTAGCAGTAGCACTAAACCAAATTGTGAATGAATAAATCTTGAGTGCATATAACAAGTGACAAACTGAGAAATAAATGCAGGGACAATACCTCTAACGATTCTAAAAACCGTTAACAGTTTAAACTGAACTCAAACATGAACTGAAAGTCAATGCAGGCTAATCAGAAAGGAGCAGCTCTTTCCCACTTCAGTCCCATCAAGATCTTGGCCACAGCATGTTGAACAAATTGCAACTATCTTTAGAAAGGCCAAGATATACCAGATTCCCGTAATCAAGGTAGGAAAGATCTGAATCCTGAATGATTTCTTTTAAGGTCAGAAACAGAAAAGCATAAATTTGTTTGACCAATTTAACTTTAACAAAAGCTTCGTTAACCACTGAATCAATATGGTTATCTTTAAGATGGCTTGGAGTCAATGATTAGCCTATGAATGGTAATTTTGTGTACAAATGGGACCTGATTACTATAATTAAGCCTATTGGGCAGAGCCGGGGTGGTCCAGAGCCAAATAAGTGGCATTATATTTGAATATTATCATCATAACTGAGAGCCTTGGTTAAAGCCTGACTTTGGCTCAGGATCTAAAAGGAACAGAAAAGGTTTACAGGCCGGTAACTGAAATCTGAACTCTGAAGTTCCAGTAAGACTCCTGAGCTATTGGGACACCACCATGCAGCAAAATAAGGAAGGGGCTAGGGTGCAAAAACCTCATAAACAGGATGGTGTGGTTTACCAACAGGGCACAGTCAGATACACCCAGGAAAATATGGTCAGAAATGTAGAACTGAGTGGTCTCGCAAGAAGATGACCAAGCTATCCGAGCAATGCTAAAAAAAAAAAAAAAAAAAGCCAAGCACATACGGTGACTGGTACCATATATGGTCACTAAGGTGGCAACTACAATATATTATATCCAATAAGGTGTGTTACTGTCATTTTGTCTGTATCCTAAATGGGCATACAAAAATGACTGTACTTCCTATTTCTTTGGAGTGAGACAGTCACAGTCAGCACCATTGTGCAAGCAGGGCTGCTCTTTCACATGAGAAACCAATCAATTGTATCTGCATTGGCAAGTAATCCTATTGCTTTCTCATAAGTGGTCTTGAATCTCTTATACATATATTTGGAGAATAATAAATAAAAGCATTTCATTGCTTGTATATTCTTTGGAGTCTCAGATATAGATGCAATTCTTGTGGGGGGGCGTTTCAAGATGGCGGCACGCCGTGATCTCGGCTGAGACATCTCAAGGGAGGCTGTGAATTTGACTAGAGATTACCGCTATACTATGCCACATACAAAGCGCAAAGGAGCGGTCAAGACCGGGGCCTCGTCGGTCCGGACCTCCTCCCCTTCACAGCTGACAATCGAGAGGTTCACCGTGAGAACTCCAGATTTACTTACCGGGAGCCGCCCTGCTGTCTCTTTGCTAGGAGAGCTACGAAACTTGGGGCTTGATGTTACCCTTTCGCCCTGGGATCCCAATGTACCACCTCTGCATGAAGGTCCTGTCTCTCCTATTGGGACGCCCGAAACGGAAGTCATCGAAGGGGTCTCCCAAGCAAGAGGCCAGGAAGGGAACAGAACCGAGGGAAGTTTGAAGTTGCTTCAAACACACAGAGTACCTCTGGGAAGACCTCAGACAGTTACATTAGAGAGCATATGGGATGCTCTCCAACAACTTGATACTAAGATTACAAATTCAACGGAAGGAATGGCAGCACTCGTGAGTACTGTGGATAATCTCTCTAAATCTTTAGAAACAATTAAAACTGACTCAAAAAATCAAATGGTTCAGCTTAAAACTGAAGTTGGAAAAAATTCAAGAAACTTCTAATACGATAATAAAAGACAATCTTGGGATTCATAGGAAGTTGGAACAACTGGAAAATTATAATCGCAGATTGAATTTGCGTTTTTAAAATTTTCCACATGCTATGGGGATCTCTCCTCTAGAAGCCTTTAAAAAATACCTGACTGAAGTTTTGAAATATTCCCCTGACCTTATACCTCCAATAAATCGTATTTACTATATTCGACTGAAAAAGAAAAGTGATTCAGAAATGGATATGGAGTCACAAAGAGGAAAAAAAAATAATGGACAAAACTTGAATGTAACGGAACTTTTAGAGTCCTCATTAAATGAGGAATCTGAAAGAACTACCTTAATTGTGTCCTTTATATTTGAGCAGGATTTAGATGCAGTCAAACAATTATTTTTTAGGAATGCACAGTCCCTATTTTATGGGGCGAAGATTTGGATGTACTCAGATGTTGCCAAACAGACGCAGGAAAGAAGAAGGGCATTTTTAGCCAAAAGAAAGGAGGCCCTAGAAATAGGTGCCTCCTTTTACCTGAATTATCCTTGTAAATATGTAATAAAATACCTAGGGCTTAAATATATCTTCTTCAACCCTGAGCAGTTGAGAACATTTGTAGATTCAAAGAAATGATCTGTAACTTAGTATCTAACATTGGGTTGACTTAATTTGAATTCTGGATAGGCGTATAAAGGCTATACATGTTTAAATTGTACTTTAAGTTTTCTTTCTCCTGGAATATTAAGTAACTCCCCACCTCATAAATTTGTGGTCTAAAGAAGAATATGTATTTATTTTGGTGGTATTTCTCCGCAGCTATTATGCTTATCTGTATTTCTTTACAAGTGTTAACACTTGGATGTAATGTATTAAAAATGTATTTAAAAAAACAAAAAAAAGAACTAATTCTTGTGTAACAATGTTCTGTACTCCCAGTGAGATATCACTGATCTGCTAATAATACAAATACTTGATAAGGTATCTAATAAAGAGCAAACTGCTGCAGCCTTGGGTGATTTATTTCTTCCTAGGTAGGGATAAATTGACCCTAAAAAAATTCATATTGCTGTTAATTTCAATTGATTAGACTCCAACTCTAAGAAAGCATACTTAAGCTGATGCAGTGGAGTTTGTCAGTGACCAAAGAGGTGCACAAGTATAGCCACTGAGGTGAGTGGCTCCAAGACAGAATAGTGACCTGCATGGGCCCCTATATGGTCATAAATCAAAAGGGAATAAAAGAACTTGTGACGCTGAAAAAAGACAAAAGAAAAGAAAAAGGAGGAAAAAGGTAACCGGGGCATCAGACTTATATCAGTGGCTAGGCTATTAGGTCTTCTATAGTGCTCAGCTATTCCAAACCCTTGAGCCTACTGCATAACATCCAGTGGCATACCAAGGGGGGGGGGGGGGGGGGGCGTCCGCCCCGGGTGCACGCCGCTGGGGGGGGGGGGGGGGGGGTGCTGCACGCCTGTTGGCCAAGTCCGCTCGTTCTCTCCCTGCTGCTCCCTCTGCGCGGAACAGGTTACTTCCTGTTCCGGAACAGAGGGAGCAGCAGGGAATGAACGGACTCGGAGCCGACAGGCGCGCGGCAACCCCCCCCCCCCCCCCCCCAGCAGGTGAAAATGCACCCGGGGGGGGGGGGTCATTTCGCTGGGGGGGGGGGGGGGGCGCATCGGCGATCTGCCCCGGGTGTCAGCCAGCCTAGGAACACCACTGATAACATCAATCATTTGCCAACCACAACCAAAACCTCCAATCACACTTTATTAAAGAAATTGAAAAAATATATTAAATATAAACATGTCTTACACAACAAACTTTAAACCTGTCAAAAAAATATATAGATATAGATATACATGGCGACTACTTATCCTGCATTTGCAGATTCAGTGCTGATCAAACACTTCTAATGCACTTTCTTTTCTTTTTTCAACATCACAAGTTCTTTTGTTCCCTTTTGATTTATGATTGTTTGTGAGGAACATTAGTTAGACTGAGGATTGTTTCCCCTTCTTTTTTATTGATGGGCCCCTATATGGAGCAAATGATTATGATGGCTTCATCAGCTCACATAGGTCGGCAGATGGAGAGAGCCACATGGGGCATCAGTGCCATCAAGTTGGGGGAGAGAGTTGCAGGGACACTGCTAGGACCTCTGCAAATTATTTTAAGATATCTGCTATTTGCTAATATTCTGGGTGGTTGTTGTTTTTTTTAACACTATTGCATTCTGAGCAGAGATTTCCATTTTTGTCCATGACAACTCCAAGAGCCCTTTCCTAAGCAGAAACACCTAACATCAAACCCAGCATATAGCTGGAATTATTTTCTCTATGTGCATCACATTAAAATCTGCAACTTAGAGATGCCTAGTTTCCCAGTCTCACACAGTGCTCCTACAATTCCTCACCATTTGCTCATGTTTTAACTAATTTGAATAATTTTGTGCCAGCTGCAAATTTTTTAATCTCACTCTTTTCCAGATCATTAATATCATTAATGAATACATTAAACACTAGTCCCAGCACTATATACCTTGTACCTGAATTCCGGTCATCCTAAAATTGGTTTGGATTACTGGGGGATGAGGGAAACTTAAATAGAATTTCTCTCTTGTACTTCACCAATTCTACAGTGCAGGTCTGAACCCAGAACTCTCTCCCTTCAATCCCTTCCCTAAGCTAGACCCTAGCATTCTACACCCTTTCCCCCTCAAATCTGGAAAGAAGCGCTTCAAATAATTGGTAAAATTATAACTGGTGGCTGGTTCAGTGTCATGTGGGTCTTCTGTTATCTATAACTATCCAGCTAAGAGCATGTACATCATCTGAGTAACTTTTCCTAATTCAGTGACTTGAGTACAGAAACATTTCTCTCAGACCCGTTCTACACCTCAGTTTAAAAAAAAAATCTTAATAGTTCACAATATACCAGTTTTTACATGTTTCAGTAACACAATGAATTTTTTTCCCCTGGAATACTGGTAACTTTAGTTAATGCTTTCATTCATGGTTGCTACAATTCATTCAATATGTATTTTTAACATTTTTATTAATATGAGTCAAACTAATTTACCAGATACAATATTTTCATTGGAACCAACGATATTCTTGCAGAGATCACAAGCATACATTATGATTTCGTTTCATACAAGATAAACACATGTTCCCCAACATGGGAACATCTTCACCTAAGAAAAAGTAAATCATATCAAGTCTATGGGAAGTTCAAGATCCTACTTCTTGCCATGGGGGTTAGTGTATCCCAAAACGGCTCCAAGATCTGCTGAAACTGGATACCCCTCTGAGAGATCATGTCAGAAATTCCACAGTGTTCCATAGTTAACAAGTAAATCATTTGGGTGTGCCAGAGGGCATAAGTGGGGCTCTCTCAAGAGATCCACAAAACCATTCTAGTTTTCTTAGCCATCAGAATAATCTATCCATGAAGCCTTTTATATCCTAGGAGCAGAGGAGGAATTTTGTATACTCCAAATAGCATGTCGAGTTGTAACGCACTTTATTGCTTCCACTGACAGTTGTTTCCAAAAAAGCTTCATTCTCAGACACTGTATTCTTGGATCCCATAACCTGTGGACTTGAGTGAGGACTACCTTTTCTTTTTTGATATAATTTCTTATATATTTTTTTCTTCCTTAATATCACTTTTCTGTACAAGTTTGGTTAAAATTGTAAATTACTATAAATAAAAAATATTGATAATGTAACTGGTGTGCAGCGATCCTAGAGGCTAGCATAGTTGCTGAGAAAACTTTCCTTCCAACCACATCCAAAGTTTTTGGCTCTTTACCTAGAGGGTAAAGAGTGAGATTTTAGAGTTTTAGACTTGTTTATGACTGCCTCAAAGACCATAGAGTGACGTGGTAATTGCACTTTCTCATGTCCTAGTGCAGACTGGACTTTGTATTTGCATCTACACACTTGGAAATAGGTTGTTGAAAATACGGATTTTGTCAAATTTTGATCTGCAGGCCTTGCAAAATGGAATGAATAGGAACTGCTATAGGTCCTGATGGGGTATCTACTGCTTGTAGTATACCTTGAAAATCCTTTTCATTCATTGTAGTAGGCTGAGGTTGAAGAGTTAAGTCTTTTAAAATCTTTTGAATGAATTTAGTATAACTAGTGTCTTTTGTAGAGGAATCTAATGCTTTAATCTCCACTGGGGGCTCTGCAGCAGAGGCAGATGGCTGCTCAGAGTCTGGAAATATATTATGAAGTTGTTCATCCTCTGAAGAATATACCTCTACAGGCTCTGGTAAGATATAGCCCCACTGAGCAGAGGACGGCAAATTACACTGAAAAGTCCGTGAGGGTGCTGGAGATGGCTTATGAAGTGCTGGCAATGGTGCAGAAATAAGTTGTAGCTGAGACTGTAGCAGAAACCAATCGTAACCTATCACTACAGACCCAAGCGAAGGCCACCATAAAGAAAATGGTTTTAGCAATGTGGAAACATAAACACGTGAAACCTTTCTTCCCGAGGGAAATATTCCGCAACCTGATACAGTCAATGCTACTAAGCCACGCAGACTACTATAATGGAATCTATGCGGGATGCAAAGATCAAATCATAAAGAAACTTCAAACCGCCCAAAACACAGCAGCCAGACTAATATTTGGAAAAACGCGTTTTGACAGCGCCAAACCACTCCGAGAAGAACTGCATTGGCTACCAATCAAAGAACATATCACTTTCAAAATCTGCACGACTTCATAAAATCATTTACAGCGAAGCACCGGGATACATGACAGACCTCATCGACCTGCCAACCAGAAACACCACAAAGTCTACACAATCATACCTAAACCTCCACTACCTAACAATAAAGGTCTCAAATACAAATCCACCTATGCATCCAGCTTCTCCTAGTTAAGCGCACAACTATGGAACGCACTGCCAAAAGCAGTAAAAACTACGCTCGACCATCTAGACTTCCGGAAAGCACTAAAGACAGACCTGTTCAGAAGAGCATGCCCCACCGTCTCAACATAAAATACCAGGACACCTACATCACAATGAAACCAAAGACCTCAATGATCATTACCTGACACGACACCTACGTCATAATGAAACCAAAGACGTTAATGATCATTACCTGACACCTACGTCATAATGAAACCAAAGACCTTAATGAACATTACCTGACTCTTCCTCCCCTTTTCCTCTCCCTCTCTAAGACCCCCAATCCAAACTACCATACATGTACTGCACCCTACCACAATATCACTTTGAATTATTCACACCATGTATTTGTTCATACCGGAATCGGCTTTCGCCATTAACGGTATTGTGTAAGCCACATTGCGCCTGCAAATAGGTGGGAAAATGTGGGATACAAATGTAACAAATAAATAAATAAATATAAGAACATAATAATAGCCATACTGGGTCAGACCTATGGTCCATCTAGCCCAGTATCCTGCTTCCTATAGTGGCCAATCCAGGTCACAAGTAACTGGCAGAAACCCAACTAGAAGCAACATTCCATGCTACCAATGCCGGGGCAAGCAGTGGCTTCCCCCATGTCCATCTCAAACAACAGACTATAGACTTTTCCTCCAGGAACTTGTCCAAACCTTTTTTTAAACCCAGACACACTAACCGCTGTTACCACATCTTCCAGCAGCAAGTTCCAGAGCTTAACTATTCTTTGAGTGAAAAAAGTATTTCCTCCTATTTGTTTTATAAGTATTTCCATGTAATTTCATTGAGTGTCCCTCGGTCTTTGTACTTTTTGAAAGAGTCCATCGTGGATTGTGGAAAAGTAGAAACTGAGGAGACTGACGTATTGCTGAGCAGGAACACCAGGGTCATGTCTGACTGGCTGCTTCTATTCTGCAATCAAGCTAGGGAGAGCATGTCCAAATATGTAGCTTGCAGAGAAGCCTAACCATCTGTGTTGCAATACCTTTTGGAATAACTCAAGCAGTAAAGAAGCAGCATCCTGTACCGGTTGAGAAGGAGCCGAGTAAGGAGCAATAACTACCTGCTGTTGTAAGTGCTTCATTTTAGGCAACTTCTTGTTTTTTTTTTGCTTTTTGTTGTGTGGCGGTTGATGGGGCTGTGCTGCATGCGGTGAGGGAGTTGTGTCTCAAAAACGTTTAGGCGTTGTAGGTCGTGGTGAAGCACATTTTGCGGAAGACTGTTTTTTCAATGATGACGACAGGATCATTAAAAGTTTGTTTGTGCGGTCCTGTGCACTGTCAGAATTTGAAGATTTCCCCTTTGAATGGTTTGGTGGTACAGTGCATGAAATGAAAGTCTTTTTTAATTGTCCCCTTAAGGGCTTGCTTGGTGGTGACGGTGACTGTAGGAACCCGTGGGTCATTCTGCTCTTTCAAATAATCCTTCCGGTACCAGACTATGGTCATTTGGGTCAGCACTATGTGGAAAAAGAGAAATTCTCACAGCTTCTCCTTTCTCGGGAGAAACTACATCCGTCATGTAACATGGAAAAGTAGAAACTGAAAAAATTCTGATGTACTGCTGAGCGGGAACACCAAGGTCTTGTCTAATTAGCTGTTGCTATTCTGTAATCAAGCTAAGGAAAGCACATCCAAATATATGGCTTGCAAAGACGCCTAACAATCCGTGTCTGCATTATCCTGTGACACGGAGAACTATTGTATAAGCTGCGCCTAAAGTTAGGCATGGTTCATAGAATAATGCTTAAGCGCAGGGTCACGCGTAAATTTAAGTGTGTCCATTTGCACCAATGAAAATGTAGTGCAAATGCCCCGCCTGAATTTACACATGGAACCCCCTTATTCTATAATTGCATATGTAACTGAAATCCATACCCCGCCCTGAAACGCCAATGGGCCTTCCATTTCTGTGTCCCCTTTTCCAGGACGCACATAAAATTTAGGCATGGATTACGCTTCTAAATTTATATGTATACATATTCATTGATTTCAATTAGCGCTAATTGCTTGTTAAAAGCCAATTATTGACACTAATTGGCTTGTTCAATTAAAGTGCATACACAAATTGTGCGCATACCCAAATTTGCATGCACAAGTTTTGGCGACTTTTATAGAATTAGGATGCAATATGCAAACAAATTAGTTTGGGTCAATGTATACTCGCATTGGAGTTGTATAAATTCTTTCAATGTACTTTCCTCTGTGATAGCCAGTACCCTTGTATTCCCAAGCACGAAAAGCTTTGCCATCAATTCCAGAAGGGAAGTTCGGGTTACATCTAATAGCAAGAAATGGGATGATAGTTGCATGTGATGTTTACACACTCATCACCAGGTGGTTCTCAACTACTGCAGCAACAGAAAATCCTTTAACACAAAAAGTACTTTTCCAGTAGGAGCATGAAAGAGTGCACTAAACTGAAAGCCCAGCAGAAGTTTGGTTTCAATCTGAGTTACTGAAAACTCTTAGGTGTCTCTGAATCAATAATTAATATGTCCCAGTCCTCCTTTATCCTTCAGCTTCATTGCACCCTGTATCGACAGCCTAGGTCTCTGGCCTTTCCACGGGTAATTCTGTAATATCTCATGTATAAGTTTCTCATCTACTACTACTTAGCATTTCTATAGCGCTGCCAGGGTTACGCAGCGCTGTACAAGTTTAAACATGGGGAAGGACAGTCCCTTCTCAAGAGAGCTTACAATCTAATATCTCATGTATAAGTTTCTCATCTCTTGTTCTTAAATATAGAGGGAGCATTTGAAAGATATATAAGAAACAGGGAATCATCATCATATTAAATAAACTAACTGTTCCCAGCAAGAATATCGGGTAAGCCCTCCAGAGAAAGAGGTTTTGTTGCAAATCCTGTAATAATGGGGTCAGATTCAATTTATATAACAATGTATAACTATGCCATACTTTGTATTGTTATTTGAATATTTTTACTGCTGTAATTGTCTATTGCTCATGTTTGATTTATTCTAAAGGCGTAAATAAATCCTAATAAATAAATGTTAAATCGGTAGGAATCGCTGTACTCAAATATTTTATAGCCTTGTTTACTAAGGAGCGTTAGCATTTTTAACGCGACTATAATTAGCGCACGCGCTAACTGTGTAGGCGCCTATAAGGATATTGTAGGTACATACACGGTTAACACGCGTTAAAAACACTAACACGCCTATAATGCAGCTTACCAAACAAGGCCCTTAGAGAGGTGCTTGCCCATGATAATGGAAAGTCCCCCCTCAGAGAGTAAGGGCAACGCTTTGGATTTCTGTAGGCTCAGGGTGAACCCCCGACTGTCTGCCATAACACTGTATCAAGATCAGCATAGTTGGTAGAGAATGGTATGGATTGGTCAGTTTTAATAATAGGTCATCTGCAAATGCAAACACCTTAATTTCTCCTGTGGCAATACTAACCCCCTCCACCTCCAGGGACCATCAGAACATATATTACAATGGCTTCAACGATATCAAGAAGAGAAGCAGGGAAATGGGGCACCCCAGTCTCATGCCTACCGTGACTGACTCAGTCCTAATACCATTCAAAATAAGGGACACCTTTGGAACAGTGTATAACGCATGGATGGCTGCTAGTGCCCATCCCTGCAGTCATTCAATATGTATAAAACTGCAAAATTTTAAGAATTACAAGATAGCTCATTTACCTTAACTGTTATGTAATTTTTCAATGATTTTGACATTTTTTCATTTCCTTTAAGGTGCAGATGACCTGGAAAAAAATTGAAAGAGACAAAATTGTAAGTTTTAATTAAATAAAAATTAAACATACCACAAAAACAAACCTGCTTTGGAGAGCTCTACTTATTTCCACTTTATAGGCAAAAATAACTTTTTTAAAAATCAAAACTATTTGGTACTAAGTCACATAGCTGATATCATCAGAGTTTGTTCTGCTCTTTTGTGATCTTGGTGGTATAGCTTTTCATTTTCTAAACAAAAATATTGTCAACCTTTAAAAAAGTAGGTGCCCACCTAATGCAGGCAGTGAGCCTAAGAACACTTATGCATGTAAGTGTTCTTATAGAATACTTAGTTGGCTAGAATGCGCCTACATTTAGGCACACCCACTTACGCCTGGAACTGAGTGCAACTAAATGCAGAACTTGAATGCATAACTTTATAGTATTCTATAAATTATATGTGTAAATGTTAGACCCACCCATGCTCCTCCCCCTGTGAATGCCCCCTTGCATTTATGCACAAACCCCCAATTCTATTAATGGAACTCAAAATTGCACATGCAATTTAACTGAATAAGCAAATTAGCGCCAATAATTGGGTGCTAACAATTATTGGCACTAATTGGCAACAACTGGCATTTACATATGCA
Source organism: Microcaecilia unicolor (assembly GCF_901765095.1). Taxonomy (NCBI): domain Eukaryota; kingdom Metazoa; phylum Chordata; class Amphibia; order Gymnophiona; family Siphonopidae; genus Microcaecilia; species Microcaecilia unicolor. The sequence goes on along the minus strand of NC_044034.1, from coordinate 270,892,198 downwards.
TTTTCCTACTCAGTGTACTATAGAGATGTGCACGTAAAGTTTTTAAAGCACGGATCTGAAAAGGGAGCATGGTCATAGGCGCCGACTCCATGGGTGCTGTGTGTGCTCGAGCACCCCCAATATTTTGACCTGCTGGAAGTTCCCTTCCCAGCCAGCCCGACTTGCCCGGTGCCCGCCCTCTTCTCCCTCAACAGTCCTCTGCCCTCGCCTTCCTGCGTGCCGCCCAGAATTTAAAACATCTTACCTCGGGGTCCCGACGGCAGCAGTGAAAGGCAAGCAGGCTCGGCGCTTCAGCCTTCCCTTCTCTCTCAGCTCTGGTCCCGCCCTTGCAGAAACAGGAAATGAGGGCGGGACCAGAGCTGAGAGAGAAGGGAAGGCTGAAGTGCCAAGCCTGCTTGCCTTTCACTGCTGCCACCGGGACCCCGAGGTAAGATGAGTTTTAAATTCTGGGCGGTACACAGGAAGGTGAGGGCGAAAGACTGTTGTGGGAGAAGAGGTCAGGCTGGGGTTGGGACTGGCACTCACAGGAGAGAGGAGAATTCGCTGGACATGGATGAGAGGGGAGGGGAGGGGAGCGAGGAGAATTGCTGGATATGAATGGAGGAGAGGGCAGGGGAGAGAGGAGAATTGCTGGATATGAATGGAGGGGGAGGGGGGAATGCACCACCTATATATAAAAAAAATTTCAGCACCCTCAATCATTTTGAAAAGTTGGTTCGGCCATGGGAGGGGTACAGGCAGTCCTAGAATTTGCATGCAGTGCTACAGAATATGGCAGATAAACACCCAATTTAGGCGTGAGGATTTACATCAGGATTCACTTAGGGTAAATCCTCGCACCCAAAATTGGGCACAGATCCTGGCACTAAGCGCTGTTCTATAAACGGCGCCCAACTCAGATCACCATTGATAGAATAGCGCAAATTTGGGTGCTATTTACTGAATTTAGCCCCAAATGATTTGTGCACTTAAATTACAGAATGGTGCTCTGCTAGCACTTATGCACATAAGTTTACTTCATGAAATTAAGAGCTAGTATTCTATAAATTTAAGGGCACAAATGGCACTTAAATTTAATCGCCCTGTTATAGATTGAGGAGGTTCGTTGGATAGTTATTAAGCTGCAATAAAGTATATTTTATTACAGTTTAGTATACCATGGGAGCCACTAACATGCAGTAACTCAGTATTGAAGGTCAGTAATTCTTGCACTAAATGATAATGCAACTTGTGATCATCCTCACATGCTGCATTATTCTTCTCCCCAGGATCACTGGGCTGCTAAAAGCATGGTCTGATGCCCCATTAAAATATCCCTGGGAGCAGGTTTGAATGTTTGGAGGGGAAGAAATTGATGAGTCTTAGTTTCATTTTGGTTTGACCACAGTGGTTTACCAGATTATGTGTTTCAATATATTGGTTGGTCGTATACTATTTGTACTTTTGATAGTTCATCAATAAAAATCGTTGAGGCATAAAATATCCCTGGGAGCATCATGCTGCACATTAGCAGCCCAATACTCCCAGAAAGAAATAGTGCTGGCATTCTATTTCCATAAATAATGCACCTTGTGAATTTCAATATAAGCTGCATTATTCAATTTGCATAATGAAGTGCTTTGCATGCATTTGCATCTCTTTAAGTAAAACATGTTATAGCAAAATCATGCATAATTTTTTATGCATTTTTGGAGCCAAATATCATATGGTAATCCCTTTACATGTTATTAACCATGCTCTTTAATAGTTTAAATTATTTGTATGATTGTGAAATAGGGGTTTCAGATTCAGGGTGTTATACATACTGGGGCCCAGGACAGAAATTAAGGACCACCCTTCTCCCCGATCTACCCACCTGGCATTACTACCACACAGAAAGCAACTTTAAATGACTTCTTCATACACAAAACACAGGCAGACCCTCACCAAATAACAGAACAAGGGTTTTTTATTCAACTATATATGCTTGATGTCTTATTTGCTGTTGCCTGATACTGAATTGACACTTATGGCCCTTGTCCACACTACCATCATATTTTACACCACTTTGAATACTAATTTCCTCAATGTTTAGGTCTTTGTTTTCTTTTACTGCAGGGAAGGGGCAGAAATTTCCTGCTTCTTTGTGTCTGAATGAACCAGAGATAAGATCTGGCGCCATGGGGCTTCATTCATAACTACTCTAAAATAGTTAATGAATCCGTCATACTTGATGAAACTAAATATCCTGTTTAATCCACATTAATCCTTCTCAGCCATGATTTTGCTGCCTTTAGCTTAAAGCTTATTTGTTTCTTCTTGTCTGTGATTTGGCTTGAATAGACTAGAGCTCTCTTAGGTGCCTACGTACAGTATTACCCAGGGATACTTCCCACTATCTTTGTTATCTTCTAACTCTAATTCCAGAATGTTTTGTCATGGCCCCTAATTCTAGCCACCAGATGTCACTCTTGCACAAAGAATAAACTCATTACATTCCAATGACTAGGACAGGGGTCTCTCTTCCCACAGGGGCTGGAAATCTTCCTCTGCAATATCCCTAGCCCCAACCTCCCTGGGATGTAGAAGACATGAGCTGGGGATCAAACCCAGGTCCCTCTGCACAGTAGTGTGAAGCAGTGTCACTGAGCCAATAGGACAATCCTCACAATTCATATGCAGTATCTTTGTACGCATTAACTGGGTGTTCCACCTTGCAATTCTGAAGCATATCTGCCATTTACCACCCTATGCTGCCAGTGTATTCTACTCAGCATTTTTATAACCTTATACTAGGATGTGCCTTTTTTTTTTTTTTTTTAATAAAATCTCTTAATATAGCAAAGCTGTTTTTGATGGCTGCTCCTATGTCATCTGTAGATTAAGAGTTATGAGGCTGAGGCACTCCACTACTATGTCCTTTGGACTTCTAACTTAATTGGAAACAGGGCTGTGATTCTTTACAATTATCTGGGGATTTCTCCTCTATATAATATTCTTCCCCAACTCACGGAGGCCAGTCATCATAGCAACAGTTCTCAAACAGGGGCTAAGCACCAGGGCTGCCCTGGAACCTTACAATCATAGGTTCCAAGTCTGGCCACAAGGTGTTACAGCTGCAGGATAACAGCCTCCCTCTAACCAGCTTAGACAGCACAAACCTAACCTGTATTTCAAATGCAGGCCCTCTTTATGGTAGTGCACAGCAATGCCACTGAGACACAAGCTGTCCCAGCAGTATTTTTAAAGTGGTTCGCATCAGAACAAGGTGGCTCTCGCTGTATCACTCGATCTCTTGGTGGCTTTTGATCTAGTTGATCCATCAGCATGACTGGAATAGACTTCCTGAGTCAGTACATCTAGCTCATCTATGGCCGTATTCAAAACTAGGCTAAAAGCCCAACTTTTTGAGACTGCTTTTAACTCCTAACTCCTATAGAAATGATAAGTAGTAGTAATTGTACTATCATAGTTTTCATCTTTTCTCCAGGATCATTTCGTTAGAGTCATTGTAGGTCATTCCATTTCTCCATTCCATGCCTTATCATGTGGCCCTCAAAACTCTGTGCTTTCCCTGCTTCTCTTTAATAGATTTCTACTAGCTACATTAGTACAATCTTTTGGTATAAGTGCCTATTACTATGCAGACAATATTTTTATATTGCATTATACAGACTAATCTAAACCTGACCTTACTTTACTACAGTCTTGTCTGGATTAAGTTTCATCCTGGCTGCAAGAAAAACAACTTGCTTTAAACCTATCATAAATGTTGGCTATTTGGTTGACTGGCTGCCTCTCTAGATTTGACATAATTCCATCTATATCTGTCTCACTCTCACCTATCCAACATGTAGACTCAATTCAATTAATTGAGTGTTATCGAACAACAATTAAGATTTGAACTCCACATTTTGGCTGTTAAGTGTTGCTTTTATGCCTTCCACCAATTTTGATAAACCAACTAAATCAAAATATCCCTAACACTTGTATTAGTAAGTATGCAAACTCTAATTATCTATATATCAAAGCATACTACTGGAGCTCCTATAGTGGAAAGACTGATCTATTACAGTTCTGGGTGATCCACCAATTTTGAAGCATACATGTTCTGGACAAAAAAACAACCCAAAAACGAATAGTTGTTACAAAGTGATTGGATTATTGTAATGTAGTTTTGGCTGGGCTGCCGCAATTTCTGCTCAAACATCTCCTCTTGAGCCATACATGGCGATTAGAGTTCTCCATAGGGCGCACATCTCCTCTCCTTTACTAAACTCAGCTCAACATCCCTGCTCCTCTACTGAATTTCTATCACTCCCCCCACCTCCTGCACTCACAAGAGTCAACTCGTAATTTGGCCTTTTACTTCCTTGCTGTTAACACTGTGGAATTCCTTGCCCTATGACCTAAGAGCAGAATTGTCTCATACCAAATTTAGAGCTACCCTTAAAACTTGCTTAATCTCACCTTCCCCCCTGCATTTTAGGCACCTTGGCAGATCCAACACTGCAGGCTACGGTACTGATTTCTACTCGGATTCCCTAATCCCCAGAACTATACCCTACTGGGACCTGTTTCCCTTTCTATACTTTGTCCTGTCCTACTGTTTTTATGATTGTAAACTGCTTCGTTGTTCTCATCAAAGGTGGCATGGTAAAAACTAAATAAACCACAGAATTGTAAGTTTAAAACCCAGTTTTATCACCCACTGTCTAATTTTGAGTACTATTACTCTTAAGCCTCACATTTAAATTTTTAGAATACATAAATGACTAACCTCTTTGGGCATAAACTAGTAATCTTATGATTTATTTTGTATTGACAGTTCTATATTTAATTAAAATGGTAACTGGTTTGATCAAAGATGCTCCAAGTGAGAAAGTTACAAGTCATACTCCGTGTGCATCCCAGTCACATGAGTATTTACTATTTGAATCTATAAACGAAACAATAGTTGATCCACTCTCAGAATAGTCCTAGTGAGCCTTTTGCCAGCTACTTTATATCCCTAGAAGGGCATGGTTTGTGGTGGAAGAGAAGCCTACTGGTTAGAGCAGTGGACTGAGAATGAGGAAAGACAGGATTTAAATTCTGCTTCTCTCACTAAATTTTGTGACTCCTATCATTGCCTCAGGTAAAAACTTAGGACTACATTTACTAACATGTATTAACTTAATAAATCTAGCTGTTAAGCTGTAAGCAGAGTGGACGAATAGGCTAGTGGTTACAGCACAGAGCTGACAACCACTGAAGCCCAGTTCTATTTCCACTGCTGCTCCATGTGATTTGGGGAAAGTCACTTAACTTTCCATTGCTTCAGGTGGAACCCCCCCCCCCCCCCCCAAGGAAAAGGTACAGAGATGGGTGACAAAAATAATCAAGGGGATGGAACAACTTCCCTATGAGGAAAGGCCAAAGCGGCTAGGGCTCTTCAGCTTGGAGAAAAGGCGGCTGAGGGGAGACGTGATAGAGGTTTATAAAATAATGAATGGAATGGAATGGGTACACATTAATCGCTTGTTTACGCTTTCCAAAAATACTAGGGGACACGCAATGAAGCTACAAAGTAGTAAATTTAAAACGAATCAAAGAAAATATTTTTTCACTCAACGTGTAATTAAACTCTGGAATTCTTTGCCAGAGAATGTAGTAAAAGCAGTTAGCTTAGAGGGGTTTTAAAAAGGGTTGGATAGCTCCCTAAAAGAAAAGTCCATAAGTTATTATTAAAATGGACTTGGGGAAAATCCACTGCTTATTTCTAGGATAAACAGCATAAAATGCATTGTACTATTTTGGGATCTTGTCAGGTACTCGTAACCTGGATTGGCCACTGTTGGAGACAGGATACTGGGCTTGAAGAATCTTTGGTCTGTCCCAGTATGACAATGCTGACACAGCCCATTCAAAGTGAATGGGCTTTGTCGGCATTAGAACACCAGCAGCCGTTAGCGCAGCTTTGTAAATGGGGGAGTTAGATTGTGAACCCTCTGGGGACAGAGAAATATCAAGTATACCTGAATGCAACTCACCTTGAGCTACTATGAAAAAGGTGTGGGCTCCAAATATGTCAGTCCACTGGAAGAAAAAAATATCCATTGCACCTAAAATGTATTTCACCTCAAGCTTTGGTTTGGAAAGGTGAGTAATCAAATCCCTCTAGCTAGTTAGGAATAAAAACTAAGCTTTCTTGGGAGAAGCACCAAATTTATGCAATATGTTTCTGTTGGGTTTAAAGATAAATAAGATAAAAATTGTCCCCTGGCTTTTTCCTTTCAAGAGGGAAGCTTGTCTCCCAATCTTTTTACATGCCGTCTCGTTACCCTAGACAGACCATGTCTTTCTCTCGTTCACCATTCAATCTCATTTTTTTTCTTATTACTTGCCCCACTTCTACTTAACTGTAAAGATTAGAGGCTCATTTTCAAAGCACATGGACATATAAAGTTACATAGGTTACTACCAGACTTAGTTTTGAAAGAGAAGGGCGCCCATCTTTCGACACAAATCGGGAGATGGGCGTCCTTCTCTCAGGGTCGCCCAAATCGGCATAATCGAAAGCCGAATTTGGGCGTCCCCAACTGCTTTCCATCGCGGGGACGACCAAAGTTCCCGGAGGCGTGTCGAAGGCGTAGTGAAGGCAGGACTGGGGTGTGCCTAACAGATGGGCATCCTCGAGCGATAATGGAAAAAAGAAGGGCATCCCTGACGAGAACTTGGGCGACTTTACTTGGTCCATTTTTTCTTACGACCAAGCCTCAAAAAGGTGCCTGAACTGACCAGATGACCACCGGAGGGAATCGTGGATGACCTCCCTCGACTCCCCCAGTGGTCACTAACCACCTCCCACCCCGAAAAAAAACAACTTTAAAAACTTTTTTTGCCAGTCTGAAATGTCATACTCAGGTCCATCGCAGCAGTATGGCAGGGGCGGGAGGGTATGTGTGTGTCAGCGGAGGCATAGCAAAGGCATGGATGTCCTTCTTTCAAACATTTTGGATGTACTGAAATGCCCCCTCCCACAGGGACGGCCAAATTTCAAGAGAGTGGAGGAGTGGCCTAGTGGTTAGAGCACTGGTCTTGCAATCTAGAGGTGGCTGATTCAAATCCCACTGCTGCTACTTGTGATCCAAAATCCAAATAAAGGGGGTGTCAGAGGCATAGCAAAGGCATGGACGTCCTTCTCACAGAAATATCCACATTTTGGACGTCCACAACTGCCGTCGCAGGGACGGAGGCATAGAAAGATGTCCTTCACCCATACTCTAAAAAAAAAAAAAAAATATGTCCCTGACAAGCACTTGGATGTTTTCACCTGGACTTGTATTTTTCTAAGGTTGTAGACGGCAATTTATTTAAGGTTGTAGACGGCTATTATACACGCAGCTTGTCTGCATGTATGAGCCGTCTTTGGCTCATACCATGGCTCACAAAAGTGCACAATCACAGTCTGACTCAGAAGAGTCATCAGTTTTTGAGCAAGCATGTTCCTCTACACCAGAGTTTAATCCACTTGAAAGAAGCAAACCTAAGGAAATCATGCTATGGAGGCGAGCTGCCTCCACAGTGATCCACTTGCTCCCAAACAAACAGATGCATTACCATGGGTTCTTGCTTCAGGAAAGCGCATCGAGGAAAATGCTTCCTTTCAACCACACACACTGGCGCCACCTAGTTCTGGGCTCAGATAAAAGTTGAGCAGTTACACCCAGCAAAACACCCTGTAATTAAGCAAGAGCCACCTGACCAGCCACACTCCATGCCTGACTTCAGACAAACCCAGGCAAACAGACAGCCATAGGCACCTACTGCCAGCATGCTAGAATCTTCAGAAAAGAAATTTTGCAACAAACATGGTGTGCAAAAAGATGGTGAACATGGAGCTTTACCAGTTCAATGACTGTCCAGAAAAGTATAGAAGGTGGAAATCTAACTTTAAGGATGACAAAGCAATTATGAAGCTCACTCCCATGCAAAATAAAGTGGCTGGGAACTGAGTCAGCCAATTGTGTAATGAGATTACCAGATGAACATCTGCACGAGCCCTTGAGAGGTTTGAAAGAAATATGGGAGAGACTTGACCAGCACTATGGCAGCTCAGAAGCTATCCAACAGGCACTGATGAAAAGAATAAGAAGTAACCCAAAGGTGACAAATAGAGATAATGACAAGTTACAAGAATTAGGATATCTTCTCCAGGAACTGAAAGCACTCAAGCTGATCTGAACTTCCTGGCCTGTACCACTTGGAGCCCAAAAAAAGCACAAAAGGGCCTCAAGAACTGGAGCAATGGTACAATCTTCAATTATAAAGGACCCGACACAGGCTGTGTTTCGGCGCTTAACCGCGCCTGCCTCAGGGGTCAAACTGCAATAGGTCTTGACAAGTGTTCTAGCCGACTGTACCAGAATCCTTTCAATTGCTGTCACCGGTCTTCTGGATACAGCTTGAGACATAAATGAGATTATATCAAAGCTGCCATATGACATAAAAGAAAAGTGGTCATCAGTAGGCACCAGTATAAAGACAACCACTAAGAGAGATTTTCTCCCTTCACAGTCTTTGTGAAGTTCATCTGAGATTTGGCAAAGAGGAGAAATGACCCCCACTTCATGTTTGATGTACCTGAAGCACTCAAGACAGGCTACTTCCTGAATGAAAGGCCAGGCGAGAAGTACAGCAACACCAAGAAGCCTATACTTGTACATATGATGGATGTGTTACCCCCAGCAATCCACCATCTGACTATCCTCCTACTTCACAGAAAGTAGAGGATCCTGAAAGAGTGTCCTATACATAAACCTCATCATCAGGAAATGTAGAGGTTCAGGAAGAAACCTTTAAGGGAACATAAATATCTGTTGAAAAAATACAGAATCTGCTACAAATGTTGCTGTTCATTCAAGCACAAGGCTAATGACTGTAAAGCAGCCATCAAGTGTACGGAGTGCAATAGTGACCAGCATGTCAGCACCTTATACCCTGACAAGAGTAAGCCTACTTTTACAGGAACTCCAGCATCAAAGCCCATCCACGACAGGGAGAAGGAGGCAGAGCAAGTGTCACCACCGAACATTACTCCAAACTGTACACAGGTGTGTGGATGAGGCCGCAGTGGACGGTCATGCACCAAGGTATGTGTAGCTAATGTATATCCAAAACAGCAGCTACAAAAAGCAGTAAAGATGTATGTCATCATAGATGAGCAGAGTAACTAGTCCCTGACAAGGACAGAGTTCTTTAAACTGACATCCAAGGAGCTCTCTATTCCTACAACATCAAGATCTATACAGGGATTATAAAGAGGACAGGATAGCGAATGCTACATACCTGTAGAAGGTATTCTCCGAGGACAGCAGGCTGATTGTTCTCACTGATGGGTGACGTCCACGGCAGCCCCTCCAATCGGAATCTTCACTAGCAAAAGCTTTTGCTAGCCCTCGCGCGCCGATGCGGACCGCGCATGCGCGGCCGTCTTCCCGCCCGAAACCGGCTCGAGCCGGCCAGTCTCATATGTAGCAAGACAAAGAGAAGGGAAGACACAACTCCAAAGGGGAGGCGGGCGGGTTTGTGAGAACAATCAGCCTGCTGTCCTCGGAGAATACCTTCTACAGGTATGTAGCATTCGCTTTCTCCGAGGACAAGCAGGCTGCTTGTTCTCACTGATGGGGTATCCCTAGCCCCCAGGCTCACTCAAAACAACAACCATGGTCAATTGGGCCTCGCAACGGCGAGGACATAACTGAGATTGACCTAAAAAATTTACCAACTAACTGAGAGTGCAGCCTGGAACAGAACAAACAGGGCCCTCGGGGGGTGGAGTTGGATCCTAAAGCCCAAACAGGTTCTGAAGAACTGACTGCCCGAACCGACTGTCGCGTCGGGTATCCTGCTGCAGGCAGTAATGAGATGTGAATGTGTGGACAGATGACCACGTCGCAGCTTTGCAAATCTCTTCAATGGTAGCTGACTTCAAGTGGGCTACCGACGCTGCCATGGCTCTAACATTATGAGCCGTGACATGACCCTCAAGAGCCAGCCCAGCCTGGGCGTAAGTGAAGGAAATGCAATCTGCTAGCCAATTGGATATGGTGCGTTTCCCCACAGCCACTCCCCTCCTATTGGGATCAAAAGAAACAAACAATTGGGCGGACTGTCTGTTGGGCTGTGTCCGCTCCACATAGAAGGCCAATGCTCTCTTGCAGTCCAATGTGTGCAGCTGACGTTCAGCAGGGCAGGAATGAGGACGGGGAAAGAATGTTGGCAAGACAATTGACTGGTCCAGATGGAACTCCGACACAACCTTTGGCAAGAACTTAGGGTGAGTGCGGAGGACTACTCTGTTATGATGAAATTTGGTGTAAGGGGCCTGGGCTACCAGGGCCTGAAGCTCACTGACTCTACGAGCTGAAGTAACTGCCACCAAGAAAATGACCTTCCAGGTCAAGCACTTCAGATGGCATGAATTCAGTGGCTCAAAAGGAGGTTTCATCAGCTGGGTGAGAACGACATTGAGATCCCATGACACTGTAGGAGGCTTGACAGGGGGCTTTGACAAAAGCAAACCTCTCATGAAGCGAACAACTAAAGGCTGTCCTGAGATCGGCTTACCTTCCACACGGTAATGGTATGCACTGATTGCGCTAAGGTGAACCCTTACAGAGTTAGTCTTGAGACCAGACTCAGACAAGTGCAGAAGGTATTCAAGCAGGGTCTGTGTAGGACAAGAGCGAGGATCTAGGGCCTTGCTGTCACACCAGACGGCAAACCTCCTCCACAGAAAGAAGTAACTCCTCTTAGTGGAATCTTTCCTGGAAGCAAGCAAGATGCGGGAGACACCCTCCGACAGACCCAAAGAGGCAAAGTCTACGCTCTCAACATCCAGGCCATGAGAGCCAGGGACCGGAGGCTGGGATGCAGAAGTGCCCCTTCGTTCTGTGTGATGAGGGTCGGAAAACACTCCAATCTCCACGGTTCTTCGGAGGACAACTCCAGAAGAAGAGGGAACCAGATCTGCCGTGGCCAAAAGGGAGCAATCAGAATCATGGTGCCTCGGTCTTGCTTGAGTTTCAACAAAGTCTTCCCCACCAGAGGTATGGGAGGATAAGCATACAGCAGACCCTCCCCCCAGTCCAGGAGGAAGGCATCCGATGCCAGTCTGCCGTGGGCCTGAAGCCTGGAACAGAACTGAGGGACCTTGTGGTTGGCTCAAGATGCGAAGAGATCTACCAAGGGGGTGCCCCACACCTGGAAGATCTGCCGCACTACGCGGGAATTGAGCGACCACTCGTGAGGTTGCATAATCCTGCTCAACCTGTCGGCCAGACTGTTGTTTACGCCTGCCAGATATGTGGCTTGGAGCACCATGCCGTGACGGCGAGCCCAGAGCCACATGCTGACGGCTTCCTGACACAGGGGGCGAGATCCGGTGCCCCCCTGCTTGTTGACGTAATACATGGCAACCTGGTTGTCTGTCTGAATTTGGATAATTTGGTGGGACAGCCGATCTCTGAAAGCCTTCAGAGCATTCCAGATCGCTCGCAACTCCAGAAGATTGATCTGCAGATCGCGCTCCTGGAGGGACCAGCTTCCTTGGGTGTGAAGCCCATCGACATGAGCTCCCCATCCCAGGAGAGACACATCCGTTGTCAGCACTTTTTGTGGCTGAGGAATTTGGAAAGGACGTCCCAGAGTCAAATTGGACCAAATCGTCCACCAATACAGGGATTTGAGAAAACTCGTAGACAGGTGGATCACGTCCTCTAGATCCCCAGCAGCCTGAAACCACTGGGAAGCTAGGGTCCATTGAGCAGATCTCATGTGAAGGCGGGCCATGGGAGTCACATGAACTGTGGAGGCCATGTGGCCCAGCAATCTCAACATCTGCCGAGCTGTGATCTGCTGTGACGCTCGCACCCGCGAGACGAGGGACAACAAGTTGTTGGCTCTCGCCTCTGGGAGATAGGCGCGAGCTGTCCGAGAATCCAGCAGAGCTCCTATGAATTTGAGATTCTGCACTGGGAGAAGATGGGACTTTGGGTAATTTATCACAAACCCCAGTAGCTCCAGGAGGCGAATAGTCATCTGCATGGACAGCAGGGCTCCTGCCTCGGATGTGTTCTTCACCAGCCAATTGTCGAGATATGGGAACACGTGTACCCCCAGTCTGCGAAGTGCCGCTGCTACTACAGCCAAGCACTTTGTGAACACCCTGGGCGCAGAGGCGAGCCCAAAGGGTAGCACACAGTACTGGAAGTGACGTGTGCCCAGCTGAAATCGCAGATACTGTCTGTGAGCTGGCAGTATCGAGATGTGCATGTAGGCATCCTTCAAGTCCAGAGAGCATAGCCAATCGTTTTCCTGAATCATGGGAAGGAGGGTGCCCAGGGAAAGCATCCTGAACTTTTCTTTTACGAGATATTTGTTCAGGGCCCTTAGGTCTAGGATGGGACGCATCCCCCCTGTTTTCTTTTCCACAAGGAAGTACCTGGAATAGAATCCCAGCCCTTCTTGCCCGGGTGGCACGGGCTTGACCGCATTGGCGTTGAGAAGGGCGGAGAGTTCCTCTGCAAGTACCTGCTTGTGCTGGAAGCTGTAAGACTGAGCTCCCGGTGGACAATTTGGAGGTTTTGAGGCCAAATTGAGGGTGTATCCTTGCCGGACTATTTGGAGAACCCACTGATCGGAGGTTATGAGAGGCCACCTTTGGTGAAAAGCTTTCAACCTCCCTCCGACTGGCAGGTCGCCCGGCACTGACACTTGGATGGCGGCTATGCTCTGCTGGAGCCAGTCAAAAGCTCGTCCCTTGCTTTTGCTGGGGAGCCGAGGGGCCTTGCTGAGGCGCACGCTGCTGACGAGAGCGAGCGCGCTGGGGCTTAGCCTGGGCCGCAGGCTGTCGAGAAGGAGGATTGTACCTACGCTTGCCAGAAGAGTAGGGAACAGTCTTCCTTCCCCCAAAAAATCTTCTACCTGTAGAGGTAGAGGCTGAAGTCTGCCGGCGGGAGAACTTGTCGAATGCGGTGTCCCGCTGGTGGAGCTGCTCTACCACCTGTTCGACTTTCTCTCCAAAAATATTATCCGCACGGCAAGGCGAGTCCGCAATCCGCTGCTGGATTCTATTCTCCAGGTCGGAGGCACGCAGCCATGAGAGTCTGCGCATCACCACACCTTGAGCAGTGGCCCTGGACGCAACATCAAAGGTGTCATACACCCCTCTGGCCAGGAATTTTCTGCACGCCTTCAGCTGCCTGACCACCTCCTGAAATGGCTTGGCTTGCTCAGGGGGGAGCGCATCCACCAAGCCCGCCAACTGCCGCACATTGTTCCGCATGTGTATGCTCGTGTAGAGCTGGTAAGACTGAATTTTGGCCACGAGCATAGAAGAATGGTAGGCCTTCCTCCCAAAGGAGTCCAAGGTTCTAGAGTCCTTGCCCGGGGGCGCCGAAGCATGCTCCCTAGAACTCTTGGCCTTCTTTAGGGCCAAATCCACAACTCCAGAGTCGTGAGGCAACTGAGTGCGCATGAGCTCTGGGTCCCCATGGATCCGGTACTGGGACTCGATCTTCTTGGGAATGTGGGGGTTAGTTAAAGGCTTGGTCCAGTTCGCCAGCAATGTCTTTTTTAGGACATGGTGCATGGGTACAGTGGACGCTTCCTTAGGTGGAGAAGGATAGTCCAGGAGCTCAAACATTTCAGCCCTGGGCTCGTCTTCCACAACCACCGGGAAGGGGATGGCCGTAGACATCTCCCGGACAAAGGAAGCGAAAGACAGACTCTCGGGAGGAGAAAGCTGTCTTTCAGGAGAGGGAGTGGGATCAGAAGGAAGACCCTCAGACTCCTCGTCAGAGAAATATCTGATGTCTCCTTTGTCTTCCCACGAGGCCTCACCCTCGGTGTCAGACACAAGTTCACGGACCTGTGTCTGCAACCTCGCCCGACTCGACTCTGTGGAGCCACGTCCACGATGGGGGCGTCGAGAGGTAGACTCCCTCGCCCGCATCGGCGAAGCTCCCTCCGCCAACGTAGTCGGGGAGCCTTCCTGGGAGGCGGCGGCAGCCGGTACCGCACGCGGCACCGACGCCGGAGACCTCACCTCGGGCGATGGGCCAGCCGGCGCCACGCTCGACGGTACCGGCGGCGCAAGCACCGCCGGTACCGGAGGGTTAGGGCGCAACAGCTCTCCCAGAATCTCTGGGAGAACGGCCCGGAGGCTCTCGTTCAGAGCGGCTGCAGAGAAAGGCATGGAGGTCAATGCAGGCATCGACGTCAGAACCTGTTCCGGGCGTGGAGGCTGTTCCGGGCTGTCCAGAGTGGAGCGCATCGACACCTCCTGAACAGAGGGTGAGCGGTCCTCTCGGTGCCGATGCCTGCTGGGTGCCGACTCCCTCGGCGACCCAGAGCTCTCGGTGCCGACACGGGAAGGGGACCGATGACGATGCTTCTTCGACTTCTTGGAACGAAGCATGTCACCGGAGCTTCCCGGCACCGACGAGGAGGACGTAGAATCCAGCCGTCGGTCTCGGGGGGGCTGTACCGCAGGAGCCCTCAGGGTAGGGGGAGACCCACCCGAAGGCTCACCGCCACCAGCAGGGGAATGGACAGCCCTCACCTGCACTCCAGACGAAGCACCACCGTCCGACGACATCAGCAGACGAGGTCCCGGTACCACCGACGTCGATACAGTCGTCCGATGTCTCAGCGCCGATGCAGAGGGCCGATGCCTCGATGCACTCGATGCACTGGCAGCCGAGGATGAAGGTCTGGACGCTGAAGACGTCGATGCACTCGATACCCCCGGTGCCGATGCCGACGAAGAGCCCGAGAACAAAATGTTCCACTGGGCTAACCTCGCTACCTGAGTCCGCTTTTGTAAAAGGGAACACAGACTACAGGCCTGAGGGCGGTGCCCAGCCCCCAGACACTGAAGACACGACGCGTGCCTGTCAGTGAGCGAGATTACCCGGGCGCACTGGGTGCACTTCTTGAAGCCGCTGGAAGGCTTCGATGTCATGGGCGGAAAAATCACACCGGCGAGATCAAAAGTCGAAATGGCAAAATTTGGCACCAGAAAAATAGCGAGAAGGAAATTTCGACCGGGGCCTAATTAAGAAAACTTACCGGGGCAAAAAAAACTCGAA
Organism: Microcaecilia unicolor; assembly: GCF_901765095.1. NCBI lineage: Eukaryota > Metazoa > Chordata > Amphibia > Gymnophiona > Siphonopidae > Microcaecilia > Microcaecilia unicolor. The sequence goes on along the minus strand of NC_044034.1, from coordinate 270,877,082 downwards.
GTACAGGAAGGGAAAAACCAAAAGAGGTCTTTCCGAAACAATTTTCAAAGTTTCTCACGGAAATGAGTCGAAAACGACGCGCGAGGTCGACTTTTCGGGGCACGAACGGCAAAACACAACCGTACCGAGCGCGGAGAAAAGAAGACTGGCCGGCACGAGCCGGTTTCGGGTGGGAAGACGGCCGCGCATGCGCGGTGCGCATCGGCACGCGAGGGCTAGCAAAGGCTTTTGCTAGTGAAGATTCCGATTGGAGGGGCTGCCGTGGACATCACCCATCAGTGAGAACAAGCAGCCTGCTTGTCCTCGGAGAATATATGTGATATCTACTGCTCCCAACAAGGGTTTGCAGGATCTTGTGGTGGTGGCAGCTGGAGTCACAGAATCTGAGAACAGAAGTGGAGACTCCTGCCTGAATTGTGTTTATTACAGACATGAATCTATCAGGCTAGGTGGCTCAGTGCACAGACCAGGTAGCCCATGGTGGATGGAGCAATGAAGGCAGCCTGTTCAATGAACAGGCTGGAGATGCAGGCCATCCAGTTGCCCTTGCTAAATTTTCAAAACCAGAAAAAAGGCAAACATCTCATACACCATCATGTAAAGAGACTAGCAAGAGGCAGAGCCAAAAAAACTATAAATAATAATAATAATGAGATAAAAACATGTTAATAATTAACCAAGAACCAACACATTAAAATCATATACTTAATTTCAAATCAAAGTAAAACCTGACATGGTCATGTTTCAGTTAATGCCTACATCAGTGGTATAAATAAACTGTCATATCTAAAAAAAAAAAAGAAAACAGAAAACATTTTTAAGGACTTCATCGATCTATCAAACAAATCAATAACCAAAGTTTGTATATAAAATCCATAAAGCCAACCCCAGTAATCATAGTTGAGAAATCTCAAAAAGACTGCCTTTCAAGTTTAAAAAAAATGTAGGGGTTATATCAAAAAGCTCCTCTTAAACATAATATATATCTTTAAAGATATGCTGCATTATAAATCACAGAGGCTGCATTATAAATCACTGAAGAAAGAGCCTAAACACAGCCTTGTCAGCTTTTACTTTATTTTGGAATCACAGGCATTGTCGCATAAAGACTCCTACCTGGATTTCTTGGAAGACTTAGTTTTGTGGGCCATCCCTTTTTTTTTTTTTTGTCTAAGATGGATTTGGCCTTTCACCTGAATCAGGTTATTTCCCTGCCTGTCTTCAGGAAGGAGGACTGCAGCGAGTGTGAGGATGGTCAGCATCACTTGTATGCTAGGCTCTCCTATGCTACCTTAAGGTCACAAATTTGTTCTGCAAGTTGGGAAAATTGTTTGCAAATTTCACATGGTTGCATGAGGGGGTAGGTGATTGTTGCAAGGTGGATTAAGCAGGTTATCAGTTCTGCTTATGTCTTGAATGGCCATCTGATTCTGGCAGGGCTCCAGTTGCACTCGACCCAAGCACAAGTTGCTTCAGAGGCAGACTGCAGTTCATTCTCTTGAAGACAACTGCATGGCACCTACCTGGGTTCTCTACACTTCTTTGTGAAGCAGTACTGCTGGATCTACTGGATCAGAGGGAACCATCCTTTGGTGTGACAGGTTTTTGATCAGTCTTGGCTTCTTCCTTCCTCAGTCAGTAATGCTAGGGTACTTCATACATGTCTGGACTGGTCTGGCTGAAAAGGGTGATAAAATTTGAGCTTACCTGCTAATTTGCGTTCACTCTGCGGCTCCTCAGTATCTCTCCACTCTTGTCTCTCCCTGCACTCCTCCCCGGGAACTCCGTTCACTGGGTGGGTCTCTCTTGTCTGCACCCGTCTCCTCCAGTGCTGGCTCCGGACTCTGTTCCTTTTGTCTTGCTGCGCCGTTTGCCTGGGGTGGACTTCCTGGGCTGGTGCGTCGGGCTCCGTCTCTGGCTGTCTTCGGGTCTGGGCTGGAAGCCCACCTTTTTGATGCTGCTTTTGACTCCTAGCCCTTGTTTTGTCATCCTCACTTTGATATTCCCTTATCTCTTGTTTGTCTTGTATGTCTGTCCTGGTTGGATTGTAAGCTCTGTCGAGCAGGGACCGTCTCTTCATGTTCAAGTGTACAGCGCTGCGTATGTCTAGTAGCGCTTTAGAAATTATAAGTAGTAGTAGTAATTTCCTTTCTTTAAATCCAGCCAGATCAGACCAGCTCCCACCTAAGAAGCATATGGTCAGTACTGTGTTTGCCACAGGCACAATGGTAGGTTGTAAAGCTGGCTGCTGCACCTGGCTGAAGAGACAAATTATATTTGCAGGGGGAGCATCCTCTCAACCCTTCTATGTTCACCAAGATGGGTAAGACTGCCGGTGGGGGAGACAGAGGGTGCAAATTCTGGTGTTAATAGTTTTTTTGTTCTTGAGTTTCTCATATTTGTTTTAGTGAGTTCTGACACAAGTATTACCAAAAGCCTTGAAAACAACTTATAACCACCTAACCTTCCGGAAATCACTAAAGACTAACCTGTTCGAAAAGGCATACCCCGCAGACCAAACTTAAATGCCTGAACTCTGCAACACAACATAAGTAAAGTACGTAATGGACATACACAACTCTCCCGTTGATTGTGCCACATGAACTTTGTCTTACCACAACATCACATTGTATTTGTTCTCACCGGAGTTGCGAACGCCTCTCCGGTACCATGTAAGCCACATTGAGCCTGCAAATAGGTAGGAAAATGTGGGATACAAATGTAACAAATAAATAAATAAAGTATACTGGGACAGATCCAGTTGCACCACCTCTTTTACAGCATGATAACATGGTGAAAGGTTAGTGATTCTAGATCTCCCTCTGTGGGCGGGGAGGCATAATCCAGATGGCTGGATTACAAGAAAGGAAGTTAGCAGGTAAACTCGAATTTCACCATTTCATGCTCTCTTTGAAATAGTTTGAAACAGCATACTTTGTCAACTTATCAGGCTCCTGTACTGTCCCAATTTCAAAGACAATACTAAAATTTCAGCACAAGTAAAAATTGATAAAAGGAACTAGTCTAATACTACCTTCAGAGTCCCATTATCAACACAGCTGTTTTAGTAAGGTCCAACTGAGAGAAAATAAACAGCTATACACTAATTGCCATTATCTTCTTAGATCATGATGCTCTTCTATAGAACACCAGATTGATTTTCTGACCATCATAATTTTGCTCGTATTTTTGTCTTCTATAGACCACATCACATGATTTGCTCTTGAGAGTCAGTGGATTGTAATACATTGATAGTAATGACCCAACTCAGACAGTGGTACATTTTTAGCACTCTTATGGGGCTATTCTATAAATTGGTGCCAAGATGCCACCATGGGGTGCACTTAGTGCCTATTCTATAATGGCTCCTGGGCGCACCTAAGCCATTATAAAATACTGACGCAAAGTTGCTTTGATGTGCCAAAAGTTAGCAAAACCAACCTATGTCACATCAATGGCTGGTGTAAGTTGGTGTGCCTAAGTGCCCCATGCAATGTGCAACTGATTGTATTGTATCAATTGCACATGTCACTTGGCAACATGCACATGACACACCCCCTGCTCCACCCACACGTATGCTCCCCTTGCAGCTGTGCACTAAGCAAAGCACACCGGCTACAGAATAGTGCTTAGCACTTATGTATGTAATTTTCAAGTAGTGGTGCCAATCACATGTGTAGATGCTTGTAATCATTAACATATGAATGCCATTGGCACCTAAATTTAAATGCCATTTTCTAGACAGGGGGATAGATTAAATTCTGTAAGTGTTTTATCTATATTAACTAGTGAAAAAGGCCCGTTTCTGACACAAATGAAACAGGCGCTACCTGTGACTGTGTTTCAATGCAGATAATTTAAAAATCACCTCCTAAAGATTTCATGGTATGCCAGATTATAATCCAAGACTTTCCTATGTATTTAAACTGGCCCAAGACTCTTAAATGAATGCAGCTTCAAAAAAAAAAAAAGATTTTAATTGTTTACCCATTTGTAAATTTGGTGTTCAGGATAACCAGAATATACAAACTTATTTCTTAGATCAAATGTATGCAAATCTCTCTCGTAGTTTTTGTAAATATGAAGACCTGTTGAGTACCAGGGAACCAAGGATGAGACAAAAGCTAAGGCTATTTGAAAATAAGAGCTTTAAAAAGAGAATGGTAGGAGACACTTACCAGAATGCAGGAAATAGTTTCCCCATTGCTTGGACTGATGATAAGCCTCACACTGGGCAACTTCATTTTCATGATGTGGAAAGGCAAGATCTATTCCACCTGTATGGATGTCCAACTGACTGCCAAACACCATACTGAAATACACATATTAGAATGAGAGTCACTAAAAGTTTCTTTCATGTGCCCATGGCAAATATAATTTTTATATGATACTATGTGCGGACCCAAGTTACTATATTATTATTTATTGCATTTGTATCCCACATTTCCCCACCTATTTGCAGGCTCAATGTGGCTTACACAGTTTTGTTATGACATTGACATTCCAGGTTATCAGATACAATTAGTAATGTGCAAAGATTAAGTAAGGGAAGAAAGCAGGAAAGTGTTAGGCGGATAAGTATAGAAGGTGGACTTTCATAACTGGGTGGGTTGGTGAGGTGGATTAGTAGGGCTGTAGGTTCTCTTTGTAGGACTCTCCAAGAAGTGGCCTTCACACTAACTGGATGATTCAACAAGCAATCAAGTGACCAAGAAAAAAAAGTATATTTGAATCGCTTAGCTCTTTGACATATTGCTGTCAGAAAAAAAGCCATACAGATAGAAGAGAATGAAGCCCATTTACAATATTTCTACTCCTTTTTAGGAACGGTACAGGAAGTTGAATGATTCAACATTAGAAAGTAGTCAGATACAGAGCTGGGAGCATAGGTGGGCAGGAGTGATAGCAGGGCAGGAGACAACGTGAGAAAAATAGGCAAATAAAAATATAAAGTGGAATAGAAAGAAACAATCGAGATAAAAATGAGCATAGAGGGCAAAGAGAAAAGGGAAGACTGGAGGGGAGAAGAACAAGGAGCTAAGAGCAGTATGAAAAGGATAGACTACTAGGGCTGGAGAGATTTGTGGCAGTTAATAAACTGGACAGTTATTTATGTTTGAGTGATGCAGGTGATGATGTTTTAATTTTTTGGAAAAATAAGTGAAAGTGTTGGCCACAAATGGCAAAATTTGCATGGGGGATCCTGTACATTCCTGCTCCCAGCACATGTTCTGAAAATACATTTTCTATTGCAGGAAGGACTGTGGAAGACAAGAGAGCTAGACTGAATCCTGAGATTGTTGATAATTTATTATTCATCCACAGATTAAAAATTATAACAGTACTTCATAGTAGAGAATAACATAGTAACATAACATAGTAGATGACGGCAGAAAAAGACCTGCACGGTCCATCCAGTCTGCCCAACAAGATAACTCATATGTGCTAATTTTTGTGTATACCCTACTTTGATTTGTACCTATGTTCTTCAGGGCACAGACCGTATAAGTCTGCCCAGCACTATCCCCGCCTCCGGCACAGACCGTATAAGTCTGGCCAGCACTATCCCCGCCTCCCAACCACCAGCCCCGCCTCCCACCACGGGGACAAAGTTTGTCCCCATCCCCCACGGGTTCCTCTCCATCCTCGTCCTGTCCCCACAGGTTTTGTCCCCATCCCTGCAAGCTCTGTCTCCATCCCCGCCCTATCTCCACAGATTCTGTCCCCATCCCCGCGGTCTCTGTCCTCATCCGAAGAAGCCTACATAACTTATGATTTTATATCTAAATTAAAGTATAAAAAGTAACAATATGCTGTGCAGCTGTTTATAAATCACAAATAGAAAACAATAACAACAACGAGCAACTATAATAATCCTCCACTACCACTACCACCACCACCTTCTACCCTTCCAACCCCATCAATAGCTGACTTCTACTACCCTCAAGGAAACCTAATCCACAACGTTAAAATGTCCAGGGGTACAAAATGCAACCCATTCTGTATGCCCTAGTAGGGGAGAAATATGCCCTATGATGTAGAGAATGACATGGAGACAAAGTTTGTCCCCATCCCCATGAGCTCTGTGTCCCCAACCTGTCCCCTCAGGCTCTGTTACCAAGGGTCCCCATCCCATTCTCTAATTTGGAGTACACACTAGTGATTGGGCTGAAATGAAAGGAAGACCAAAATCCGTAAGACAGCAGGCATAGGATACAACTCTGGTCCCTAATTGTAACCCTTAATCTCTCTTATTAGCAGTAGGGACTAGAAAAGGGTTCTGTATCCTTTAAAACTGAGTGGGATGTACTTTCTTTCTTTAGAGTTTACAAAAAAGGAGGTTATGTTACAATTAGACACATTTCCGAAAGAGATGGACATCCATCTTTTGACATAAATCGGAACTTGGACGTCCATCTCTCAGAAACGTCCAAATCGGTATAATCGAAACCCAATTTTGGATGTCTCCAACTGAAGTCTGTCGCAAGGACGTCCAAAGGGGGCGTATCGGAGGCGTGGTGAAGGCAGAACTTGGGCTTTCCTAAGACTTGGACGTCTTTGACCCATAATCGTAAAAAGCACAGATGTCCACGTCAACAATTGGACGTTCTCACCCGGACATGTTTTTATTACGAATAAAGCACAAAAAGGTGCCTGAAATGACCAGATGACCACTGGAGGGAATCGGGGATGACCTCCCCTAACTCTCCCAGTGGTCAATAACCCCCTCCCACCCTCAAAAAACATCATTAAAAATATTACATGCCAGCCTCAGATGTCATACTCAGGTCCATGACAGCGCATGCAGGTCCCTGGAGCAGTTTTAGTGGGTGCAGTGCACTTCATAGAGGCGGACCCAGGCCCATACCCCCCCTACCTGTTACAATTGTGGAGGAAACAGCGATCCCTCCAAAACCCACCAGAAACCCTCTGTACCCACATATAGGTACCCCCCTTCACCCGTAAGGTCTATGGTAGTGGTGTACAGTTGGGGTAGTGGGTTTTGGGGGGCTCAGCACACAAGGTAAGGAAGGTATGTACCTTGGAGCATTTTATGAAGTCCACTGCAGTGCCCCCTAGGGTGCCCAATTGCTGTCCTGGCATGTCAGGGGGACCAGTGCACTAGAAATTTGCATTTGGACGTTTTTGACATAGACATCTTTGGTTTAGAAAATCGTCGAAACTCAAGGACGTCCAAATCTAAAGACGTCCAAATCTAAGGACGTCCTTGGTATTTTTGAAACGAAAGATGGACGCCCATCTTTTTCGCAAAAACGCTTTTTTCCCGCCTCCGGATTTGGATGTTTTACAAAGACGTCCAAATCCCAACGTAGACATTTCTTTTGAATGTCTGCCATGGAAGCAGCAGGATACTTTGAGGCTTTTCGAATGGAGGGAGAAAATTAAATACTCTTATACTTCATGGCCAGTTGAATTCAAGAGGAAGCAGAAGGAACAGAGGAAGAAATTGATAACCCTCCTAGCTAGATGTCCGATTCCACTGACTCAGTCCTCAGAACTGAGTAAGTGATGTCTTAGAGGAATGAACTGTACATTTCCAGAGCATGAATTCTAAGAGAAGGAAGCATTACTTGATGCTGTACTGCAATTTATACTGTTTATTGAATTTTTACTGAGGAAAGTATGGCTTGACAGTTATTGGAGTGCTTTCACCTGTGTGTGTTTTTCTGAAGAACTTGACAATGAAGCCATCAATCTAGGTCTCAGCTTTACTCTTTTCAGTGTTTGAGCACATGAAGGTGTTGGTCAAGTGTTAAGTGTTCCTGTATAGAAGCAGACCACTCTTTTCAAAGGGATTGTGAGAGCCAATTGGACCTTAGTTCCTCCCTGACAGTAAAAGAATCACCTTGAGCCTAATCCACTACTACTACTACTATTATTTAGCATTTCTATAGCACTACAAGGCGTAAGCAATGCTGCACAAACATAGAAGAAAGACAGTCCCTGCTCAAAGAGCTTACAATCTAATAGACAAAAAATAAAGTAAGCAAATCAAATCAATTAATTTGTACAGGAAGGAGGAGAGGAGGGTAGGTGGAGGCGAGTGGTTACGAGTCAAAAGCAATGTTAATTGTTAATTACTGCTTGACCATTTTCTAAATAAATAGAGGGGCATAATCGAACGTCGCCAGCAATCTATTGGCGGCGGCGCAACAGCTGGCCGGAACCGTATTTTCGAAAAAGATAGATGGCCATCTTTTTTTTCGATAATACGGTTTAGCCCGGCCAAATGCCAGAGTTCGCCGGGTTTTAGATCACCAGTTTTGTTTTTCAGCGATAATGGAAAATAATGCCGGCCATCTCAAACCCGGTGAAATCCAAGGCATTTGGTCATGGGAGGAGCCAGCATTTGTAGTGCACTGGTCCCCCTGACATACCAGGACACCAACCAGGCACCCTAGGGGGCACTTCTAAAAATGTTTAAAATGCATAGCTCCCTTACCTTGGGTGCTGAGCCCCCCAAACCCACTCCCCACAACTCTACACCATTACCATAGCCCTTATGGGTGAAGGGGGGCACCTACATGGGGGTACAGTGGGTTTTAGGAGGGTTTGGAGGGCTCAACACTTAGCACCACAAGTGTAACAGGTAGGGGGGGGATGGACCTGGGTCTGCCTGCCTGAATTGCACTGCACCCATTAAAAACTGCTCCAGGGACTTGCATTCTGCTGCCAGGGAGCTGGGTATAACATTTGAGGCTGACATACAGGCTGGTAAAAAAAGGTTTTTATTTTTTTTTAGTGTGGAAGGGGGTTGGTGACCACTGGGGGACTACAGGGAGGTCATCCCCGATTCCCTCCGGTGGTCATGTGGTCAGTTGGGGCAACCTTTTGAGGCTTGGTCGTGAAAATAAAAGGACCAAGTAAACCCAGCGAAATACTGCTGAACGCCACTTTTTTTCTTCCATTATCTGTGAAAGACAGCCATCTGACAGCCATGCCCATGCCCGCCCATGTCCCGCCTTCGCCACGCCGCCAACACGCCCCCCTTGAACTTTCGCCGGCATGGCAACAGGAAAGCGGCGATGGTGTCAAAAAAGCCGCTTTCGATTATACCGATTTCGCCGCTTTTGACAGATCACCGGCCATCTCCCGATTTATGTCAGAAGATTGCCGGCGATCACTTTTAAAAATAAGCCTGAAAGTAACTAAGGAAGAGATTTGAAACCACCTACCCGAGATCTGTTACAAGGGGAAGGAGAGAATAGAGAGGACTAGAGACTGGATGGGAAGAACAAGAAGGTAGTCTGAAGATGAGAATGCAGGAGAGAGGGAAAAAATCTGAGGGAGATCAGCTGATGAGAGTATGGCAGAATAATTAATGAGAAAAAACGTGTGAGAGAGGAAAAGGAATGAAAAGAAAGCTCCAGAAATTTACAAACCATTTAGTCAAGCACATTTTTTTTAAAGAAACAATGTTTCCAGTTTTATATGATCAATAAAAAAAAAGTTTGCATACCTGAGTATGTAATTTTATGCAAATAGATTGCTGAATCTTGTTCAGAAACATAATTCACTATGACTCTCTCTCCAGTTTACAGTAAAACAGCACTTAAACCCACTCTGGCTTGCTCCTTAATCAGAAAAGGCAAAATCTGTGAATCTTTTGTACTGCATCCGAAACTGAACTGGCAACCAGTACAACTGTTTTCAGATAGGGATGATGCGTCACCCTAGATTACTCCAGTAACCAACCTGGCCGCTGCATTTTGTATCAACTGTAACGCTCTAATCCTGAACTTACACATTCTAAGATAAAAAACGCTGCAGTAATCCAAGCTGGACAAAACTATACTCCTTATAACTCCACAAAAATCACCTAACAGGAACATGGGTTTCAACCTATATAATAACCGAATTTGAGCAAAGCAGGACTGAATAACATTCATAACCTGATGATTCATGGTCAGTCTTGAATCCAGAGATATACCAAACATTTCACCACCTTTTGGACTGGTAAACTCACCCCTTTCAACTTCAAAGATTGAGGCCAAAATTCTTCCACAGATCTTCCTAAAATCACCTCCTCTGATTTCACAATAGCAGGGATGGGACGACTTCCCTATGAAGAAAGACTAAGGAGGCTAGGGCTTTTCAGCTTGGAGAAGAGACCGCTGAGGGGAGACATGATAGAGGTATATAAAATAATGAGTGGAGTGGAACAGGTGGACGTGAAGCATCTGTTCACGCTTTCCAAAAATAGTAGGACTAGGGGGCATGCGATGAAACTACAGTGTAGTACATTTAAAACAAATAGAAGAAAATGTTCCTTCACCCAACGCGTAATTAAACTCTGGAATTCGTTGCCGGAGAACGTGGTGAAGGCGGTTAGCTTGGCAGAGTTTAAAAAGGGTTTGGACGGTTTCCTAAAGGACAAGTCCATAGACCGCTACTAAATGGACTTGGGAAAAATCCACAATTTCGGGAATAACAAGTATAGAATGTTTGTACGTTTGGGAAGCTGCCAGATGCCCTTGACCTGGATTGGCCGCTGTCGGGGACAGGATGCTGGGCTTGATGGGCCTTTGGTCTTTTTCCAGTATGGCATTACTTATGTACTAATATTCAAAAGCAAACCATGTGCACATATCCAATTTCATCCATATAGGACAATAACTAATTCAAAACAAGCTGCCCCCCCAGGAGGTAATGGGGGAAAAAATTGAATATTGTCAGCGTATAGACAATAACAAACTCCCAACTTCTGCAAAACTGTCCCCAAAGAAGCCATACACATTAAACAATAACACTGAAAGGGATGAACCTTGAGGCCCCTTCTCCAACATATCAACCTGGGAAACTTGTCTTCTACTCCTCACACACAAAGACTATCCATCCAGATAGGAAACAAATCACTCAAATACTCACTCTCTCATCCCAAACCCACTTAATTTAGATAACATCTGTACATTCACAGAATCAATCTGTCCAACTTCTAATCGCAGCTATTTCAAAACAGCTAGTTATAATCTCACATCTCTCAATCTGTGTTGAACTAGAAAATAAAGTTCTAGCTTTTAAAAGTTTATCCTGAAAAAAAAAAAAAAAAAGACTGCTAATTCAGTAGCTATAGGTGCTATAGTTTCATCCAGGTGGGTCAGATTAGAAGTATATGATAATCTAGTAACTAATTGAAAAGAGCTTTTACATTGGATACATCAATTCCTAGCAACTTAGAATACCAAGTCTTTCTTTTGGTTTTATAAATAGCAATTACCTATTTCCACTCTTTTTAAATAATCTAAAGACTTATGCCACTTCCTCTCAAGTTTCCTACAAATATGTTTTAATTCAAGCAATTCTGAATCAAACCACTTATTACTCTTGCATATGATCTTAATTTTTATACACAATGGTGCAATTACATCTAAACTCTTAACACAAAACTTCCTCCAAGTAACACCAAAATTCTCTGAAGAGACAGAAATTGCTGAAATTTAGTCCAAAAATTAGCTGGTTCTATTTTCCCTCTCTATATATATATTTCTCCATTGACTTACTTTTTCATTGTTCGTTATGCTCCCAGTTTATTGTGAATTGAAGCAGATAGTGGTCATACCAGATAATAGGAGACCAGAGAATATATGATAATTGTATGGAAGAGACTGGTGTAATAACAGTAGTAAAAGTAAAAATATCTAAATGATGTCACTTATTGTGCATCACTTGAGAATGTGAAGTGGAATAATTAAATGATAAAAAAAGAATCTAATTCTATCACCTTAGGGTCAGTTATATTCCAAATGAATATTAATATCCCCCCAAAGTGATATATTAAACTGAGAATGTGTCACGGTTGTGACTGTATCCCATGCCTGCACTCACCTCACCTCCTGGTGGCCGGACCCTATGGCTGCTGTGGACTGTCTTCTTCTTATTTCCCAGACATGTTCCAGAGTTCATTCCAGTCCTGATGTTCCAGCACTCCAGACTTGCCCTGGTGTTTCTGCTGCCAAGCCTCACCTGTGACCTCATCTGTAATTGCCTTTATTAAGCATCTGGGAAATTTCAGACTTGCCTTTGCAACAGAGGTCTTCAGATGAGTTTTCATCTGTGTGTGCTTGTTGCAGTCCCAGCCCTGCTAGTTCTTGTCTTGTTGTCTTCAGCTTCAGTTCCCTTCCTGCTTGTGTCTGCCCTGTTTGTCTACAGCTCCAGTTCCCATACTGCTTGTGTGCCCTATTTGTCTACAGCTCCAGTTCCCATACTGCTTGTGTGCCCTATTTGTCTACAGCTCCAGTTCCCTTCCTGCTTGCGACTGCCCTGTCTTTAGCTTCAGTTCCCTTCCTGCTTGTGTCTGCCCTGTTTGTCTACAGTTTCAGTTCCCTTCCTGCTTGCGTCTGCCCTGTTTGTCTACAGCTCCAGTTCCCATCCCGCTTGCGTCTGCCTCGTTTGTCTACAGCTCCAGTTCCCATCCCACTTGCGTCTGCCCCGTTTGTCTACAGCTCCAGTTCCCATCCTGCTTGCGTCTGCCCTGTTTGTCTACTGCTCCAGTTCCCTTCCTGCTTGCGTCTGCCCTGCTTGTCTTTAGCTTCAGTTCCCTTCCTGCTTGTGTCTGCCCTGTTTGTCTTTAGCTTCAGTTCCCTTCCTGCTTGTGTCTGCCCTGTTTGTCTACAGCTTCAGTTCCCTTCCTGCTTGTGTCTACCCTGTTTGTCTTTAGCTTCAATTCCCATCCCTCTTGTGTCTGCCCTGCAAGCCTTCGGCTTTAGTTCTGACCCTGCTTGTGTCCGCCCTGTTTGAGAATCCTGAACCCTGTTTGAGAATCCTGAATCCGGTTCCAGCCAAGCCAAGTCCGTTCCAGCATCCGGTTCCAGCCAAGCCAAGTCTGTTCCAGCATTCGGTTCCAGCCAAGCCAAGTCAGTTCCAGCATTCGGTTCCAGCCAAGCCAAGTCCGTTCCAGCATCCGGTTCCAGCCAAGCCAAGCCCATTCCAGCATCCGGTTCCAGCCAAGCCAAGTCCGTTTCAGCATCCGGTTCCAGCCAGGCCAAGCCAGGTCTGTTAAAGCATCCAGTTCCAGCCAAGCCAAGTCCGTTCCAGCATCCGGTTCCAGCCAAGCCTGTTCAAGAATCCTGAATCCTGTTCTAGTCCTGCTTAATCCTGCCCTGCCTACCAACAGCTTCAGTTCCAATCTTGCTAGCTCCGGTCCTGCTTGTACCAGCCTGTCTGTGTTCAGCCTCGCTTCCTGTTTGGGTGGTTCACCTGCTGCTGCCGGTTACTGGCAGTGGTCAAAGGGCTCACTACTCCGGACTTCCTGACAGTTGTGACAGAATGGATCAAGTTCTTAAGAACAAATTCATAAAAAATATCCTTAGCCTTTCCTTTTGCTAATGGCCTGGAGGACAATAAAACAAAATAGCTGTAAAATCATCTTTAGAGTATTATCTTTAAAATGGCACGTTAGAATTTCCAAATCAGGTGACATGGATGACTCCAGTAACATAACTGTAAATACAGTGGTGGAAATAAGTATTTGATCCCTTGCTGATTTTGTAAGTTTGCCCACTGACAAAGACATGAGCAGCCCATAATTGAAGGGTAGGTTATTGGTAACAGTGAGAGATAGCACATCACAAATTAAATCCGGAAAATCACATTGTGGAAAGTATATGAATTTATTTGCATTCTGCAGAGGGAAATAAGTATTTGATCCCCCACCAACCAGTAAGAGATCTGGCCCCTACAGACCAGGTAGATGCTCCAAATCAACTCGTTACCTGCATGACAGACAGCTGTCGGCAATGGTCACCTGTATGAAAGACACCTGTCCACAGACTCAGTGAATCAGTCAGACTCTAACCTCTACAAAATGGCCAAGAGCAAGGAGCTGTCTAAAGATGTCAGGGACAAGATCATACACCTGCACAAGGCTGGAATGGGTTACAAAACCATCAGTAAGACGCTGGGCGAGAAGGAGACAACTGTTGGTGCCATAGTAAGAAAATGGAAGAAGTACAAAATGACTGTCAATCGACAAAGATCTGGGGCTCCACGCAAAATCTCACCTCGTGGGGTATCCTTGATCATGAGGAAGGTTAGAAATCAGCCTACAACTACAAGGGGGGAACTTGTCAATGATCTCAAGGCAGCTGGGACCACTGTCACCACGAAAACCATTGGTAACACATTACGACATAACGGATTGCAATCCTGCAGTGCCCGCAAGGTCCCCCTGCTCCGGAAGGCACATGTGACGGCCCGTCTGAAGTTTGCCAGTGAACACCTGGATGATGCCGAGAGTGATTGGGAGAAGGTGCTGTGGTCAGATGAGACAAAAATTGAGCTCTTTGGCATGAACTCAACTCGCCGTGTTTGGAGGAAGAGAAATGCTGCCTATGACCCAAAGAACACCGTCCCCACTGTCAAGCATGGAGGTGGAAATGTTATGTTTTGGGGGTGTTTCTCTGCTAAGGGCACAGGACTACTTCACCGCATCAATGGGAGAATGGATGGGGCCATGTACCGTACAATTCTGAGTGACAACCTCCTTCCCTCCGCCAGGGCCTTAAAAATGGGTCGTGGCTGGGTCTTCCAGCACGACAATGACCCAAAACATACAGCCAAGGCAACAAAGGAGTGGCTCAGGAAGAAGCACATTAGGGTCATGGAGTGGCCTAGCCAGTCACCAGACCTTAATCCCATTGAAAACTTATGGAGGGAGCTGAAGCTGCGAGTTGCCAAGCGACAGCCCAGAACTCTTAATGATTTAGAGATGATCTGCAAAGAGGAGTGGACCAAAATTCCTCCTGACATGTGTGCAAACCTCATCATCAACTACAGAAGACGTCTGACCGCTGTGCTTGCCAACAAGGGTTTTGCCACCAAGTATTAGGTCTTGTTTGCCAGAGGGATTAAATACTTATTTCCCTCTGCAGAATGCAAATAAATTCATATACTTTCCACAATGTGATTTTCCGGATTTAATTTGTGATGTGCTATCTCTCACTGTTACCAATAACCTACCCTTCAATTATGGGCTGCTCATGTCTTTGTCAGTGGGCAAACTTACAAAATCAGCAAGGGATCAAATACTTATTTCCACCACTGTATAGCTTGGAATATCAAAGCAATGCCTCTTCCCCATTTCCCAGTACGAGCTAGACAGACTAACTTATAACCCAATAGACAAATATCATTTAAAACTGGATCTAATGAAGAATATAGCCAGGTCTCAGTTATAAACACACAACCAGGTTGATATTCCTCTAGCCAGTCTTTCAATATACTTGTCTTGAACGAGCATTTACTTAGAAGCAAGGGATGGGAACATATTCTCTATCCATAGGTTCAATAGTTTTAATGTATATAAGATTGTTCCTAGACTGATGTTTAAACTTCACTTTAGTATTCTGTTTCTGCCTGCTTCATGAATTTGAAGTTACCTCAATTGGTCTAGGATAAAATTTTAAAGGTTCAATTTGAAAGGTAAGGTCAAACCCACTTCATGGCAGGAACTTACATCCTGAATGTAATAAAAAATAATTTAAATGGTTTATAGTTAGAGATCTTACAAAACAGGTCCATCCCAATAGATACAACAATAAAATGTAGATAAAATCTTAAAACTTCCATGATAAATGATATGGATCAAGAAAATTGTAGCCAAGAAAAAATATAGTTTACACCAAACCACCCAATTATACCTCATGCAAATTTCACATTAAAGTGCTAACAAAACTCTAATCTATCTCAGTACACATAAGCACCTTACTAAAATAAACATTTCTAAACAATCACAGGTTACCCACAAAGGGGCATACCAGGCATGGCCCTTCAGCAGTGTGCCCCAGGAACTGGAATGCTTTTAGCCCCCAGGCTGGTATCAGGTGCTGATTGAAGTCAGAGTGGGAGGGACTTAGCCGCACCACAAAGCTTCCCCAGGCACATCCTGAAGCAACAAGATGGAATTAGAGCAGCAGGCAGTTCTAGTAGCTGGTAGGAGAGGAGAGTCCCCGTAACTGGCGCACTTTTAGCCCCCAGGCTGGTGTCAAGTGCTGATGCAATTCAAAGAGGGTGGGGCTTAATATCAAATAACCAAGCTTCCCCAGGCACCTCCCAAAGCAGCAAGATGGAATTAGAGCAGCTTTGGAGGAACCGTTTTCATGCTTTGATGCTCCTTGAACAGAGGAATGCTAAGTATTCCTTTAAATGGAAATAGTTTTTATTTCTTGAAGACTTGGGATGTCTATATACAGTCTGTACCTCACAGAGCCAGGAGTTTAATTCTTAATGTGTTTTTATATTTTTCCAGGTTTTGAGGGTTTTCCATGCTTCTTGACAGAGAGAGAGGTCTTTGTGTGGTGCATGACGTGGGTTGGCCACCTTTTAAAAAAAAAAAAATTTGTATTTTTTACCTTTTCTCCACGCGGCTCTGAGGTGCTATAAGAGCCAAGGCACTTCAGAATTTGCTATTTCTTTGTGGGTTGGGGTTAGGGGATAGCTTTGCCTCTGTTTTGTTTTATAATTGAACTCACAATGTATTTTTTTTTTATTAAGCTATTAGTTTAATACATGGTGTTTTACTATTCTATAAAGGGGAGGGGTTTTGGATGAGGGTGGGGGGATAAAATTGTTAAATGTTTGATGATTAATTTTTATTCTGCTGTCTTTACTCTGTTTGCTGTTATATTTGCACTTTTGTGCATTTATATTGTTGGACATATTTCCTCTGCATTATCATCAATAAAAATATTGAAAATTAAAAACAAAAGTGAGTAGTGGGGTGCCTCAGTGACCCATCCTAGGCCCCATTCTCTTCAACATTGTTATGAGTGAAACTGCTGAAGGATTAGAAGGAGAAGTATACTTTTTTTTATACAAGCAACAGAATGGACACCTTGGAGAGTGTGGGCAAATGCTTGGCACTTAAACTAATGTGAAAAAATGAACAGTGATGCATTTGGAGTGCAGGAATCCAAATGTTCTGTATGCAATAGGTGATGTGCATGGACCAGGAAAGGGACCTCGGGTATTAGTGTCTGAGGATCTCAAGGTGGCAAAAGAATGTGATAAACCAGTGGCCCAAGGTCAGACAGATGCTCAGCTGCACAGAGAGAGGTTAACCACAACAGAAAGAAGGAAGTGATAATGCCCCTGTACAAGTTGTTTGTAGATTGCACTTGGAGTACTGTGTTCAGTTTTGGAGACCATATCTTGCCAAAGACATTCGAAATGGTTCAGGGGGAAATGACCAAAATGGTATGGGGTTTCCACTAGAGGGCACATGAGAAGAAAACTTGAATATGTATACCCTTGAAAAGGGTAGGGACAGTGGAGATAAGACATATAAACAAAACTTTTCCAAAAATGGGGAGGCTATAGAACCAGAGTTCACAAAATGAAGATGAAAGGGGAACAACTTAAAAGCAACATCAAGAAACACAGATATGCCTAGAGTGCTCCTCCACAGGAGATGGGGGTGAAAATAGTGAAGGAATTTACAAAAGGCATAGGATATAGAGAGAGAATCCTTATGTGGGAAGATCAAAGATACTTACTGTAGTAGATATTCTCAGAGGACAGCAGGCTTCATGTTCTCAATAAGTGGGTGACGTCGATCTGTGTTGCCTGGTCCGGCCTTTTCCACAGTAAAAAAGAGAGAGCTTTGTAGAGCTTGAGCCTCGCTCCACCGCGCATGCGCGAGTGCCTTCCTCCCCATCGCACTAACGTGGTCTCCTCAGTTTAACACTAAAGCAAAGAATAACCAAGGAGACAACGCCAAGGGGAGTGGGTGGGATTGTGAGAATATGAAGCCTGCTGTCCTCTGAGAATACTTGCTACAGGTAAGGTAAGCATCTTCGCTTTCTCCGAGGACAAGCAGGCTTCTATATTCTCACGTGGGAAATCCCTAGCATCCAGGCTCATCAAAAAGAACAAACATTGATTAATTGGGCCTTGCAACGGCAAGGACAACGCAGATTAACCTGAAACTATATAAATCTGAATTACAGTGCAGCCTGGAACAGAATAATAACGGGCCTAGGAGGGTGGAGTTGGATTCTAGACCCCAAACAGATTCCGCAACACTGTCTGCCCGAACCAACTGTTGTGTCGGGTATCCTGCTCAAGGCAGTAGTGTGATGTGAATGACACATACAGGGGCATAAACACCTCCTTTCTTCTGCTGGTTACACCTCTCTCTATACAGCCTAGCATCCTTCTGGTTATGGCCACCGCCTTGTCACACTGTTTCGTCGCCTTCAGATCCTTCACCCCAAGATCCCTCTCCCTATCTGTGCATATCAGACTCTCACCACTTAACACATACGTCTCCCTTGGATTTCTACTCCCGAAGTGCATCACTTTTCACTTCTTTGCACTGAATTTTAATTGCCATTCTTCTAGCTTCTGCAGATCGTTTTTCATGTTTTCCACTCCCTCCGTGGTGTCCACTCTGTTACAAATCTTGGTATCATCTGAAAAAAGGCAAACTTTATCTTGTAACCCTTCGGCAATGTCACTCACAAACATATTGAACAGAATCGGCCCCAGCACAGATCCTTGAGGCACTCCACTACTCACCTTTCCCTCCTCAGAGTGACTTCCATTAACCACCACCTTCTGGCATCTGTCAACCAGTTCCTAATCCAGTTCACTACACTGGGTCCTATCTTCAGCCTGTCAAGTTTATTCACAAGCCTCCTGTGAGGAACCGTGTCAAAGGCTTTGCTGAAATCCTTGGATCTCAAAGATGACACAAGAACACACCCCATACCCCTATCACAATGCTGTGCTGTAGCAAATGGAATTCTGGCTGCCTAGCTGACATCTCATCCCCAGGTTTTAGCAGAAATGTGTCCATGTACCCCAAAAGAAGCTGCTGGGGGAGAGCAAAAGGTGAAATTGGTTCACATTAATGAGTGGAGGTGGCGGTTCAGCGCAGCAACCTCAGAGAGGAAAAGAACACATCCGTTCCCCTCAATGCATCATGTGGTCTCCCTAAATGTATTTTATAAGGTATAAACCTGGAGCAAAAGCCTGAAGCAGAGCAGCAGTGGTGCCTGCAGTACTTAAGGCTTCCAATTCATTATTATGTTTAAATCTATTTTATTGTCGACAAATACAACCAACATCAGACAGCAAATTACATAAACAGAGAATGCAAGCCAGGAACCCCCAGTCATCATATACTTTTAAGTTTCACCCTATCCCTCTCCTTGTTATTCACCTCCAAACCCTATATCCAAATCCCCCTAATTACCCATCCCCAAACCCTATATCCTAACATCCCATACTACAAGGGACCTAACATGTGACATCACCCGCCCACCCCCACCTTACTAACCTGAAAATCTACAAAATCAAGATTATAGCCACATATCCCAGAAGAGTAAAACAAGAGTTAACAAGAAACTAAGGACAAAATAAAACAATCTGTGATTTGCAGCCAAAACAGAGAAAACACAGAAATAAAATGAAATGATGCTACTTAACAAAAGAAACGGCAATACTGAGAAATTCAGATTAACTAGCCTGCACTTGAGTCCAAAACACAAAAAGGTAGCTTCCTGGGAAATTTTGAAGAAAAAGTTTCACTGCCTCCACTGGTGTAAAGAAATCCATTTGTCCATCATAGGCGACCCGAAGTTGCGCCGGATAAAGCAATGCATTTGGAATCTTCTGTAGATGTAATTCAATGCATAGGGGAGCAAAAGTTTTTCATTGGGAACAAACCAGCAGTATAGAAACAAAGTACTTTCCAATTGTTATATTCCAGGTTCTTCCCTTGATGCAGAGCCTGCAAAATGGCCTGCTTATGTACCAGATGTAAGATGCGGAACACAGCTACTCGAGGATGGGCGGTATCACCACTGTTAAAACCCATTTTGAGGGACCACTCAATTTTAAAAGGATCTGCCAATGACCCCAAGGTCGGGGACTGTGTGAACCAGGTCTCCAGAGAGCACGCAAGGTCCTCATTCTTCAGAGATTCAGGAAGCCCCACCAGTCACAAATTCTTGCACCCAAAGTGGCCCTCCACATCATCGATTTTACACTCCAACTGTTGCATGCAAAGCCTAAGCTGATTCATGTCCCATGCTACACACTGGGCCTTCTCCTCCAATGCCAGAAACTGATGTTGTTGTGTATCCATCTCTAAATCCATATTGTCCAAGCATTCATGGGCAGCCTCCATTCTATCATGTAATTGCTGCAAATTTGCATCTAGCACATCCTCCACTGCTGCCCTCACTTCGGTTACAATCTTCAAAATCCCAGCAGAGCTAACTGAGGGACTCAGCAGAGCCGACTAAGCAGCCATCTTAGCACTGGTTCCCCTCTGCTTCTCCTTTTCTTTGCATGCAAGCCTTGATGTCATTTCAAAGTAAAGAGACTTGAAACTCTCCCACCTGCGAACCAACAGCAGCATTCAGTAGCAGATAAATTTTCAGCCTGTTTCTTGATATAAAAAGCAGGATGTGTGGCTATTTTGGTGGGGAGAGAAAGGAGCCAAACAAGGCAGCCTCTGCTCCTGCTCTAAGTGTCACGTGATAACCTCCAATTCATTATTATAATGCTGATGTTTACGGTTTGACAGTTTCAGAGACTAAATTTTTCAGAGCAGTAATCCATCTAAGGTGGTACAAATTCCAAAGTAGATCTTTACATATAATTATCTGATCATGAATCTTACACCGCTAAGGTATAACAAACACAACCGTTCAGTAGTTCCTTGTTAAGGGTGCCTAGTGGGCCCCAACTGTTTAGTTTTGTAGAATCCAGAATCATGACTGAGAATGCACATAACCATTAGCTTTTAAACCTGTTTAATTCCCTAGCATTGTACATGAAAAAAGTTATACTTAATTGGTTTTATTGCTTATAGTCTCATTCTTTGCATGTTGTATGTAACTGTTTATATTTTGGGATCACCTGTGACTTTTTTGCTTTTTGGAATGTAGGGGTTCAATTGTTATACTACATTTTAATATAACTGGAACATAAATTCAAAGCTGAAAATCTGACCTTGCTATTGCAGAACATTCAATGTGCCAACCAGGCCTTCCTTTTCCCCAAGGAGACATCCAGAATGGTTCCTGAGGTTTGGATGCTCTCCATAAAACAAAATCTCTGTTATGCTGCTTATCACTCTCATCTGTCAATGTAAAAAAAAAAAAAAGCACAATTAGTTCTGGGGCACATTAGGGGCAATTTTCAAATGAAGCATGTATGTGTAACTACAGGGTACTTTTTACCCACAGACTTCACATCAGTTTTCATATGGAAAATTTCCCTTTCAAAATTTACTTGAGAGCGGGAGAAATGTTGGATATGGGGGTGGGAGGGAGGGAGGGAAGGGGGATGGGATTTGATATATCACCTTTCTGTGGTTACAATCAAAGAAGTTTACATATATACAGGTACTTATTTTGTACCTGGGGCAATGGGGGGGTGGTTAAGTGACTTGCCCAGAGTCACAAGGAGCTACAGTGGGAAATAATATAATTCCTTTAACAGAGTGATTAAATTGCTACCAAAATTTTTAACCATGCGATTAATCGCAATTAAACATTCTCAGCAGGATGCAGACCCAATATAAAGTTTTATAAACCACAGCTTTGCAGTACAGAGTACAAACATAAATCAATAATAATAAAAGCAGACAATAAAAATTACTCCCTTCTTTCCCCCTACTACCAAATCAATTTCTTCAACCCACCCTTCATCACCCCTAAAATCAACATGAAAAATATTGAGTAAAGAACCAGGTTTTATGCATGGAAATACCTTTCAAAATTACTCTCAATGTGTCTTTTACTAACCCCATAGTTCTCTTCTCTTGAATTCTCATAAGGTCAGGAAAAAAAAGAAGGAACGATTGAACAACACACATTTCTGCATCTAACCTAGGGCAAAAACATTTTGGCATTTATTTCAAATATGGACAATGCTCTTGGTTTTAAAAGAGTAATACCACCAAGGTGGTCACTCTACAAAAGCTGCTACTTACAGTACACTTATTCAGTGTTGTGTTAGTCACTTCTCAGCTCAAAGTAACTAGTTGTAGTAATTACATTACTCATTTAGGGGGTCTTTACTAAATCTTAGCTCGAGTTATCTGTAGCAGGGCACATAGGAATAAAATGAGCCCTACAAGAAAGTAATTAACTACAGTAACTAATTACTAGTAACTCAATATCACACAACACTGCTTATAAATACACTAGCCGTTAAGCCCGTTAAAACGGGTGAGATTTCCAGCTACCCTCCTCGCCGCCGCTCTCTCCCCCCTCCGTGCCGGGCCCCCTGCACTGACCTGACAGCGCTTCCACATGGAGGTGAGAGGCGCTGTCAGGTCAGTGCAGAGGGCCCAATACGGAGGGGGGCGGGAATGGCGGCGGGGGAGGGGGGCGGTTGGTGTGCGCGATGTTCTTTTCGAGGCTCCAGCTCCCGACTCCGTTTCCCTCTCTGTTCTGCTCTCTGACATCACCACGTCTTGACGCGAGGGCGAGACAGAGGGAAGTCTCTACTGCGCATTTGCAGGTGAGTCGGTCACTTGCCATTTATATGTTTGATGGCACACACAGTTTTGAAGGGGGCCAAGTTCTGGACAAATCTGAAAAGTATACATGCATCTCCTATTATGCAAAGGAAATATACATATATATATTTAATTGCTCATCAGTATACACACCTGCTCAGAGCCATGAATGTCTTACTACTACTACTATTAAACATTTCTATAGTGCTACTAGATTTACGCAGCGCTGTACAAATTAACATGAAAAGACAGTCCCTGCTCAACAGAGCTTATAATCTAAATTGGACAGACGAACAGACAGCTAGGGGTGGGGAAATTGCAGTGGTAGGGGTGATAAGTGAGGGTGTTGAGTAAGAGAGTCATGGTTAGAATGTCAACTAACCATTCATTTAGATTTAGGCTTTAAAGTCATGATGAGGGGGCAATTATGCATAGTAAGTCAAAAGTTAGAGTTCCAGAGCTTGGATTATTACTTGGCTGTCCTAGAACATCCAGATTTGTGAAATCTGGCACTTAAACCCATAGCTTGCAAAATCAGCCATTTACACATGTACTTGCCACTGCTTAGATGTTCAAAGCCACAAGTGATGCTGCTCTTTTATTGAGCATTTATTTTTTTTTAAAAAAGACGTAAAATAATCAGCAAATTGTGAATATCCAGACTTGGGCATCCTTTATTCTGTTTAGCTTATCTATGCAAAATTGAATTAGGAAGTAGGAAACTACTGAAATGAAAGAGAAAAAAAATACTCTAATGAACCAATCAGAAGGGCGACCACTGACGACACCAGACTGGCCTGAGGTAAATATGGCTTCAGCTTTCAAATCAGCCAAAGCTGATAGAAACAAGATCTCACCATAGTTCACACCTGCAGCGACATATCCAACCAGGAATTCAACCTCACCCTTCAAGATAGTATCTTGTATCTTAAGATGCTGATCAGCAAGCTTGTCAACACTGAAGCTGATTACCTCTCCTAGGGGCCCTTTTACTAAGGCGCGTCAATTTGGAACTACTGCTCAGCCACCGTGTGCCCTGGGCAGTAATTCAATATTTTACGTGTGTCCAATACACGTGGCAGAAAATATTTTTTATTTTCTACCTTGTGGCGCTAACTGGGCGGTAATCGGCAGTGTACGCATGCTGACGATTACCTCCCGGTTAACACAGGAGACCTTACCACTAAGTCAATGGGTGGTGGTAAGGTCTCAGGCCCAAAATGGATGCGCGCCAATTTTTATTTTGCCACACGTCCATTCTCGGCCAAAAAAAAAAAAAAGCCTCTGGCAGGCACGCTGACAAATGGACCTGCGCGCATCCAATACATGTGCCTACAACAGCGCAGGCCATTTTCAGCACACCTTAGTAAAAGGACCCCTAGAGACTTATACAGCTATGGACTTAGCCACATTCAAATGTAATGCATTCTTCTAGAACCACACAAAAAGTCACCCTATCATAACTAAGGTAAGTCAACAGCATAAAAATGAGTCTACATCAAATTAATTCAACCCCCCCCCCCCCCCCCCCACATACACATAAATTAAAAATGAAGTGCCCTTGTACAAATGGCTGAAAGGCAGAAAGATACTCAGAATAAGTTGCATATGTTTATATTTATTACCATACTTGATATACTGCATTTCATAAAATATCAAAGCCATTTAAAATTGATTTTAGAAACTTCTAAAGCAGTAACTGATCCAAAGGAGCTCTCTCTCTTCTCCTGTGCCGGAGACCCTCCCTTCAAATTCAAAGTACCATTAGGTGATCCATCACTATACAGAACCAGCCCTACATCGTAAGATAAATCCTGAATTTCAGTTCCAGATATGGAATGGGCAAAGCCACTCAAAATTCAATGCAAAGTAAGAGGCATAATCCTCACACAAAAGTGGCCTAGCCTCTAATGCCCCCTGTGCCACTCTTCCACATTACCACATCTGGCGAAACAGCTCCTGACGTTTATTACTCATCTTTTTGCAAACACATGTTGATATATTCCTACTTGGCCACAATGTGCTCTATCTGCCTGGTTGTTGGGATTTCTGCCACTGCCTTTCCCAATGCCAAGTCTACTGTCCCTCCATGGTACCATCTGGCATGAACTGCAAGCAAGTCATTCACAACTGTCTTGACAAGGGTTCCCCAAGCCTGAAATCCTTCCTCCAAGGCATCCTGTAACACAAGAGGCTATCACTTCAAATTTATTCATAAACTCCTCATTCTCCACCTTTTAAAATCTTACCATAAAGGTAACCTACCCCAAAGAATCTGCCACTGGGGAGATGGAGAGACCAATCAAAGCAAGACCAAAGCAAGGTGATGATCTGAACATGAGACAGGACACACCCCTCACTGTATCCAATATTTAACATAACTGTAAAAATAATACATCTAAATTTTAAAACAACTTCCCTACCAGATCCAAGATCTTGAGATTCCTGCTAGGTAGGATGTTCACAAATTCTTTCAAATGCCTTGCCCTCTTTAGAGCCAACTTGGCTAATATAGAGCAATATGGTAGTTGTACTATATTGAATTCCAAACTGGGCTGGATCCTGTTTTTAAGATCCCCAAGATCTAAAAACATTTGCTACATCTGACTTTGAAGTTCTTGCAGATACCTATGGATTGGCACAGCTACGGACTCTATGTTTATTAGGCTCTGATATATTGCCTTTCAATAAAAACAATCACAGCAGTTAACAATCAAACTGTAATGATATGAAAAAAACTGCAAATTGTGGACAGGAAAGAGTAGGGGTAAAGAGTAAGAAAGAAAAGTGAATAGAGATAGTAGCAGGGAGGAGGGAGCTACTTTCAGCAACACCAACTACCATGCTGCCAGGTTTTCGTAAGCCAAGGTAAAGTGGGTTTTCAGGGCAGCCATAAACTTGGAATACAATCCAGAAAAAGGAGCAGTGGCTCATGGATTCAAGGCAAGAGCAGTAAACCAATGGGATAGACAGCTAAAGTTCAGTTGCTGAAAGGAGACCACAGGGAGGGGTATAGGAGACAAATCTGATATGATAGGTAAGTTGGGGTCCCTGTGCAAAGCACCTTATGGGATAGCGTCAGAATTTTATGTTGGATCATAGAGGTTACTGTGAGCCAGAGGTATTCAGCAAAAAAAAAAAAAAAAAAAAAGGGGGGGGGGGTGACATGGTTGAAGCAATGAGCATGGATAGGAGACAATTGATACATTTTGAACTGCCTAATCTTTTTAGAAGAACAGAAGATGGCCTATGTATATGATGTTACAGTAATCCAGTCAAGAAGTGGCCAAAGCATATAGCAAGATTGCACAGGCAGTATTATCAATGTAGCCACAAATGGATTGGATGTGTCAAAGAAACTTGACTGTCAAAATGCAAGTTTGTAGTTCAGAAAAAACTCCCAGATATTCAAAAGGGTAAACAAGAGTCAGGATGATCCCTGCAGGCTACGACTAAGTGACAGACATGGGATGTCCAGTTATCCACGAATTGATGGAGCGTCTATATACTGAAGGTGTCCAAAGAGGTCTAAACAGGGCATTTTGTTCTCTTGGAAGGGAAAGGAAATCTATTTGACCATTTTCTGGTTAAACTTACGATACATCAAGTCCTCAGGTGCTCTGTGCTGCATCAGAACTAGACAAAACATTTGGGACCTCAGTGCCTTCAGTTTGTAGCCCCCTGTACACCGTGCCCTGGGGGACATTTGTGCACAATGGAAGCAATTAGGGATATCACAGTCAAACCATAGGCACATGCAACACATATGGAAGTCTGTCGTAGACATCTTCCAGTTACATGTGCACCACTTGTCCATCACTATGAACAACTAGCTGCCAAGGCAGAATACCATTTTTGTGATGGGATGAGGAGATGATCTGTCTTAAGAAAAGAGACCATCAGGGTGATCATGCTTAGTGCAAATTAGTTACATGTGCACCACTTGTCCATTACTATGAACAGCTAGCTACCAAGGCTGAATACAATTTTTGTGATTGGGGTGGGGAGATGGTACATCTTAAGAACAGAGACCAGCAGAGTGGTCATGCTTAGAGCAAATGGGAAAAAACCGAAGTTACTTACCTGTAGCAGGTATTCTCTGAGGACAGTAGGCTGATTGTTCTCACATATGGGTGACATCCACGGCAGCCCCAGGTCCAGAAAATCTTCATAGCAACAAAGCTTGGTAGAACCTTTGAGAGCGCGGGCGCGCGCACCGCGCATGCACGGCCATCTTCCTGCCCGTCGCGCGAGAGTCTCGCTTCAGTCAACTTATGAAGCAAAACCAAAGAAAGGAACAACTCCAA
Source organism: Microcaecilia unicolor (assembly GCF_901765095.1). Taxonomy (NCBI): domain Eukaryota; kingdom Metazoa; phylum Chordata; class Amphibia; order Gymnophiona; family Siphonopidae; genus Microcaecilia; species Microcaecilia unicolor. The sequence continues at coordinate 270,850,277 of NC_044034.1, read as the reverse complement.
AGGGGAGGCAGGCGGGTTCGTGAGAACAATCAGCCTGCTTTCCTCGGACAATACCTGCTACAGGTAAGTAACTTCGCTTTCTCAGAGGACAAGCAGGCTGCTTGTTCTCACATATGGGTATCCCTAGCCCCCAGGCTCACTCAAAACAACAAACAGGGTCAATTGGGCCTCGCAACAGTGAGGACATAACAAAAATTGGTCTAAGAAGAAACATCTGAGAGTGCAGCCTGGAACAGAATAAAAATGGGCCTAGGGGGGTGGAGTTGGATTCTAAACCCCTAACAGATTCTGCAGCACCGACTGCCCAAATTGACTGTCACATTGGCTATCCTGCTGGAGGCAGTAATGAGATGTGAATGTGTGGACTGATGACCACCTTGCAGCCTTGCAAATCTCTTCTATAGTGGCTGACTTCAAGTGGGCCACTGACGCTGCCATGGCTCTAACACTATGAGCCATGACATGACCCTCAAGAGTCAGTCCAGCTTGGGCAATCTGCTAGCCAATTGGAAATGGCTAGCCACTCCCCTTCTGTTGGGGTCAAAAGAAACAAACATTTGGGCGGACTGTCTGAAGGGGCTTGTCCGCTCCATATAGAAGGTCAATGCTCTCTTGAAACCAAGGTATACAACTGATGTTCAGCAGGGCGGGTATGAGAACGGGGAAAAAATGTTGGCAAGACAATTGACTGGTTCACTTGGAACTCCGACACCACCTTCGGCAAGAGCTTAGGGTGAGTGCGAAGGACAACTCTGTTATGATGAAATTTAGTATAGGGAGCATGGGCTACCAAGGCTTGAAGCTCACTGATTCTACGAGCTGAAGTAACAGCCACCAAGAAAATGATCTTCCAGGTCAAATACTTCAGATGGAAGGAATCCAGTAGCTCAAAAGGAGCTTTCATCAGCTGCGTGAGGACGACATTGAGATTCCATGACACCGTAGGTTTGACAAAAGCAAATCTCTCATCCATCGAACAACTAAAGGCTGTCCAGAGATAGGCTTACCCTCCACACGATAATGATAAGCACTAATAGCACTAAGATGAACTCTTACGGAGTTGGTCTTAAGACCAGACTCTGACAAGTGCAGAAGGTATTCAAGCAGGGTCTGTGTAGGACAAGAGTGAGGATCTAGGGCCTTGCTATCACACCAGACGGCAAACCTCCTCCATTTAAAAGAGTAACACCTCTTCGTGGAATCTTTCCTGGAAGCAAGACTCGGGAGACACCCTCAGAAAGACCCAAGGAGGCGAAATCTACGCCCTCAACATCCAGGCCATGAGAGCCAGGGACCGGAGGTTGGGATGCAGAAGCGCTCCACGGTTCTTCGGAGGATAACTCCAGAAGAAGAGGGAACCAAATCTGACGCGGCCAGAAGGGAGCAATCAGAATCATGGTTCCGCGGTCTTACCTGAGTTTCAGCAAAGTCTTCCCTACTAGAGGTATGGGAGGATACGCATACAGAAGGCCTGACCCCCAATGTAGGAGAAAGGCATCTGAGGCTAGCCTGTCGTAGGCCTGAAGTCTGGAACAGAACTGAGGGACCTTGTGATTGATCTGAGTGGCAAAAAGATCCACCAAGGGGGTGCCCCAGGCTCGGAAGATCTTGCGGACAACTGTCCTGTTGAAAGACCACTCGTGAGGTTGCATTATCTTGCTCAACCTATTGGCCAGACTGTTGTTTATGCCTGCCAGATACGTGGCCTGGAGAAACATGCCGCGACGGCGAGCCCAAAGCCACATCTGGATGGCTTCCTGACACAGGAAGCGAGATCCGGTGCCCCCCTGCTTGTTGACGTATTACATGGCAACCTGGTTGTCTGTCTAAATTTGGATAATTTGATTGGACAGCCGATCTCTGAAAGCCTTTAGAGCGTTCCAGTTCACTCACAACTCCAGGAGATTGATCTGAAGACCTGATTCCTGAAGGGACCAAGCTCCCTGAGTGTGGAGCCCATCTACATGAGCTCCCCACCCCTGGAGAGATGCATCCGTAGTCAGCACTTTTCAAGGCTGAGGAATTTGGAAGGGACATCCCAAGGTCAAATTGGAGCGAATTGTCCACCATACCAGGGAATTGTAAAAAGTGGTGGACAACTGGACTGCATCCTCTAGATCCCCAGCAGCTCCATACCACTGGGAGGCTAGGGTCCATTGAGCTGATCTCATGTGAAGACGGGCCATGGGAGTTACATGAACTGTGGAGGCCATATGGCCCAGAAGCCTCAACATCTGCCGAGCTGTGATCTGCTGAGACGCTCTGGCCAACGAAACCAGTGACAGAAGATTGTCTGCCCTTGCTTCTGGGAGGTGGGCATGACCCGTCTGCGAGTCCAGCAGGGCTCCTATGAACTCTAGTCTCTGAACTGGAAGAAGGTGGGACTTTGGGTAATTTATGACAAACCCCAGTAGCTCCAGGAGTTGAATAGTTATCTGCTTGGACTGTAGAGCTCCTACCTTCGAGGTGTTCTTCACCAGCCAATCTTCGAGATAAGGGAACACATACAATCCCAGCCTGCGTAGCAACGCTGCAACGACCGCCAGGCATTTGGTGAACACCTGGGGCGCAGAGGCGAGCCCAAAGGGCAGCACACAATACTGAAAGTGCTGTGTTCCTGGACGGAATCGAAGATACTGCCTGTGAGCTGGAAGTATCGGGATGTGTGTATAAGCATCCTTTAAGTCCAGGGAGCATAGCCAGTCGTTTTTCTGAATCATGGGAAGAAGGGTGCCCAGAGAAAGCATCCTGAACTTTTCTTGAATCAGATACTTGTTCAGGGCCTTAGGTCTAGGATGGGACGCATCCCCACTGTTTTCTTTTGCACAAGGAAGTACCTGGAATAGAATCCCAGCCCTTCTTGCCCAGTTGGCACCGGCTCGACCGCATTGGCGCTGGGAAGAGCAGAGAGTTCCTCTGCAAGAACCTGCCTGTGCTGTAAGCTGAAGGACTGAGCTCCCGGTGGGCAATTTGGAGGTTTAGAGATCAAATTGAGGGAGTATCCCTGCCGGACTATTTGAAGAACCCACCGATCGGAGGTTACAAAAGGCCACCTTTGGTGAAAAACTGTTAACTTCCCCCCGACCGGTAGATCGTCCGGCACAGACACTTTGATTGCGACTATGCTCGCCTGGAGCCAGTCAAAAGCCCGTCCCTTGCTTTTGCTGGAGAGCTGCAGGGGCCTATCGAGGCGCATGCTGTTGACGTGAACGAGCATGCTGGGGCTGAGCCTGAGCAGGCTGGCGGGAAGGTGGATTGTACCTACACTTATGATAAGTATAGGGAGCAATCCTCCTTCCCCCATAAAAGTGTCTACCTGATGAGGTAGATGCTGAAGGCACCCGGTGGGAGAGTTTGTCGAGTGCGGTTTCCCGCTGGTGGAGCTGCTCGACCACCTGCTCGACTTTCTCGCCGAAAATATTATTCCCCCAGCAAGAAACATCCGCAAGCCGCTGCTGGACTTGATTTTCCAGGTCAGAGGCACGCAGCCATGAGAGTCTGCGCATCACTATACCCTGAGCAGCGGCTCTGGACGCCACATCAAAAGAGTCGTAAGCACCCCTGGACAGGAATTTAAAACACGCCTTCAGCTGCCTGACCACCTGCTGAAAAGGCTTGGCGTGCTCCGAAGGGAGCTGATCGACCAAGTCCGCCAGTTGCTTCACATTATTCCACAAGTGAATGCTCGTGAAGAGCTGGTAAGACTGAATTTTGGACATGAGCAGAGAGAACTGGTAGGCCTTCCTCCCAAAAGAGTCCAAAGTCTGAGCTTCTCGGCCCGGGGGCGCCGAGGCGAATTCTCTCATACTTTTGGTTCTCTTGAGAGCAGAATCCACAAACGCAGTCATGAGGCAACTGGGTCTTCATCAACTCCGAGTCCCCATGAATCCAATACTGGGACTCAACCTACTTAGGGATGGTGGGGTTAGATAATGGTTTCATCCAGTTCCTGAACAATGTATGCTTGAGTACATTATGTAGAGGGACAGTGGATGACTCCTTAGGTGGCCAAGGATAGTCGAGGACCTCGAACATCTCAGCCCTGGGCTCATCCTCAGTTACCACCAGGAAGGGAATGGCTGTAGACATTTCCCGCACAAAGGACGAGAAAGACAAACTTTCAGGGGGAGAAAGCTTTCTCTCTGGCAAAGGAGTAGGATCAGAGGGAAGACTACAAGACTCCTCAGAAGAGAAATATCTTGGGTCTTCCTCTGCCTCCCACGAGGCCTCTCCCTCGGTATCGGACAGGAGTTCCCTGACTGCAGTCCAAAGCCGAGCCCGTCTTGACACCGAGCAGCAATGGCCCGATGGCGATGCCGAGATGTTGACTCCCGTGTCGGCGGCGATGAAGCTCCCTCCATCGATGTTGACAGGGAGTCAACTTGGGTGGCAGCCGAGGCCGATGCCGCAAGCGGCACAGACGTTGAAGGCCTCACCACAGGTGTGGAGCCAGCCGCCGCATCTATCGACGGTACCGTAGGCGCAAGCACCGCTGGTACCGGCAGAGAGGGTCGCAGCAGCCCTTCCAGGATCCCTGGAAGAATGGCTCGGAGGCGCTCGTCAAGAGCGTCTGTCGAGAAAGGCTGTGGGAGTGGTGCAGGAGTCAAAACCAGAATCTGCTGAGGACGAGGAGGCAGTACCGGGCTGTCCGGAGACCGGCGCATCGACACCTCTTGTATGGAGGGTGAGTGGTCATTCTGGCGTTGACGCTTCACGGGTGCCGAATCCCTCAATGCCCCGGAGCTCTTGGTACCGTGACGAGAAGGGGACCGATGATGGTGCTTCTTCGCCTTCGCTCGAGGCACGTCACTGGTACCCCCCCCCCCCTGGTACCGACGAGGATGTGGAATCCATCGAGACTGACCTCTTTCGGGGTCGGGTCCGCAAGAGGTCAGTCCCGATGAGCCTCTACCGCAGGAGTCCTCGAGGCAGGTGGAGACCCAGTCGATGGCTCACTGCTACCAGCGTGTGATAGTATCTGGACAGCCATTACCTGCGCTCCTGAGGTCGATGCACTCTCCGGTGCCGACATAGACACCGCCGCCGATCTCGGTACCGCTGTTGACGTTGACGTCGAAGTACCGGGCAAAGCTCCAAACAGACGTTCCTGTTGAGCTTGTCTCGACGCTTGTGTCCACTTTTTAAGGCTAAGACACAACTTACACGCGTCGGGGCGATGTTCGGCCCCAAGGCACTGAATACACCATGCATGAGGGTCAGTGCCTGAGATTGCCCAGTTGCACAGAGTGCACTTCTTGAAGCCGCTGGCGATCCTCGATGTCATCGACAGAAAAATAGCGGTGGCGAAATCAAAACTCTTGATGGTGCCAAAAGAAGGGCACAAAAGATGAGAAACCCATATGGGCGGCCAAAAAGGCCGCACACGAAAACGAAAGGAAACTTATTTAGGACAAAAACTAAAAATAAGGGAAAAAACTTTTCTTTTTTAAAACGGAACAGCTCAAGCACGAGCTGTACCGAACGAAGAAAAAACGAAGAAATGATGGCAAAAAAGACGGCAAAGTGAAGGCTCTTTTCCTGAGGCAACAGAACCGCCGTAACACAGCTGCTCTTGACCGCGGACAAAAGAAGACTGAAGTGGGACTCTCGCACAACAGGCGGGAAGATGGCCATGCCCACGCGCTCCAAGGCTCTAGCAAGCTTTGTTGCTAGGAAGATTTTCCGGACCTGGGGCTGCCGTGGACGTCACCCATATGTGAGAACAAGCCGCCTGCTTGTCCTCGGAGAAAAAAAAACTACCAAAAGAAGCTGAATGCCGTAATCACCGAGACCAGAGATGCATCCATCCATTGGGGGGGGGGGGGGGGGAGAGGGGGAGGAGACTGCAGGGCCCCAGTGAGGCGGGCAGATGCATGACAACTCCCACGTATGTATGGAAAAATAGGATTTTCTTAGCTCTAACACCAGTGATCTATGTCAGGGATATCGGATGATGTCACGCAATAGTCTGGTTGACTTAATCCTACTTGTCAATGAATTATATAAAAATCAGATCACCACATGATCATTTATTCAGCACATCATAAGCTTAGTCAAGGAAGATATGCCAACATGTTATATGACTTTTTTTTTTTGTATAGAGTACAAATTTACAATTGAGGATTTGTTTTTGTTTTTTTTTATTTACAATGACCTACATTTCGCCAATCCAGGTGAACAAGCCCCTATTTAAGGCAAATACTTAAAATTTCAATATAAAATACATTCCAACTATGACAATAAAACCTCAAAACAAATTCCCTACCTTTAATGCATTTTTATTTCCTGTACTGCTCACATGATTGGACATATTATACCTATGGTGCAGTGACAAGTGGTATTGGACAACTGTTCTCCTCAATGGTGCTTTCCCTATGCATTTGTTTAGGTTTGGCTTTGCTACAACTCAAACAGTTTTGGTACCCTAGAATTTCAGTAATAAGAATGGGGATTTGAATTCCATAAAATGTACTACTAATAAACTTTTCCCACAGAGGGATCAAATATTCAGATAATCTAGAAGGTGAAATTTGTTCCTAGCTGCTATTTTTCTTTCCTTGAGTTCTGTTAGACTAGTCCAGACAAATGGGATGTGTCCCTGTACCAACAGATGGGTGACAGAGAAAACTGACAACTCATTATGTCATCATCGGTATAAGGGGTGGTACAGCAGCACTGGAACTCGTGGGTATACTATTGACAAAGCAGAACTGAAACACTTGACAGCATGCATAGACAAATAGATATATAGCACAATGTTATAGAACAAAACTATAACAATAAGATAATAGGTCCACATAGGAGCTTATTTTCAAAGCACTTAGACTTACAAAGTTCCATGGGTTGCTTTGTAACTTTGTAAAGTCTAACACCCCAATGCTCAAAAGTAAACATGGGTGATAAAGGCCATTTCCACTGTACTAGTGCCTGCATTTACCTGCACAGAACGTTCAGAGGGGTCTAGCTCAGGAAACAAGCACACCAGGCACTAGTGCAGACAGCATGCAAATGTAGGTCAAACACGTGTTAATGAAGTAGTTTTGTATTCCTCCACAATGCTCAGAAAAGAGTGCCAGAAACAAAACTGCCTTACCATTGCAAAAAAAATGACGACAGGTCAGAGCAGGCATTAGTGTGTTGGAAGAGAGGATTTTCCATAATTCTCATGCTTCTTTCTGCAAAATCTGCCAGTTTTAATTGCTTTTGGAAGCAAAAAGAAGCCGGTGCAAGCCCTTAAGCTGGTCGTGAGAAACAGCAGCCCCACATGAAAGCACATGTTGGTGACTGTTTTCTGTATCTAAACTTAAAACGTTCATGCTAAAAAAACATTTTAAAAGCTTATATTTTGGCCCAGAAAACAGACGCCAATGTGTGCTTCACGTTCAGGTTTTACCAGGTGCATGTGCACAGGAGCCAAACTTAATGCAGAACTCTTCTATTCATGTGCCAAGTACAATCCTCCCGATGAACTCCCTTAATGCTCAACGCTATAAGCACACCTATATTTGCACCTCATCATCATCGAGCGTTAGGGCTTTGTTGTTCTACACCGTTCTGGTGGTATTTGTACAGAACTATTTGGAATAGCGCCAGAGTTTTGAGCATCAGGGCCTAAGTGCTTTGAAAATAAACTTCCACATGAATAAATATAATGAACCAAGATAAAGATGCATTATTTTACCTTTTTGTTTTTAAATATGCATAGAATCAAAGGATCTAACAAAGAATAATACCGAGGAATGAAGTATAACTCAGTACTACTACATCCACTTCACCAAATCTGTGCTCAAAGCTTCCACAACCAGAAAATATCAACTATATTTGAATATGTATTTTCTATTTTTTATATATATATATTTCTTTTTCCACATTATTTTTTCAGGAAGAAAATGCCTCAGATACATGCAGGTTAATCTGCTTCAAAAAAAACCTCCTGCTTTGTGTCAATCACTGGCTTCAAAAAACCTTCCACCTTCTTTTATTTTAAAAAGTATTTTTAAACTTTAGAACATCTTAGGACATCTTTCAATTATGGTCCATATTTAAAAGTAGTTTTACTTACCTTGTTAACAAATCTTTCATGTCTCCCAGACTTTGGTCACTGTTTTACAGTACCAGAAACTGATGCACCAGGGGATTAGAGAAATTCAATTCATGCTCCCTGGTTCTACTGAGGCTGATAGAGCAGCAACTGACACAAAACAGGCTTTTTGAAGAGCATTAACCTGCATGTATCAGAGCTTTTTCCTTCCTAAAAAATGATAATGTGAAAAATATATATATATAAAAATTAAGTACATGTACAAATATATTTTATATTTTCTGGTTGAGGAAGCTTGGAGTATAGATTTAGTGAAGTGGATGTAGGATCTACATTCTGTTATGGAGTAGCATTAGTGGTGCACCAATCAGGCGGTAAATAAATCATAATAATAGTAATAATAATAATAATAATAATAACAACATCATATACCCCTCGAGGCAACCCCATGTCATCCACATACACATGTGGGTCGAATGATCCGCCAGGCGTCAGTGCCCTCTTCATTCTGTGCGGAACCCATCCTGGCAGTTCCAGTGTTCCCTTGGGTAACATATAAAATGGCATGACAACTTGTATTAATGCACACTCCCCGTGCCACACCTGTGGGAGATGGGGTCTAAGATGGAGATCCCCACACATCCACCAGACATCAGCTCTTCCTTGGTCTTGATTCTGGAACCAATCAAAATGGTATTTATAGTTCTGTTTTCCCGTCAAGTTGACCCGATGATTGCAATACGAGTCTGATAGTGGCTTCAGATTCTGTTGCTTTCCTCGTCCTTCTATAGAAAAGCAAGTGTAGTTACCTGGGTATGATGTTACCGTGGGTGGTCTAATATTTCCTTTAGTGGGGGGAAAAAGGTGTGACATAAAGCAGGTTCCACTGGGTTGATAACTGCTGTTATATAGCTGGGTCATGCACTGCAATCCCTCAGGATCATCAGGACTCAATCTGAAGGGTATGGTCCCCAAGGAAGGTCTTGCCTTAGCACATGCCACACAGTCAGACTTGTTTATTTTCCCAGTAGTATAGATTCGTTTTTTTCCTGGTAACCTGTTTCAAGTTCCAGTTTTTCTTCAATGGTCAGATTTTCAAATCTAATCATTTTAGGCAGGGACAGTTAAAAGTTCTCTCGAGAAATATTTTTCACGTGGGTCGTCTGGATCAGATGTTAAGGCCTCCATTTCAACCCTAAATTCTCGCTTGGGTTGTTGTTTTCTTCACCAGGTTTGAGACGAGGGTTCCTATTGAAGCACCTCCCCTTTGCAACCGGGCTTACCCTTGCGAGAAGTTGGTCTACACTGCTTGCCTAATCTCAGCTCCTGGTTCTGCTACCTTCTTGCAGTGTGATAGGTGTACCCAGGTACTTCGTTCAGCTATTTTTACAGCTGTGGGGGTACTCAGGAGTACTTGGTGTGGACCTTCCCAGCGGGGTGAAGCCCAGTTTTTTCTCTTGATGACCTTGATTAGGACCCAGTCTCCTGTTTGGACCTTTCCAAGCTCAGTAAGTTCAGGATCTTCAGGCTGTTCTGGACTGATATTAGACAGAGAAACTTCTTTGTTAGTTAACATTTTCTTCATATATGTTACCAGTGATTACTCAGCCTCCTCGAGACTCTTTTCCAATGAGGCAAACTGAGGGATCACATACTGCTTTCCAAACAAAATTTCAAAGGGAGTTAATCCTGTCCTCCCTACTGGTGTTACATGCATATACAAGGTGGCAAAGGGGAGGCAGAATATCCAATTCTTTCCGGTTTCTGCCATTATCTTTCTCAATCTGCTTTTGACGATTCCACTGTGTCTTTCCACCAACCTTGCTGACTGGGGGTGGTAGGCACAATGGTTCCTCAGGTCAATGGCCAATTGTTTCCGTAACAGAGAAATAATGGAGTTTACAAAGTGGGGACCATTGTCACTATAAATTCTCTCTGGAATGCCATACTGTGGTATGACTTCCTTTATCAAAGCTTTAGCCACTGTCAGGGCATCTGTTTTACTTGGGAACGTTTCTACCCATTTGGAAAACATATTAATGATTATTAAGCAATATTTCTTGTTTTCACATTTATTCAATTAAATAAAATCCATACATAAGTACTGAAATGGGTACTTTGGGTAAGGGAAGGTGCCCACTCGGAGTCTGAGTCTTCCCTGAAAATTGAGCTTAGCACAAAGCATACATTGTGAACAAAAAATTTTACAGATTTGTGAAAATCCGTATGCTGTGAATATTCTTGTCACTATTGTCACCATCCCTCCTGTTGAGACATGGCTTGGCCCATGGCTCACTACTGCAGCATAATATATATTTTCAGTAGATAGGTAGATGTCATCTACAAGGGTGGCTCCTTTACCTATCCAAGATTGTTTTTCTTTTTCTGGGGATGCCTGTTCTATGTGGCGTAACATTGCCAGATCCAGGAAGGTTGCTTCTCTATCTATCTGGAAAAGAATGTCATGTAAAGGAGCAGATAGTGCAGCTTCTCTTGCTGTTTGGTCTGCAAAGGCAGTTCCTAAAGAAATGGGATCTGTACATCTAGTATGGGCTGCATACTTATAAATAGCTATCTGTCTAGGAAGGAAGATAGCGTCCAGTAATTGAAGGATAAGAGGACATATTCAGAAGATTAGAAACAAAAGCATTTTCTGGTAACAGCATTTTTTAAATTCTGTGCTAGTTTATACAGGTCTTGTCATTTCTTTTTTATAAACAGACCAATAACAGTTAAAATAAAACAGCACATAGCTTATTATGTGAACAGAAATATTATCAAACATGAAACAATCAGTTGCTTTAGTAAGGTTGATGAACTGAGTAAAGGAATTAACATATGAGTTTACCCCTAACAAGCAGAAAGATATCATTATAATTCAAAATGTAACATAATTTAAGATTATTAAAAAAAAAAAACAATATTCCTGCAATCAGACCAACAGTTTAAATGCTGGAGTAGAATTTAACAGTTCATCCAGTAAATGGAAATTACACAAGTCCAACGAAAGTCTCCTTCCAGCGATGCAGCTGTAGGTATCACTGTTTGGATACTATAAGGTCCCGTATAGATTGGGTCTTGTCACGTTTTATGGGTGAAATTCTTCTTATACCAGCTGGTCAGGCTGATATCTGTACATTTGTAGTTAGGGTGTCACATAAGAGATAACATCATGCTTCTGAAAGGTGCCAACTTAGAGTAAATAAGGGTGCTTTGAATGAAAACAATAAATCAAGTAAGCAAAGCAGAGCAATGAGGACTTCATAGTTGTTTATAGGCCTGAGGTCATAAAGGTCACAGCTTCCAACAAGTGAAACAATCTATTTAATATAATGTCTGGCCAGTTCTTGACCAAAATGGCATCAACTCAATGCTGTTCTCAGGTTTATACTTTATGCAATTCTGGTTAAAGTTAATTTAGAATAAAATCAATTGGTATTCTAGCCTATCGCAAAAGAGTATATATACATTTCCCTGTTCAAACACTTCCACATACAGTCTGACCTACGTACAGTGTACTTTCTAGATATGCTGCTTAGTAAAGTAGCATGCAGTCCTGTCATGTGACTTTTCACAAGATGCACTGTCAAACAGTGCACCCAACTTACACATTAACAGCTAACAACTTTTACAATGTCTCATTACAAATCATTTAGTTGAACATCTCTGTAACCTTTCACATAGAATTACCCAAGAATGACTGGGAGATTTCATCCAACTGCTTCTCAATTTGACTCCATACAATTCAAAACATAAATGGATTTCACTTTTTTGAATGACATCAGCAGCCTAGGGTGGACAATGCAGAGTAAGGAAAATAAAGTCCTAAGTACTTGTCCTAAGAAAACTAATTAACAAAGAAGATTAGGGCAGTTTCCTAAAAAGGCACTTTTCCTTTTTTCTAGAGCTGCACACAACAGTTTCAGGCAAGGCACATAATCTAAAAGCTCATCTAGATATACTCTTCCTGAGAGTTATGTCTCCGAAATCTCACACACACACACACTAGTAAAAGAGGCCCGTTTCGAACAGAAAGAAAACGGGCGCTAGCAAGGTTCCAGGACCCCCTCCCCTCTCCTCCCCCCTCCTCCCTCCCTCTCCCCTCTCTCTCGTCTCAGGACCCCCCCACCCCCTCCCTCTCATCTCAGGACCCCCTCCCCCCTCTCTCTCATCTCAGGACCCCCCCCCCCATCCGCACCCTCCCCTCCAATTTCCGCCGCCCAGCGCCTTCCTCCCTCTGTGTCTGTGGCCTGCGAGTGCAAGGAGGACGTGTGCTGTTTAAAAAGTTTTACCTCCTGCTCAGCCGCCAACACTGAAGTGTAGCAAGTACAGACGCCGCTTCAGACAGGCTGTGGTTTCAGCTGTTCCTCTGGTCCCGCCCTCATTTCCTGTTTGCGGAAACTAAGAGCAATTGCAATTGCCTGTGGTTGGTCCCTTCTCCTTCTGACGTCGCGTTTTTTTCCCTGGCAACTATACAGAGTTCCCTCGAGGGCGGGCAGTGATCAGAAGTGCGATTACGAACCCTACGAACACTACACGGCTTCACTGCCACTGAGTCAGCTTCAGAACGTTGGAGGTGCGAATTATTTTATATATATATATATATATATATATATATATATATATATATATATATATATATATATATATATATATATATATGTGTGTGTGTGTGTGTGTGTGTGTGCGCGCGCATCATAAGACCTAAGAATTAAACACATTTAATATTTCCGTACACAAACATTTCTTGTAACTAAATTTAAAGGTAGAATCAGTTGCGTACAATCAATTATTAGGGCAACAGTCCAGCAGGACCGTGAAATTCTGTTTTGTTATAAACCTCACAGTCAAGCTACAGCAGATATGGTCCCTTTTTGTTTATTAGGGAGGAATGCAACCAGCTGGAAATAAGAAAACTGCATTACAAAAATTAGCATGCCATCAGAAATACAAGAGTTGTAAAGTTTGTAACATGTAAACTCTTTCAGGTGTACTGTGGGCAGCGCCACCGTGGTCCATATCAGCTTCGACCAGGCACCCACTATGGGGTTAAATTAGAGTCCAGATCCTGTGTCACATAGGGGCCTTCCTCAATTCTGTAAGCCTTTAACCCCCTTTTGGTTGGCTCTATGGCAATTCCTAAGCTGTGAAGGAGGTCTCTCCCTAATAGATTACATGGACAGACTTTGGATACAATTACCTGACATGTACTGCGTCTACCACTTTCAGGCTCAAAAACCTCTATTAATTTAGACAGCAGTTCCTTTATTATGCTACCACCTGCATTCTTTACTATAATAGTCTCAGAGGATAAAGGAATTAATTTCGCATCTTCAAATTTTACAACTGTGCATCCAGCCCCTGTATTACACAGGAAAGTAATTTCTTTATTCCCGACCATAAGGGTTATCTGAGGCAAGGTATGACTTTCAAGGCAATTATAACTCTTTCTAGTCCAAAACCAGTCATACAATGACTACAACTTGCATAAACTGTAAAGATTTTTTTGCTTGTTTTTAAAGGCAGACCTTGGGAACATTGGTCTGTAGCCTTGAAAACTAGGAAAAATAATGCTGGCATGAGCCTGTCAGGAAATTATCTAGAGAAGAAACATACCACAGAGAATTCAGAAGAATTAATGGTAAGCTTTGAACCCAATCTAATAGGAAAAATAGTTTAGTTCAAAGGAAAAAAAAATCTTTGTACAATAAAGTTCAGGAACCTCTTAAAAGTTAGTGCTCTGTAAAGAAACTTGTAGACAGAATGTGAAGTATTTAAGCTTAGTAATCATTCCAGTAATATACCCAAAAGAATTAAAGAAAAGAATAAATTGTCAACATGATAGAAATAAGTGGCATGTTTCTTTAACAAATAGATTCAAGAAAAATAAAAAGACATTATCCCAAACATGGTGTCTGTGTGTCTGTCATCACAAATACATTTCAAACATGTTACAGTTCTAGACTGTTAGTTAGCTAGCTGGCCAAAAAGCTCTAGACTGTTAGTTAGCTAGCTGGCCAAAAAGCATATCTAAGAACATTCAGTTCTACTTGTAATGCACAAGGTCAGAGCTGAACTGTTCCTCTTCTTAGAATCTACATTTATTTAGAAATTGTAAGAATGATTAACCCTATATTAACAAAATATTTTCTCTACATTCCCCTTTATCATTTTGGTTGCTCTTCTTTGAACCTTTTCTGATTTCGCTATATCTTTTTTGAGATACAGCGACCAGATTTGACCGCAATACTAAAGGTGAGATCGCAACATGGAGTGATACAGAGGTATTATAATATTCTTGGTCTTATTTTGCATCCCTCTCCTAATAATTCCCAGCATCCTGTTTGCTTTTTTGGTCACCGCCATACACTGGGCAGAAAATTTCTGCATATTGTGTAAAATGACACCTAGATCTTTTTCTTGTTTGCTGACTCCTAAGGTGGACCTTAGTATCGGGTAACTATGATTCGGATTTTCTTCCAAATGTGCATCTGTCCACATTAAATTTCATCTCACATTTGGATGCCCAGTCTTCCAGTTTCCTAAGGTCTTCCTGCAAACGTAATCACCTCACTCTTGTTCCATTTTCCAAATCATTTATAAATATGTTAAATAACACCGGTTCCAGTAGAGATCCCTGCAGCACTCCACTATTCACCCTCCTTGGCCATTTAACCCTACCCTCTGCTTCCTGTCCAATAACAAATTCCTAATCCACAGAAGGACAGTGCTTCCAAACCCATGACACTTAAATTTTCTCAGGAGTCTCATGAGGAACTTTGTCAAAAACTTTTGTGAAAATATAGATACACTACATCAACTAGCTCACCTTTATCCACATGTTTATTTACAACTTCAAAGAAATGGTGTCACAATAAACCATGTTTGCCTACGTGTTCCATAATTTTATTTTTTATAAAAATAGTTTCCATTATTTTCTCCAGCACTGAAATCAGGCTTACTGGTGTGTAATTTCTCAGATCATCCCTGGAACCCTTTTGAAAACTCAGCATTACCCTCCAATCTTCAGGTACTATGGAAGATTTTAACAATAGGCTACAGATCACTAACATATCAGCAATGTCATGTCTGAGTTCTTTCAGTACCCTGGGATGTATGCCATCCAGTCCAGGTGATTTATCACTCTAACTTGTCAACTTGGTTCAGCGCAACTTCCAGATTCACTGAGATTTCTTTCAGTTACTCCGCATCGTAGCGCATGAAAAACCATTTCTGCTACAGCGTTACGTCTGATTTTTTTTCTCTGAAAAAGTTGTTTAAAATTTTCTGTCTTATTTATAAAACATCGTACGGTTTGGTTTCACTTTATTTTTTGGATCACTTTGTATTTTGTAAAAAAAAAACTAGAGTCACTAAAACATGGGCTTTATTTACATATCCTCCTCTAAAGAATTTCGAAAGAACTAGAATATTGGATGCTTTTTTACCTTATCAAGCAGATCAGTTGGATAAAGATATTCTAGCTATAACAACTTCTGAGACAAAATATAACCAGTTTCGTAAGAAAATTAAAACTTATTTAGAAAATTTGTTTTGAACTGTAATGATTAGATAGATGGGGTTTTTTTCTTAATTTTGTACTTCCTGGAGATATCCAGTTTCTTTATAATTGTGATCGGCATTGAACCGTAGGGTATATGGCGGAATATAAGTTCATTGTTATTATTACCTCTTACATCTTCTTCCGTAAAGATCGAAGCAAAAAATTCACTCTCTCTCTCCACTATGGCCTTGTCCTTCCTGACTGCCCCTTTTGCTCCTTCATGATTTAACGGTCCCATGGATTCCCTCACAGGCTTTCTGCTTCTGATGTACCTGAAAAAAGCGTTACTATGAGTTTTTGTCTCCACTGAAAAGTTTTTCTTTATATTCTCTTTTAGCTTTCATTATCAGTGCTTTGCATCTAGCTTGACACTGTTTATGTTGCTTCTTATTTTCTTCATTTGGATCCTTTTTCCATTCTTTGAAGGATGCTCTTTTGACTCTAATAGCCTCTCTCACTTTACCTTTTAACCACACTGGCTGTCATTTGCTCTTCTTTATATCTTTGTTAATATGTGGAATACATCTGGTCTGAGCTTCCACAATAGGATTTTTTTTTTTAAACAACATCCACACCTGATTTAAAGTCCTAACCTTTGTGGCTGACCCTTTCAGCTTCTTTTTAACTATTCTCCTCATTTTGTCATGGTCACCTTTTTGAAAATTAAATGCTGCTACAGTAGTTTTACTTTAGTGACTTTACTCCAGATATCAGTTCAAATTTGATCATGTTATGATCACTGTTTCCCAGTGGATCCAACACTTATCTCTGCATTCCACTAAGGACTAGATCTAAAATAACTCCCCCTCTTGTCGGTTCTTTGACCAGTTGCTCCAAGAAGCAGTCATTTATTAAAACATCTAAGAATTTTATCTCCCTAGCACTCCCTGATATAGCATTTATCCTGTCAATACTGGGGAAATTGAAATCATGCATTATTATAATGTTGCCCAATTTGCTTTCCCAATTTCTATAAACATTTGTTCATCTGTCTGTCCATTCTGTCCTGGCAGACGGTGGTACAGCTCTACCAGTATACTCTTTCCATTCACACATGGAATTTCTATCCACAAGGATTCCACGCTGCTCTCTGTTTCATGTAGAATATTAATTTTGTTTGACTCAATGCCCTCTAACATATAGCGAAACACCCCCTCTAATTTGATCCACTCTATCAATGCGATATAATTTGTATCCTGATAAACACAGTGTCCCATTGATTGTCCTCCTTCCACCAGGTCTCTATTATATCTACCTTCAATGCTCCCATCTTATTTTTAAGGCTTCTAATATTTGTATATAGACACTTCAGGTTGTGTTTTTTCCTAGTATCTACAAGTTGCTTTGAAGTTGATGGGGATAATCTGCATCCTTTACTCTGTTCTCCCATTAAACACTCCTGGCTTTATTTCAAAGCACCAGCAGCTTGGATCCATCCAGGTTAAGGTTAAATACCATCCTTTCAGAAAAGGCTCACCCTTCCCTAGAATGTTGTCCAGTTCCTAACAAAACTAAATCCTTTATCCTTGCACCAACCTGTCAACCACACATTGAGTCCTGCGCTACCCTGGAGGATCTGGATTTCAACTTTCTACCTAAGAGCCTAAATTTGGCTTCTAGAACCGCCCTCCCACATTTTCCTATGTCATTGCTACCACATGTACCAAGACAGCCTGCTCCTCCCCAGCACTATCTAAAATCTTACCTAGGTGATGCGCAAGGTCCTCCGCCTTCAAACCAGGCAGCCAAGTGACGGGGCAATCCTCATGCCCACCAGCCACCCAGCTATCTCCATGCCTAATGATCGAATCATCAACTACAATAGCTGTCCTAATACTTTCCTCTTGGGCCGAAGCTCCTGGAGGCACATCCTCAGTACGAGAGGATATTGCATCACTTCCTAACTCACTGGGGTGAAGCTTGGAGACCTCCCTCCTCCAGGGCAGCACAGGGGCTGCCAGACTAGAAGTGGGACTTCTCTACAACATCCAAGCCCCTCCAAGTCTGCTACTGTAGCCTCAAGAGAACGGATTCATTCTCTGAGAGCTAGGAGCTCCTTGCATCAAGTACACACATATAACCTCTCACCAACTGGGAGATAATCATGTCGGTTCAAGGCTCCCTGAGGGCCAATAAATTCAATCCTCAATTATCCCCAAGGAATCCTAAAAAACATATTCAGGCACTAGACCATAATGAAGGATTCTAGCTACAGTCTTCCGGAGTGGGTCTGGACTGGTTGAGTAGGACTCAAGGAAAGGAAATTAGGAGATACGAACAAATTTCACTTTCCTCATCATCCTGCTAGAGCAGCTCAGACAAGTGGGACATACCAAAGCGCTGAAGACCAAACCTCCACAAACACTGCCCTCTCACGGTAGATATATCTGGCCCTGGGCATCTGCACTGCAATGAGAGCACGACAACCCTCAAAGGATCCAGAGCCCATAGCCTCATGAAACACTGTACTGACACCTCCAGAGGTAGAACACTCTCCAAATGAGTTGGTCTAGAAAGCCAAACACTCTAATCAGTCCAGCAAGACTGCTGAGAAAGGAAGCAAGGAGAGAAAAGCCACATTGGGATGAGACATACCACATATAGGTTAGAACTGGCCCCGAACAGGACGCTCACAGGAAGGAGAAAATAAACTACAAGGATCCCTGGTCTGACTAAAATTGGACCTAGCAACCATCTGAGGAAATGCATGTTGCTGCCATTCAGCCCTACTGACTATGGGAGGAACTGTAGGAGTCCACAGTGTCCAGCAATGAATCTTCCCTAAAGATGAGCATAGGGAGAGGACAGAAGAATTGAGCCAGGTATGGGAAGTGTAACCACTCCAGCCCAACCTATCGAGCTAACAAACTTTGAGCAGAAGGCGTCCCCCTGGATGCCAGAACTATGTGGAACAATCCATCTGGAAATAACTCTCAATGACAAGGGCTCTGGGGCAACTGCAGACCTCAAAAAGAACTTGAACCACACCAATATTTTATTTAGTGAACAAGATGTGTCCTAAGAAGGAATTTATGATAGACATGAACCCATGTTAACTGGCCCTCCAATATTTGGGTACAATCTCACAGCCCTGTAATAAATGTCTATGGGAAAACCCCAACCTGAACACTCAAGCAGATGAGCCCATACTGAGTGCCTGCAGACTGGTAAATATACCTTCCCCTAGACCTAGAATTTATGAGAGACAGGGGAGGCCACTCTCACTAGGGCATTCCTGACTAGGGAATGCAGGCTTCCAACTAAGGGACCTGTGAGATTTCTGCCCAAGACCCCTACAGCAAACTCACTTAGAAACACCCCAGGTTTCTTCCCAACTCCCTGATTTGGACAGCAAAGAGCTTTATAGATAATGGCAAGGCGGAACCTGCCCCTCAAGGCCAGAGCCCAGTTGAACTGCTGAGAGTACCATCAAGACTCCTCTGCTCCCCAAGCAACCATGAATTATAGGCTGCATAGTGCAAGAAGGTGGTGATCTACTGAAGGATCCCTGTCCTGGGCAATTTGGAGATTCCAAACTGATCAACTTGCAAACAGCTGCCAAGGCCGAAACCAAAGCAAGTTATAAACCACGTAATACACCAACAGCAGTGACAGCCAGACAAGCATCTCTCTGTGAATCCCACAGGCCAGGAAGGACCCAAAATTAATCACAGCAGCCAGTGGGAACTCCAAACGTAACCAAAGGGTGTACCACTTGAAACAGCATGCCCAAGGAGGGCTGGAAATCTCTAGCACCTATTGAACAGAGACTCCAGGGGGGAAAAAACCAAAACACAAGCCCTCCAGGTGCAGAAGGACTCCAGGGAGGTTCTAGAGATGAAACTCTCCAGTCTGAACTGCAGAACTGGAAGGTCAATACAGAACAGGCACTGCAAATTACAGGTCCTGCACTGATCCCTGCAGAATGTACTGGGCTCCTAATGTCTTTAGGATCAGGAATTAACTAAGCTATCTGTGGACTTCACTGCTGGGAAAAACAGTAGAAACTGTTATAAAGAATAAAATTATGGAACATGTAGATAAACATGGTTTAATGGGTTCAAGTCAGCATGGAGTCAGCCAAAGAAAGTCTTGCCTCACCAGTTTCATTAATTTCTTTGAAGGCATAAATAAACATATGGATAAAGGTGAGCCAGTTGATGTAGTGTATCCCTGTCCTGGAAAGGGGGGGAGGAGGTATCTCGGCACTAGATTAAGCGATGGGAGCAAAGCATGAGCTTACAGAAGCTGGTCCCTTTACACTCCCCTGGTTGCCAAAGGACTAGGAGGGAACAGAACCTCCAGCACTTTAGAGAAGCCATCTGGGAGGCCCTGAGAGCTCCCCCCCGCCCCCCCCCCCCCCCCCCCCCGCGAGGCTCACCACCTTTGTGCCACTGTTGGTATAGTATCACTGAAGAATCATCCTCTCCACAAGAGGGCAAAGTAACCAGTTGGCATGCACTCCACCAAAGCCAACTGAATACCCCAGCCTGCAGAAACAACCTGCTTGGAAGCAGGAAGAGTCATCCCTGGAAAGAAGGTCACCCAGAGGGATGAAACATCTTGACCAAGGTGTACACAAGGCTCAACTCATCTACAGATCACCAGGAGTCAACTAAGAACCATCCCCACCTAAGCAAGTAATTCACTTTGCTTACCAACACTAGCACAGCCAACTACTGAAGGCAATAATGGGACCCTTGTGCTGAGGAAGATAACTGGCAATTTGTGGAATGAGAACCACTCAGTGCGAGCCTTCCTTCTAAGAAGTAGGCTCCAGTCATACAACGGTGTTTTTTTTCCAATTGAAACTACTGAGATACTTTCATTTATAATTCTTGAGAAATTTCTGCATTGAAGACTCCCCATCAAACCCAAACTGTAAATATCTCAACTATTTTTGCTCCAATAGTTTTATTTTAAAACTCATAATGGCTAAACTTAAATGCATCAACTCTGCAACACAACATAACCTTAGATCGTATTGGACATTATATATTCCTTATTATCGTTGACCCTTATTGTACCTTATACCCTAACCTTACCTGACCCCTATTTCAATCTATATTTGTTTACACTACCGGACTTGGCGTTCGCCTTTACAGTATTTTGCAAGCCACATTGAGCCTGCTAATGGGTGGGAAAATGTGGGATACAAATGTTACAAATAAACACTTCAGAATAGTTACTTATTTAAAAAGAATCTACTAATTATTACAATACCTTGTTCATTCTCTATAGGAGGAAGTTTAGTTAATTTCCCATACTTGTCTCCAATAGACTTGACATCAAAATAAACATTGCCTAGAAAAAAAAAAAGAAAGAGTACATTTTAAAAAATGCACACACACCACTTTTAGTTACCAAAGCACAGTGGACTGCATTAATATTTCTGTTCCATGAGTATATTTTCTTTAAAGACAAGATGTTCATATGGCCCAATAAATAGGCTTGCTAAAACCACAGTATCTTATAGAAATCTTCAATGCCCTTGTATGTTTTTCACATTTTGCTGTTTAAAAAAATTGTAATTCATAATGCATTAAAGTAAGAGCTGATTTCACCGTCTCCACAACACTCTTACAATTTCAACATCAAAGAACAAGTATCGAAATATTCAAAAATTATTAAGAATCAGTAACCAAAATGTCTTCATTGCATAAGTCTTCACAACCTTTGTCATAGCTAACCCAGATTAGATCAGTTTCCAAAATCTGTGTAATAAAGCATATGAAAACATAAGGAAAGAAAGATCTAGTGAAGCCTGAACAATGGTCTAGAGTTAATGCAAAAAAATACAGGTTCGTGTATTTGAGCTATAAAACCTTAGGGCAGGCTTGGGCAACCAGGGTCCTTGAGGGCCTCAACCCAGTCAGGTTTTCAAGATTTCTAACACAAATATTGTAACATACTCCCCCCACTGATCCAAAAATGACATCAGGGTTCCTCCAGACACTCCTCCTTCTATCCCAGGTCTCCATGTGGAAGAAATGTTCCCAGCTCCTTCTCTCTAGGAGATGGCTGTCCAACTCCTTTTCCTTCCAACAGGAGGTGCTATGAAGTTGGGAACCTTTTCCCCAGAAAAAAAGAAGTCTCCAGAGAAATAGTCCACCGACCACAAGGCCTTCTTTTCCCTCCCATAGTCAAGCTAGACAGTCCCTTTTTCCATTAGGATGATTGGTTCCCTAAACAATCTTTTGGTCCTCTTTTCTGGTCAATGATAAAAGGGTTCTTACTTTTCTAGTTCATTTCCTTTCCTTCTCCCCATGAAAGAAAAGAAAACAGCCATGCCCTTCATTAAAGATTGGGGGGGAAAAAACATGTGCAACAGGTTCCTACATTCACTTCCTTCCTCTCCCACCAAGGTCAGTCTAACTTTCCACACCTGATTCCTTGCAGGTTTTTAGTCATTCAGCAGTTTTGGACAGAAAAAAAAAATGAAACTCTTCTTGTGCTTTTCCCCAACATATTCACAATAGACCAGAGATTTTCAGTAACAAACAAACAAAAAAAAAACCCCCACACATTAGATAGCAAGCCTTCTCAGTCTTTTTAATCTTAACAAAAATGTTCACAAGAAAAAGTTTGACCCTTTCCCCTAATAAGCCTAGGGCTCAAATGCTGGCAGACCCAAAACCCTTTACTCACAACCCAGATGGCTTATGCTGCATTTATTTACTTATTTAGATTTTGCTCACACCTTTTTCAGTAGTAGCTCAAGGTGAATTACATTCAGGTACACTGGATATTTCTCTGTCCCAGGAGGGCTCACAATCTAAGTTTGTACCTGAGGCAATGGAGGGTTAAGTGACTTGCCCAAGATCACAAGGAGCAGCAGCAGGATTTGGCCACCTCCGGATTGCAAGACCGGTGCTCTAACCACTAGGCCACTCCTTCATAGGTTATGCACTCATGCCCAGATGATCGAAAGCCCTGAGCTGTTCCAAACAGCGCTTTAAAAACAGCACTGGAACAGCGCAGGGCTTTACGCCCCTATGATCAGAGATAATAGCATGCAAATTTATGTGCGCTATTATCTCTGATCATAGGAGCATGCACTCAGGAACAATCCTCCTGCACTTGTTTGACAGGTCTGGGCTGTCAAAAGCCCAGACCTGTCAAACACAGATCTGGAGGTCCATGGGACCACCAGACCCCAAACAGCATGGCCCTGGTGGCCTAGTGCCCCCAACGAACACCCACTTCCTTATATGGTGTCAAGTCCTGCCCATCGCATCCCAGGATGCACTGGGCAGGGCCGGACATTACCATTTTTGAGGTGGCGGAAGAGGAGGGAGTCTACCTCCCTCTTCCAACAAAGGTAGGAGGTGGGGAAGAGGGCCACTAGACCACCAAGTCAGGGGGGGGGCTTGATTTGCAGACCACTGTGTCACCCAGCCTTTTCTTGGGGGGATGCTAGGGGGGTTATGGGGACTGGAGACCCACCAGATCTCCAGTCCCCCCCCCCCCACTCTGAACTTGTGCCAAGGGGGTAGGGGGGACTGGAGGTCTGCCGGACATCCAGTCCGTGTTGCTGGGGGGGGGGTTCCTGCTCCTGTGGGGAGGGGGCTGTATTGGGGGGGCGATGTGCGGCCTGCTAACATGCAAATGAATGCTGGATAGGGCTCACCATTCCTCCCCAATGGTCTGCAAACCCTAACACCAGCTCGCTGGCGTAGGGTTTGCCACAGACAGTGCGCCAATGTTTGGCGTGCTGCTCGCTGATCATTGGGGAGGACTACGTTTAGCATGCATTTGCATGCTACTTGCGCTAAGAGCCCTGTTTTGCATGCTAGTTGTGTTCAGAGCCCACAAGTGCGTTGTTTCACGCACTCGGGGGCTCTGAACATGGGGCGGTAACAAACGCAGGCGCTAATATGGCACTAATAGCCTCTAGTGCCTGCATTTGCCTCTGATCATTTGCCTCTGATCATCGGCCCATCAGTTCCTTTCTTTGAAGCATTGCTTACCACTACCTTTATAGGTAATTAAATGTATTGAACCTCCCCCTCTCCTCCTCTGGGGCTTGGGCACCTGGTACACCTTCCTCATAGCCTTGACCATCCTCTGCTCTGGGATACTCCTCAACCTCCATGGGCTCTCTCATTCCTTCACCCTCCCCTGCTTCAATGTGAGCTTTTATATACCCTCGCTCCTCCCCAGGAAGCCACTCCCCCACCGGGGTTTTTCAAGATTATTCTTCCCCATTTTTTCATTCCACCCTCCTCTCAGCTTCAGTGAATCCCAGTACCCTCTACTGGGGGAAGCCTTAATTGCACTGAATTTTCTATGCTTACCTTTCTCCCCTGAAATAAGAGGGAAAGGGGGTGGGCCTAGGAAGGTTTCTCCTTTTATTCCAGTTTCCCTCTTACAATATACACGAGATTGATTTGTATGTACTGCTTCCACTATATGCAAACAGATGTTTTATTAAAATTTGATATACTGCTCAACTTCAACAGATCTAAACGGTTTACAATAAACAAATACAATACATATTCATTGTGGAAATCTTGAAAACCCAAATTGCCCACCCCTGCCCTAGGGGGTAGTACGGTACATTATAGGGGGTGAAATTCTATGTACAAAACAGCAGGGTCTGGGGCTGATGGTATCTGATTATCTTAAGGTGGTTAAACAGGTAATTAAGTTTATAGCAAAAGCCAAAAGCATGTTTGAGTAGATTAATTAAGAGATAAATGGTCAGCAGGAAAAAAGGAGGCAACGCTACTTCTGAACAAGTCTCTGATGACACCTTATTGGAGTACTGTGTGCAATTCTGGAGACCACACCTTTGAAAAAGATATAAAAGAGATAAAGCTAGTCTTAGTCATAAAGCATATAGGGGTAGATTTAAAGATATAGAAATGTATAAAGAAAGGTGGGAAAGGGGAGATAAGAGACATTTAAATACCTTCAAGGTAGAAATACATGGGAGTCAGGCCTTTTTCAATGGTAAGGAGGCTCTGGAGTGAAGGGTCATAGGATTAGAGAGGACTCAGAATTTAAAGAAATATTTTTTTACATAAAGGGTAGTGAGTGCATGGAACAGCCTCATATTGAAGGTTAACTAGGATGTTATCAGAATGTAATAAAGCATGGGAATACTGCCAAGAATATCACAGAAGCAAGGCATTACAGATACTGGGCTGCTTGTTGGATGGGCAAAATAGAAGCCAAATTGTCCGTCTTTGCTGTCATTTTCTATGTTTATATGTAAAACCCATAATAGGTTATGAGTAAATTTCCGTGTTTTTCAATATTTCTTGGGGCACTAAAATGGAAATAACTTAGAAAGGTACTACACTTCAATCAGGCCATCCCTCTAAACTGAGTACAAAGCTGTAAAATGATGTGAAGACTTTTGCAAGGAACTGTATATATATATAGTATATAAATGCATTTTTCTTATCTAAATGTTTGCAGTAAAATAATTTACCTTTCAGAATAAAACATTTTTTAAAATAATAGGACATTATAGAGTTTTATAATGGAAACATTACCCTTTTACTTCTCCTTGGACATGTTTTTAGAAACAGGTGTAAAGGGCTTTAGTACTGTAGTAAGAAATGAGATTCAAGTAGCACCAGAATGCTGCTTCAACTCTAAAGAAGAAAGTGCATGCACACTATGCTGTTACATTTGCTTCCATCACAACATACATCTATATACCAGCAAATATCCACAACATAAATCTGAACACACATGGGGCTCTCTATGTCCTCCTCCAGGTCTGATGGCGCCATTATCCATGCAACAAAACTGAAGCTGTCTGGTGGATATGCTGATCTTCTTCAAATATGCCCTCCAAGTTTTTTTAATTTTAGGAAAATATCCTCTTTCTGTGCCTATGACCAACATGTCTCTAACCTATTAGTCAGTCTGGACACATGGGGGTGCTAAAGAAAGAGAAAGGCATTACTGATCTCTCTGTTTCCTTGCTGGTTTAAAGGAATTTTGTTTGTGCAGAACAACTTTAAGCATATGTCATGCAAAGACCTTTGACATGTATCTCAGAAGCCAGCCAAAGTTGAGGAGAGATATCTGCACTTCTGGTAAGATTTATGACCCGCCCCCACTCACAGCTAAGTTTAACTTATCATACATCCGGATTATCCCGGACATGTACTCCTTTTCAGGGGGCTGTCGAGGGGTCCAGATGGGTTTTATTTTCAGCCAGCCCGTTTGTCCGAGTTTCTGGGTGGGCTGGCAGGTTGGTGGGTGTGCAGACGGACGGTCTTGCCTTCTCCACTCGCCCACTGCCTACCATAGCGCATCATCCTGGTGGTCTAGTGGCCTCTTAGGGGCAGAAAAGAACTCCACTCTTTACTGCCTGCTGACACTGACCTCCCTGCTACTGCTGCTTCTTGAAAATGGCTGCCGAGACTTCAAGCGGAGGCCTTGCGAGATATCGTGCGAGGCCACTGCTTGAAGTCTCGGCAGCCATTTTCAAGCGGCAGCAGCGGGGAGATCAGTGTAGCAGGCGGTAAAGAGTGGGTTTCTTTCCTGCCCTGAAGAGACCACTAGACCACCAGGGCTGCAAGGTAGGCCCAGGAGGGGTGGGAGAGAAGGGGGGCAAGCTGCTCATGGATGATGAGAAGGGGGCAAATGCTCATGGATGGGAGAGGAGAGGGGGATATGCTGTACATGGCGGGGAGGGAAGGAAAAAAGGGGAAATGCAAAACATTAATAAAAGGGGATGGAGAGGAGAGGGGGACATGCTGCTCATCAATGGAGGGGGTAAGAAAAAGGGGACATGCTACTCATGGATGTTTGCTTTTTTTGGATACGTACATTTTCTAATTTTGTATTTAGACTACGGAAGAAATGCATTTCTGTTACTTTTACCAGTTTTTCACTGTTTATAGAATCCGGCTTTCTTGGAGGATAAAGGTGACTGTGCACCTGGGGCTGGGCCAAGGACGGGATAGGGCAGCATTTTATTTTTTGTATCCTTTTTTTTTGTCTCCACAAATATAGTAACCCTACTCACAGCAGCACCAGCAGTAACTTCTCCTTCTAGCAGCAGCAGGAGAGACCTTCCCAGAATGACATATCCTGCTACTGCTGAAGAAAAGGCCGCTCAGTGGGAGATTTTGGTTCCTTGTCAGGAGATGAAGTCTGCTGTAAGTCGGTCACCATTTAATGTGTGTTTATTAACTAAAAAACACTTACACATCTGATATGATTAAATATTTTCCTTAGAAAAGATAGTAACCATTTTTATTTTTTGTGTCCTCTTTTTTTGTCTCTGCAACTATGGTAACCCTATGCCTAAACCACCTTCTAGCTAGTGCAGTCACCAAAGTCACACAGATTAAAGGGCCATGGATTTGATATACCACCTTTCAGTGGTACAACCGAAGCAGTTTACATTTATTATTATATGAAGGTACTTTCTTTGTCCCTACTGGGCTCACAATCTAAGGGCCCTGTTTACTAAGATGTGCTAGTATTTTTAGTGTGCGTTAAACATAGAGACACCCATATATTCCTATGGGTGTCTTTAGCATTTAGAATGCGCTGTTTTGCGTACTCTAAAAATGCTAGCATGCCCTTAGCGCTGCTTAGTAAACAGGGCCCTAAGTTTTTGTACCCGAGGCAATGGAGAGTTGGGTGACTTGCCCAGGATCACAGGGACCCATAGTGGGAATTGAACCCAGTCCACAGGTTCTCAGCCCACTGTACATTAGGCTACTCCTCCACTCCACCAACAGACAGAGCCCCACTGCCTATCCCTAAGTATATTGTACATATATATTTATACATGTGTCTTCTCCCTTTGGGCTTTTCTGTTTACTTCTATTTCCAAGCTCAGCACAAAATCAATGGAAAGCCTCCAGTATTTTTCTCCTCTTATCACACATTGCCTCTGACACATCAAGCAAGTGCTGCACTAAAATCCTGGCCGAACAGCAAGAATCAGCTCTATCAAATGCTTTTTCCAGTGGTGTGCTTTGGCCATCTTGCAATGTCACTACAGGATGAACACAATGTATGAATCACTTAGGGTTTTTTTCTTCTCTTAGACAGTCTGAATTTTGTAGTTCCTTTTCCTTACTTTGATATATGTACTGTTTGTTTTGTAAACCGCTGTGAACTACCAGTTAGGTTTGGTAGTAAATCAAGCACTAAATAATAATAAACTAGGCAATCATGTAGAGTGGCACAATTTTTGGGAACAGCACCAAAAGGTTTATTAGGCATGAGCACAGAGGGCTCTGTCCTAATAGCTAGAGCCCCAAATCTCAGGCAGCAAAAAACAAACAAAAAAAAAACAGCCCTTTGCTTTGTTCCAGCCCTTTCCATCCCATGGAGTGGCCTAATTGTCAGTGCAATATTTTGAGAACCCAGGGTTCTATTCCCACTGTAGCTCCTTGTGATGCTGGGTAAGTCACCTGACCCTCCACTGCCCCAAGTATAAATACTTCTATATAATATGTAAACTGCTTTGATTGTAACCACAGAGGCAGTATATCAAATCCCACCCCCTTTCCCATGTAGTGTGCAGAGAAGGGTGAAGCTGGAATAAACAAAGCACTTGCTTTAATGACAGATCCAGCCCTTACTTCTTGTTAGTTCCCCACCTCTTCTGCCCACAAGAACTGAAAAGACAAGAATGAGGATGAATGGAATGGACAGAGCAAAGAGTTTAGTTTTTGTCTGCCTATTTCCAATTTGTAGTCACTTATTCACTATTTGGTGAGGGCCTTTGTTCTGTGTGTGACTGAGGTAAGTATTCTGCTAACGTGTAAAATCTGTAGTAATCAAGCTTATTCTGTTTTCCAAAATTAGAACATAACCTAAGAATGCAAGAAAAGCCACGCTGAGTTAGACCAAGGTCCATCAAGCCCAGCATCCTGTTTCTGGCAGTGGACAATCCAGCAATCAAAGAACAGAATGGATCACAGTCAACGTTCAGAAACCACAAAACTTTATTAAAAATAACCCAACGTGACTGTGTTTTGCCTCCCAAGAGGCTGTGTCAGGGGATTTACTTTACACTGAAAGAAACACATAAAGTCAAAAATAACTATTATGAATCATAAAAAATTCTCTCTCATATTAATATCACAAGTTAGTTACTATTAAAGACATGTATCATTTTAATATCCAGATAATAAAACATACTGGTATTAGTACAACTCAAAAACAATTTTAAAAACTTTCAAACAGATTTAAAAATGGACAGCTTTAAAAGGGGCACATACACCTAGCAGTTGTTAGCATCTAGCAGCACTGAATTGCTCTCTAAAAAAACAGAAAAGCACATAAAAAACACTATCATAACTAACCAAAATTCTTGTCCAAAGTGAACAGTAATCAAAAATACCAAGACTAAAATAACCTAACTTACCAGTTGCTGCACATATTCTTGATGGAGTTTCACGAACCAAAGCTAAAGGTCAAAGGGCTATTCATTAACTTTTCTGTCTTAATCATAGTCAATTAAAACCAAAATCTCCAAAACATCTATTGACATCAATTTATACATCATTAACTACTATCCACATAATTACAAAATTAAAAGGTTAAATATTTACAATATATACCATTCATATTGCTTACTTATTCCAAACATTTCAAACCAGGTGGGGAGGGGGGAAAGATTTTAAAACCTCAAAGTAATCAATGGACCATATCCTTTAACCTCCCCCCACCACTCATTTATCAAAAGGCAGTCTTATGCTGGTATAGAAATAGAAAACACTAAAGAAAACTTTAAGAGAGGCATATACCTACTAGGGTCCCTATGGGCATATACATTTTGCAACACTTAGCATCTAGCAGCACTGAATTGCTCTCTAAAAAACAGAAAAGCACATAAAAATACTATCATAACTAACCAAAATTCTTGTCCAGAGTTAATAGTAATCAAGAATACCAGAACTGAAATAACCTAATTTACCAGCTGCTTCACAAATTCTTGATAATCAGAGTTTCAAAAACAAACATTCTCCTCATTCTTGCACATTTTATCATTCAAACTTGTTGCTAGCAAGCTTATGTAACATGTAACTAAAGGTCATTAACTTTTGTTTCATAGTCAAATAAAACCAAAACTCCCAAAACACCCATTGTCATCAATTTATACATCAATGACTACTATCCACATAAATACAAATTAAAAGGTTATAGTATTACAATATCTATCATTCATATTACTTACTTATTCCAAATAGATCAATCAGGCTGGGGGAGGGGGAAAATGGGGGTGGGTGATTTTGAAACCTGAAAATGATCAGCGGACCATATTCCTTAACTTCTCCTCATCTAGCTTGTGAAACCTCCAACAACGATACCTGCGCCACCATGGAGGGCAAACTTCCTGATTCACATGGAACAGAGACACCATCTCTGGAAGAAAAGATAGTACCGTGCGCAAGGACACGGAATCCCCTGAGAAGGAGAGTTAGGGATCTGACAACAGGGCCTGTAACTCAGAAACCCTCTTAGCAGAGGTGATGGCCACCAAAAACACTGTCTTGAGGGTTGGGTCCTTGCTGGAAGCCAAGCACAGGAGATAAAATGGAGCCTAGGACAGCGCCCAGGGGACCAGACTGAGGTCCCAATAAAGAAAGGAGGGGGGCATAGATGTACCACCCCCTTCAGAAACTGAGCTACCTCTCTAAGCAAAGCCAGAGAGATGCCCTTTCCCTTCTCCCAAAAGCTGGAGAACACAGCCACCTGGATCCTCAGGGAGCTCAAGGCCCCTGGTTCCAGGTCCTGCTGCAGAAAACCCAAAACATTGGGAACCTGAGTCCTCCAGGGAGATGGGGACCGTACCCCACAACAGGATTCAAAGACATGCCAGATCTTGATATAAGCCAGGAATGTAGAGGACTTTCTGGAGCAAAACTGGTAGAAAGCACTATGGAAGAAAACCCACACTTCTCTAATCACCTCTCAAAAGCCAAACCATAAGCCAAAAGGGGTCCAGGATCTTCCATATCTACCAGTCCTCGCTGGAGCAGACCCCAACCCCTAGGTAACGGAAGCAGATCCTCCACCAACAGACACTGGAGATCCACACGCCAAGGTCTGCAAGGCCAATCTGATGCAAAACCAAATAAGGATGATGTGCAACTGTGGGAACAAGTGACCAATGAGAGGCCATAGAGAAAGACGTGGCAGGGGGTCTGCTACCAGCCAAGGCTGTATCAGAGCATCTATGCTGTGAGAGTCCGGGTACCTCCGGCGACTGAAAAGCACTCCACCTTCGCACTGGCTCTGGAGCCCATGAGCTGCAAGTAATCCCAAAACTGTTTGAGAGGTCATGATGGCATCCGGAACCAGATGGGCAAACTCCATAGAGTATTCTCTCTCAACTACCTTCAGAACTCCCTAATCTGAGGTGATGCAGACCCACTTATTGCAGAAGAGAGACAGTCTGACTCCCACCAGAAATGAGTGGCACCCTCTTTGGGCAGGGGCCAAATGAGGCCAAGGATCGCTGCGCACCCCTGTGCAGCTCAGAGCAACGGAGAGACACACCTCCTCTATATCCTTCACCAACTTCTCCAAGTCATCACCAAAGAACAAGCAACCTGTAAGGACAGCTGACTCAAAAGCTTCTTGGAAGCCATACCCACACAACCAACAGCAACCCCCAACGCCACCACAGAGAGGGAAGCCAGACTGACCCTAGCATATAGAACATCCATCCATAAAGGCCATCCCAGACTCCAGACGAGAAACCTTCGAGAACTCCAGGCAACCGCTTGAAACAACACAGCATGGAGCTATCTAACTGCCACAACTAGCAGCCTGAATGTTGGATCCCCCACTGATAAGGTCAGGTAGAGCTGCTGTTCCACATTCTTTTCATGGAGCTCCCTGAGTGCCGAGCCCTCTTAGACAGCTACAGTGGTCACCTGCATTAACTGCCATAACCAGGGTGTCCACCCTCAGAAAGACCCAACATTTCTCAACCTTCTGAGCAAAGGCAGAGAGATGAGCAAAAGCCCCGGTGATCCCAAGGGGACCATCCAGGAACTCCCACTCCGTCCTAATCAAGCAGATGAGGACCTTATGCAGGGCCACCAAGGACATAGCTGGGCCTGGGGCAAAACCGGACCGCCGCAAGTCACTCCCCCCCCCCCCCCCGGCCATTCACACTGCTGCTTCTGCCCATCCCTTACCTTTCTGTCTTTGCCTCCAAAGGGAGGGGGGCCGGGCCCAGCACCAGCAAGCTGCTTCCTGCGTGCCTACTCCCATGGTCTGTTCTCTCCTGCTCCTGTCCATGCCGGGAGTCAGGACCCGGATGACTGCATTAATGCGATATCATGCTAATACAATCATCTGGGTCCTGGGTGGCAAAAAGGAACAGGGGCGCACAGACCTGGAAGCAGGCAGCAAGAAGCAGCTTGCCAGCACCAGGCCCCCCCTTTGGAGGCCTGTCCTGGAGATTTTTGCCCCCCCCCCCCCACCTCAGCAGCCCTGACCTTATGAATGAAAAACGGGCCCCGAGGGACCCGCTGAGGAAAGCTTAAGCACAGCCAAGGCCTCCACGATCTAGAGATGGGAGTAACTAGTGTAATTAAATTCGGAGATGACACAAAATTATTCAGGGTCATCAAGACACAGGAGGAGTGTGAAAGATTACAGGAGGACTTCGCGAGACTGGGGGATTGGGCGTGCAAGTGGCAGATGAAGTTCAATGTTGACAAGTGCAAAGTGATGCATGTGGATAAGAGGAACCCGAATTACAGCTATGTCATGCAAGGTTCCGCATTAGGAGTTACGGACCTAGAAAGGGATCTGGGAGTCATCGTGGATAAGACGTTAAAAACTTCTGCTCAGTGTGCTGCGGCGGGTAAGAAAGCGCACAGAATGTTGAGTATTATTAGGAAAGGGATGGAAAACAAACACGAGGATGTTATAATGCCGTTGTATCACTCCATGGTGCGACCGCACCGCGAGTATTGTGTCCAATTCTGGTCACCGCATCGCAAAAAAGATATAAAGGAATTAGAAACGGTGAAGAGAAGGGCGACGAAAATGATAAAGGGAATGGAAAGACTTCCCTATGAGGAAAGGCTGAGAAGGTTAGGGCTCTTCAGCTTGGAGAAAAGGCGGCTGAGGGGTGATATGATAGAAGTCTACAAGATAATAAGCAGAGTAGAGCGGACAGATTTGAAGCGTTTGTTTACACTTTCAAACAACAACAAAACCAGGGGACACAAGATGAAGCTAGAATATGGTACATTTAAAACAAATAGGAGAAAGTTTTTCTTTACTCAGCGTGTAGTTAGACTCTGGAACTCGTTGCTGGAGAATGTAGTGACAGCAGCTGGCCTTACGGAATTTAAAGGGGGTTTGGACAGATTCCTGAGGGAAAAGTCCATTGAACATTATTAATTTTTTTTTTTTTTTTTGGGGGGGGGGGGGGGGGGGGGCGGGGGTTGCCGGGTTCTTGAAGCCTGGATTGGCCGCTGTCGGAGACAGGATGCTGGGCTTGATGGACCCTTGGTCTTATCCCAGTACGGTGGTGCTTATGTGCTAAGAGACGAGACAGATCCTCATGATAAAGGAGCCTAAACCCATGAGACTTCGGGTCCTCGGAACTGGAGTCCACGGGGGACTGGGAGCCCAAGAAGACCTTCAAATCCTCCTCCACTCCCTCCGAAAAACCCAAATACTCTGGATCAACCAGATCCATTCCACAATGTTGAGACCCCAAAACGGGCCCCCCCCCCCCCCCCCCCAAGTAAATGAGGGTTAGGGCTAGGATTAGGTCTCAAGAGGGGACCTGTGTAGGGCCTGCTTAGCCAACTAGGTCAAGCTCTGGAGCCAAAAACTACTGGGGCCCCCACCAGGACTCCCCGCCGAGTGACCCGGGGTGGACATGAATGAAAAAGCCCATCACATGACCAGGGAATTTTTCTCTTTCTCTGTCAGAATGAATTGACAGAGAAGAGAAGATTATAACTGCCAACTTGCCCTGGCAGAAACAGTGTGTGTGAGCAATGTATCCATTTTAGCTGAAGGGGGAAGGGAACAGCAAATAGAATGCTCACTGAAAGGCAGACTGAATGAGACACATTTATACACTATAAAAACAACCCATTACTCAGCTGCTGGCTCTGAAGGCCGCATACCACCCTACACCATGGCAGAAGTGCGTTGGCCTGCCTGACTGCCCCAACCTACTTTGACCTGGGGCTCTGGCATATCTGCTGTCCCCGGCTCTCTGGATGCGCCTAGAGGGAAATTCCCTACTTAGTACGTTACAATAGCATTAGCCTCTTAAAAGGGCATTAGCTAGCCAGGCCAATTGATTTTTGTTTGGTATATTGGCTGCCAAAGAGAGTATTTTGGAAAGCCTGGGAGCTGCAGGGGGAGCCTGTATGGGGACTGCACCCCTTGGGCAAGGCCCTGCAGGATTGAGCCAAAGCCTTACACAGTGCCACTAAGAAGTGCGACCAGGGGACTGTGGAGCTAGGCTCTGAGCTCAACCAGGTACGGTCCTGAGACTGTGACCTGGGAGCGGCTGTTAGGCTGAACCATGCTATGCAGCCGTGGCTAGCACAGTGGGGAGCTAGGCTACAGACAGGAGCACCATCAGCACCTGCTTAAAATAAAAGAAAAATACTGGATTGTTCCAGCAAGCATCTCTTCTACTTATGCTGGTGATGTCACTGGCAAAATTCAGTTTTCTCTAACTCCATGTGCTGGTAGGAAGGGATAACACCACTGGTTCAAAACAGTGGAGCTCATGCTAAGAAAGGGGGAATTCACATCAGGCAAGCATCAATATTTTTGGTGGCAACAAGTCATATTTCATTTTTTCTATTCTTTTTTTAAGACAACCAGGAACTGAAGAAAGACCATGGGGGAACGGAGTTGGATTCTAAACCCCAAATAGATCCTAGAGGACAACCTGGCCAAGCCTGTTGCATGGAGAGTCCTGCTCCAGGAAAGAGTAATTAACAATGGGGTCAAGTCCATATCAAGTGGACCAATTCCTGAAATCATCACCACTTGACCATTTTCATTTTGATTAAACTTTGTGTAAATGTACTTGGAGGTCTCAAAGTACAATCTGCAAAATTTGAGAACAAGATTCCTTCTGGTTTCAGAATTAGGATCACTAGAATATAAGCAGCATTCACAATTATGCACTGCCACACAGTTTGCAGATTCCTGAAGAGGTGCCGAGAGGACCTGTAGAGGGGAGGAAAACTTCACTGGTGTATCTTACCTACTGGAAATTAAATTCAAACTTAAGAGTTGAATAGGTAATTTCATTGTCTTTTTATGACAAATTACTCTACTGAGTTAGAATAGTCAGTTTAGACTATACTGTAGCCTTTTAAGTCTCTGTTAGAATTTTATATAAATAGCGTTTTAGAGTCTAGTTTAGTATTTTAGGGTGCACTTTAGAGATGGCATATCATTAGTTTAGAGCAGAGATAGTAGTTGAGGGGAAGCCTCTGTTTAATTCCCTCCCACCCCCAGGCTGATCTTTGATTCATAGGCTCTCCAGCCAATTAGGAGGTAGACACTGTAGATTGACAATTTTTTTTTTTTTTGCACCAAGTGCTGTGCCTAATTTATTTTAGGGATGAGTTTATTTAAATTCTGATTTTATATTGCTGGGGAAATTGTCGCTTTATATTTTTTCCCCTCATCTTACTACAGAGAATTTAATTTTCTCTTTAAGGTGCTTCTTTGCTTGCTTGCTTGCTTCCTCCAGAATTTTCTTTTTACCTCCATTTCAAAAGGAGAGGTGACCTAAATAATTTCTTTTGAAGTCCCCGCAATTGTGAAGGTTAGACCTTACACAAAAGGAGACAGCTGCTACTTTTAGCCAACAGGACAGCTGAGGAAAGTTAGGGACTCTGGTAGGGCTTTTCCAGGTGCAAATACTTCTGCAACTGCAGTATGGCTGGGAAACCATGTCATCAAAGCTGTTGCCTCAGTTACAACTTCTGCCTCTGTGCAGACAAAAAATGTGATCCCAGGAGAGGGGCTGGCTCCATGTGCAAGATGTCTTCAGCTGGAATCCCTCATTAAAAAGTGAAAGAACAGAGAGGTGGCAAGGTTGAAAAGTATCTATGAGAATGAGAAATAAACCGATGAAATGCTTCATAAAGCAAAGATTTTCAGTAGTGGGGAAGAAGCAGCTGTACTGAAAAAGGACAACTGGACTCGGAGCATGAGACCCTGCAGGATCGATATCATGACTCCACCTGCCCTCCAACTGAAGAACCGATATGCAGCCCTGGAAGTGGAGGTGGTGAAAGCATCCCAGAGAAAGGAACAATCTGAGCTCAAAATCTCCAAAGTTGCTGGATCAGTAACCACTAAGAGACCAAAGGTAGTGGTGGCTGGCAATTCTCTTCTGAGGGATACAGAGCCTGTTATTTTTGGAATAGATGTCAGAGCTGTTTGCTGAAAAATGATGGCCACAAATATTGTGTCATCATTTGAAACTCTTCTAACACAAACTTTGTTTTTATCAAGTGGCTCAAACTGATCAATTTCTCTGGTTCCAACTATCATTTTCCCTCTACTGAATCTTTCTTCCTGAGTGGGGCTGGCTTTTTCAATTTCCTCTCATGAGACAAAGCAATATTTGATTTGACATACATTCTGATAAGAAAATTTTAACAGATCTATGGTAAAATTATGTATCATACCTGATAATTTTCTTTCCATTAATCATAGCTGATCAATCCATAGACTGGTGGGTTGTGTCCATCTACCAGCAGGTGGAGATAGAGAGCAAACTTTGCCTCCCTATATGTGGTCATGTGCTGCCGGAAACTCCTCAGTATGTCGATATCAAAGCTCCATCCGCGGGACTCAGCACTTAGAGAATTACACCCACAAAGGGACACTCTGCCCAGCTCACCACCGCCGAAACGGGGGAGGGGAAATAACTCAGCTCATCCCCACACAATTGGGGGAGGGGAATCCGTCCAGCTCATCCCCGCGGAGCGGGGGAGGGGCACCACCCCGCCGATGCGGGGGGATCTGGCTTATCCTGCAACCGCAACCGCGGGAGGAGCTGACTGACCCTAACACCGCCGAAGCGGGAGGGGTACAAAGCTACCCTACAGCCGCACGAAGCGGGAGGGAGTGCCGGCAGAATTTAAGTCTCAATCCAGCCCCGTAAAACGGAGGGGAGAGGAATGCAGCAGCTCACTGTAACACAAACTCGTCTCAACTCTTGAAGAATCCAAGTGAAAAAACTTGAACACGAAGTCCTCCTGAAGTAACTGAAGACTAAACTTGAACCTAAAATTCAACCAGAATATAAACAGTACAGATATCTGGGAGGGGCTATGGATTGATCAGCTATGATTAATGGAAAGAAAATTATCAGGTATGATACATAATTTTACCTTCCATATCATCATGCTGATCAATCCATAGACTGGTGGGATGTACCGAAGCAGTACTCACCCAGGGCGGGACATTGAAATCCCTGACCTCAACACTGAAGCTCCAAACCGGGCCTCCGCCCGTGCCGCCACAGTCAAGCGGTAATGCTTGGAGAATGTATGGGCCGATGCCCAAGTTGCCGCCTTGCATATCTCTTCCAAGGAGACGGACCCGGCCTCTGCCATCGAGGCCGCCTGAGCTCTAGTGGAGTGAGCCTTCAGCTGGATAGGCAGCACCTTCCCTGCGGCCACATAAGCCGCTGCAATGGCTTCCTTGACCCATCTTGCCACTGTAGGCTTAGCAGCCTGCAGACCCTTACAAGGACCTGCAAACAGGACAAACAGATGATCCGATTTCCGGAAATCATTGGTCACTTCCAAGTATCTGATGATGACTCGTATCACATCCAGATATTTAAGAGCAGAGTATTCCTCTGGGTAGTCCTCCCTACGAAAGGAAGGGAGACAGAGCTGCTGATTCACATGGAAGCGAGAAACAATCTTGGGCAGGAAGGAAGGCACTGTGCGAATAGCCACTCCTGCCTCAGTGAACTGCAGAAAAGGCTCTCGACATGAGAGCGCCTGGAGCTCGGAAACTCTTCTGGCTGAAGTGATAGCCACCAAAAAGACTGCTTTCAACGTCAGGTCTTTCAGAGATGCCCTCGACAAGGGTTCAAAAGGCGGCTTCTGTAATGCTCTTAGCACCAGATTGAGATTCCACGCAGGCACCACCGAGTGCAGAGGAGGGCGCAGGTGATTAACTCCCTTGAGAAAACGCACCACATCTGGCTGCGAAGCCAGGGAAGCACCCTTCAGGCGGCCCCTGAAGCAAGCCAGAGCCGCTACCTGGACTTTAAGGGAACTGAGCGACAGGCCCTTCTCCAGACCTTCTTGCAGGAATGCCAACACTGAAGAAATTGGAGCAGTGAATGGAGAAAATGAGCCTGCTTCACACCACGCTGCAAAGGTACGCCAAACCCTGGCGTAAGCAGTAGAAGTAGAGCGCTTCCTCGCTCTCAGCATAGTGGCGATGACCTTGTCTGAGAAGCCCTTCTTCCTCAGACGCTGCCGCTCAATAGCCAGGCCGTAAGACCAAAGGGGAAGGGATCCTCCATCACCATGGGACCCTGATGCAACAGGCCCTGCTCCACTGGCAGCCGCAGAGGATCGTCGACTGAGGGCCTGATCAAGTCCGCATACCAGGGACGTCTGGGCCAATCCGGACCCACCAGGATTATCCGGCCTGGATGCTTTGCCACCCGGTCTAGCACCCTGCCCAGCATGGGCCAGGGCGGGAACACATAGAGAAGCTCTTGTGTCGGCCACTGTTGGAGAAGAGCATCTACTCCCAGGGATCGAGGGTCCCGTCCTCTGCTGAAAAAGCGCGGCACTTGGCAATTGGCCGATGACGCCATCAGATCTAGGCTCGGCTGGCCCCAGCGCTTCGTGATGTCCAAGAACGCCTGAGCAGATAGCTGCCACTCTCCGGGCTCCAAGGTATGGCGACTGAGAAAGTCCGCCTTGACATTCATGACTCCGGCAATGTGGGCAGCTGACAGCTGTTCCAGGATCGCTTCCGCGCACTGGCATAGACTCATAGCCTCCTTGGCTAGAGGGGCGCTCTTGGTACCTCCCTGGCGGTTCACATAGGCCAAAGCCGTGGCATTGTCCGACAGGACCCGTACTGGCTTCAACGCCAGTACCGGGATGAACTCCAAAAGCGCCAACCGAATGGCTCTGAGTTCCAGGAGGTTGATAGACCACTTTGCCTCTGCAGGAGACCAGAGCCCCTGCGCTGTCCTTCCCAAGCAGTGGGCTCCCCAGCCCGACAAAGAGGCGTCCGTCGTGACAACAATCCACTCCGGGGTCACCAGAGACATTCCCGCAGACAACTTGTCTGTCTGCATCCACCAGCTCAGCGCCTTGCGCACTGCTGGGTCCAAGGGAAGGCGCACAGCATAATCCTCCGACATCGGAGTCCAGCGCTGCAGCAGAGAGTGTTGTAGTGGTCTCATATGAGCCCTGGCCCAGGGCACTACTTCCATCGTGGCCGTCATAGAGCCCAACAGCTGCACATAGTCCCAAGCCCGAAGAGGAGAGGCTACTAGGAACTGGTCCACCTGAGCCTGAAGTTTGACAATCCGATTGTCTGGCAGGAACACTCTGCCCACTTGGGTGTCGAATCGAACTCCCAGATACTCCAGGGACTGAGTCGGGCGCAGCTGGCTTTAATCCCAGTTGATGATCCACCCCAGGGAGCTCAAAAGAGCAACCACCCGGTTCACAGCTTTGCCGCACTCTGCATAAGAGGGGGCTCAGATCAACCAGTCGTCCAGATAAGGATGGACTTGTACTCCTTCCTTCCTCAGGTAGGCCGCGATGACCACCATGACTTTGGAGAAGGTCCGCGGAGCAGTAGCCAACCCGAACGGGAGGGCTCTGAACTGGAAGTGTCGGCCCAGGACTGCAAAACGCAGAAAGCGTTGATGGGGAGGCCAGATGGGAATATGCAAGTACGCTTCCTTGATGTCCAAGGATGCCAGGTACTCCCCTGCCTTCACTGCCGCTATAACAGAGCGGAGAGTCTCCATGCGAAAGTGCCGAACTTTCAAGGCCCGATTGACCCCTTTGAGGTCGAGGATAGGCCGTACAGAACCTCCTTTCTTTGGTACCACAAAGTAAATGGAGTAACGTCCCTTGCCAAGCTGATTTTCTGGCACCGGAACGACCGCACCCAGGCGGATCAGATTGTCCAAGGTCTGCTGCACTGCCACAGCTTTGACCGGAGACTTGCAGGGAGAGAGTACAAACCCGTCTCTTAA
The DNA here is from genome assembly GCF_901765095.1 of Microcaecilia unicolor. Classification (NCBI taxonomy): domain Eukaryota; kingdom Metazoa; phylum Chordata; class Amphibia; order Gymnophiona; family Siphonopidae; genus Microcaecilia; species Microcaecilia unicolor. Next base: position 270,810,458 of record NC_044034.1, on the reverse strand, counting down.
GGGTCGGCAGAACTCTAGCTTGTAGCCGTCTTTGATGACTTCCAGCACCCAAGTGTCTGAAGTTATTGTGGTCCACTCGCCCAGAAACGAGGACAGCCGTCCTCCAATCTGCACTGGGGCGTGGACCAAGGCCCCGTCATTGGGTACGAGACCCTGGGGGAGGACCGGAGGGAGCACCTCCGGGACGGCGGTCTCTGCGAAAGGAATGCTGCTTGGGGGAGAAGTTCCTCTTGAAGGAAGAGGAGGCAGAAGAGCCCGACCTGCCCGGGCGGTACCGACGGGCTTCCTGAAACCGTCCTCTGGAGGTACCGGGACGAGTACTAGCCCGAGCCCTGACCTCTGGTAACTTCTTGCCCTTAGACGTGCCGAGATCGGTCACGATTTTGTCCAGCTCGACCCCAAAGAGCAGCTTGCCTTTAAAAGGCAATTTCGCTAGGCGGGATTTAGAGGCGTGGTCAGCAGACCAATGCTTCAGCCAAAGCCACCGCCGCGCAGAGATTGTCTGAGCCACGCCTTTAGCTGAGGCCCTCAAGACATCATACAGCAAGTCTGCCAAATAGGCCAAGCCCGATTCCAGGGCCGGCCAATCAGCCCTCAAGGAATGATCCGAGGGGGAAGCCCGCTGCACCAAAGTCAGGCACGCCCTGGCCACATAGGAGCCGCAAACTGAGGCCTGCAAACTTAAAGCAGCCGCCTCAAAGGACGACCTTAAGGCCGCCTCCAATCTTCTGTCTTGGGCGTCCTTTAGGGCCGTGCCACCTTCCACCGGCAACGCCGTTTTCTTAGTCACCGCAGTGATTAAAGAATCCACGGTAGGCCACAGATAGGCCTCACGTTCACTTTCAGGCAAAGGATAGAGGCGGGACATAGCCCTAGCCACTTTAAGGCTCGCTTCCGGGACATCCCATTGAGCCGAAATTAAGGTGTGCATGGCATCATGCACGTGGAAGGTTCTAGGTGGGCGCTTCGTCCCCAGCATAATGGCAGAGCCAACAGGGGCTGAGGGAGAGACGTCCTCCAGAGAGGAAATCTTCAAAATGCCCATGGCCTGCACTAACAGGTTGGGCAAATCCTCTGAGCTAAAGAGCCGCGCTGCAGAGGGGTCATCCGCTCCATCCGAGCGGGGATCCGTCTCCTCCAAGGAATCCGCAAAGGACCGTTGGGAGAACTCAGATACGCTGCCCTCATCTACATCGGAGGAGACAAAGTCCTCCAAGGCCTGGGAATCAACCCGAGGGCGTTTACCTCCGGGGGCCTCAACCTCTTTACCAGACGAGGGAGCAGGGGCAGCGTTTTGCATAAGGAAGGCCTGATGCAGCAGCAAAACAAACTCGGGGGAGAAACCCCCCAGACTGTGCGCACTTCCGCAGCCTGGGCTACAGCCCTAGACGCACCCTCAACCGGCGCTCGCAAGAGCGGGGGAGAGACATGCTGCGCATCCAAGATGGCGTCCGGCGCGACACTCCGCGAAGGAGCCGCGCGGGAAGAACGGCGCTTAACTTTAGCCGCTTCTGTGCCGTCGCCCAAATTAAGGGCGTTCATGGCATCAATGTCTCCCACCTCAAGGGCGGCCCAAGAAGAAGCCGTCCGAGCCGCGTGGCCGACCAATATGGCAGAGGCGAGCCGCGGGGGATGGGCGTTTATGGCGGGAAAAACCGCCACACCGGAGGAAGGACCGGGACACTCATCGGCCACGAAACTGTCACCCAACAAGGGCGAATCAGACTTAAAGACCCCCGCATCCCCTCTGGAAGCGCACACGCGATCCGGGGAGCGACTCTTAGCGCCCTCGCCCTCCGACGCCATGGGCCACGTGGAGACCAATCGGGGAACCCCCTGCCCGCTATAAAAGGTAAAAATTACCTGCTGTCCGCTCCGAGCTGTAACGACCTGGTGTCCCAGTGAGTAGCTGCAATAAACGTTTAAATAAACGTCGAAATAAACGCCTTTAAGGACGTTCAAAATTTTTTTTTTTTTTTTTTTTTTTAAACGGAGCCAGCGGGAGGGGGGGGAAAAGGAGGGACCTGGCGCCACCAGGTTTGCACTTGCTCAAGAAGAGCCCTCAACCCCAGGCACTCAACAAAACCTAAAAATTAGGCTTGGAGGCCTAGCCAGAGCTGCTGCTGTGTGTGACCACCACCTGCTGAGATAGAGAACATACTGAGGAGTTTCCGGCAGCACATGACCACATATAGGGAGGCAAAGTTTGCTCTCTATCTCCACCTGCTGGTAGATGGACACAACCCACCAGTCTATGGATTGATCAGCATGATGATATGGAATGGTGTGAGTACTACATTTGGTTTTCTGTAAGCTGTTGAAGACAGGCATGTACAGCCAACTGTTTTGTAGTGCCACCTATTCCATCACATGGTAATTTTCCATGGTTGATGCCAAAGAAATTCTATTCCTTTTTATAGTGTTATAGGTTTATGAAGTTCTTAAAATTCTTGTACTGGGTAGCAGATCCATCACTAAGTACTGAGAAAAGGGTATGACATCAAAACAATGGAACAATACTGATTGGCACTGTGGCGTACACTCAATAACATTGTTAAATATTTATTCTGATAAACTATAAAGAAGCAGATAAGACATTTAGGCATCATATTTAGAGTATGTATAATCAGAACTCTTTGTTATGAGCATCTTCAGTGACCATCATCAAACAGCTTGCTCCATTCACATCAACTTCAAGGGACCATAACTAGCATCCAGCTCCATATGGGTTGGCATTATTGTTCAACTGAGCCAATTCATCCCACAGGCTTCCAACAGAATAAAAAATTTGGCATCCAATATTTCTTCTGTTTGGCAATGATTATGTTGCACAGTGAAAAATGCTGTACGCAAACCCATCATAGATGTTAATGCTTGCTTTGGTCCCAGAGTGAAAAAAATTAGGTTCTGGCAGTAAAAATATTCCTCTTTTCAATGATGCCAGAAAGAAAAAAGAAATCTGGTCTAATGAAATATTTTCACCTGAAATTATGGCAAGAACTTTATGCAAAATCTTTTTGCCTGTTTTTAACCAAGTATATCTCAATCTATAAGCACACAAGAAATATTTCTTCTTATAATTATGGCAACAACCTTGGAGTCAAGCAGTTGGCCAAATATAATCTACCTGAAGCCTTTTATTGTGAAAATCATTAATCCAAACTTTGTCTTAAATTATATCATATAGATTTTTCAGCCTACTTCATTAAATTTTCAGAAACAAATTTAATAATAAGAGTTTAAAGATTATAATATTCTTATTTGGCACCAAAAGGTTGCCCAGGTGGCTGAAGTACGAGTCATTGCATACTGTTGTTCAAATATTAATGAACTTGGCATTTTTGTTGTATCAGTTCGTATATTTGTAATGTTGTGTTGTGTTTTTGTCTGTGGCCTACATTTGCACAACTGCAAAATTCTGCACCATTTGAGACTTTCTAGAACATCCATGCAAAGTTTAGTCAAAATTGGACATGACAGCATAGGGATCCCTGGTCCACTTGACATGGACTGACCCTGTGGTCAGAAGTCCATACTGCAGCCCTGCAAATCTCTTCTTTGGAGGCTGACCTCAAATAGGATACCGATGCATCCATAGCTCTAGCATTATGAGCCATGCCAAGGATCCTCTAGAGTCAGCCCAGCATAAGAGAAGGAAATATAGTCTGCTAGCAAATTGGTAAGTGTGTGTTTGACAATGGCATCCCAATCCTATTTTGGTCAAAAGAAACAAAAGCAGAATGGACTTTGAGGCATATTTTCAAAGCACTTAGCCTCCCAAAGTTCCATAGAAACCTATGGAACTTAGCCTCCCAAAGTGCTTTGAAAATATGCCTCATAGTGATCTTTAGTCCTTTTAGGATAGAAGGCCAAGTGTGCAGTGTACTTTCGCTTTTATGGAAAGACGTTCAGGGATAAAGGTTGGAAGGACTATTGACTAGTTAAGATGGAACTTTGACAAACCTTAGGAAGGAACTTTGGATGGGTGCACAGAACCACTCAATTATTTAAAAAAAAAATTAGTGTAAGGTAGCTCAGTCACTAGGGCTTAGAACTCATTAACTCTACAAGCTGAAGTAACTGCCACCAAAAATAAGACTTTCAGGTCAGGTACTTCAAATGGCAGATATGTAGAGGCTTAAAAACAACAGACTATGGATGTTTCCTCCAGGAACTTAACCAAACCCTTTTTAAACCCAGATACAACATCCTCCGACAATGAGTTCAGGAGCTTAACTATTCTTTGAGTGAAAAAATATTCCCTCCTATTTGTTTTAAAAGTATTTCCATGTCATTTCATTGAGTGTCCTCTGGTTTTTGTACCTTTTGAAAGAGTGAAAAATCGATTCACTTTTACCCCATTCTACTCCACTCAGGATTTTATAGGCCACAATCATATCCCCCCCCCCCCTCCCTCAGCCGTCTCTTTTCCAAGCTGAAGAAGCCTAACCTCTTTAGCCTTTCCTCATATAGGAGGAGTTCCATCTCCTTTATCATTTTGGTCGCTCTTCTTTGAACCTTTTCTAATTTCACTTTATCTATTTTTTACGGTGACCAGAAATGAGCACAATACTCAAGATGAGGTTGCACCATGGAGCGAAACAGAGGCATAATATTCTTGATCTTATTTTGCATCCCTTCCCTAATAATTCCTAGCATCCTGTTTGTTTTTTGGGCCACCACTGCACACTAGGCAACATTCAAATTGAAAAAGACAAAAAAAAAAATTAAAAAGGTAACAGAATAAAGTGAAGAGGAAGAATAAATGAACTGCAAAAAGGACAAAAATACCCCCACAGGCAGGCACTACTAAAACAGAAAAAACACACTGAAAACACGATGAAATGTCCTCCCCTGCTCCATGGCAAAACGAAAACTGAGGGACCCGCGCTCATACATCGGGCAGGAAAGCACCACCACATGTGCTGTGGGACACTGCTAGAAATTTCTACAATCATCTTGCTAGTCAGCGTCTGCACCAGACTCCAATCTGATGACATCACCAAGATGTGAGAATACAACTGGCCTGTTTGTCCTCGGAAAAAGATTTACATACAGTGAAGGAGGTGTACACAAATCAATGTCATGCATATTCATTGTGGGTATTCTGAAAACCTGATTGGCATCCCTTCTCTCCCTCCAACCCGACTACCCTCTCCCGGACTGCTTCCTATTTCCCCACCCCAAGTTGACCATCTCTCCTTAGCCTAATTTAAAAAGAGATGCCTGGTGTTCTAATGCTCCCCCCAAACCTGACTCCATGTGAGCATCAGCCCAATCTCCCACCCCCTTTCCCAATATAAAAAATGCCCTGATGGTCGAGTGGCCTCCCCCAGGCCCCCTCCCCTCCCCCAGTCACAAATTGCCCTGGTGGTCTAGTAGAAGCCCATCCCCTTACCCCCATACCTCACAGAAGTCAGGAGTGACGTATACTCACTCCTGCCTCCAGGCGCTGTCATCTTCAAAATGGTGGTGCATTCTAGGATGCTCTGGGCAGGGCCTACCTCCCATATAAGGGAGGTGGGCTAGTGGTGGGGGACACAACCACCAGGGCACTTATTTTTTTTTTTTTGAAAGGGGTTGGGTCAAGATGGGGTCAGTGATATTGGGGCAGGATTGATGCTGCTAGACATCAGGGATATGTTTTTTTTTTCTTTTGGTGGGGGGGGGGGCATCTGGAAGAAGTGTAGGTTGGGGGGGGAGTAAGGGCCTGTTGCATGCTACAGCATGCTTTGTGTTAAAAAAAAAAAAAAAAAAAAAAAAAGTAAACCCTTCTGTCAGTGCCTAAGCCCAATCATCCCTCAGGCACAGACAGGAAAGCTGATATTTTGTGCTAAACCACAGATTACTGCTGCAATTTTAATGTGGCAGTAATCTGTATACTCATTAGGTTTGAGCATGGTACGGCAATTTTTTGCGCTAGTTTTGTGGTAGAAAAGGACACTAACACGAACCTTTGAGCACTGGCCTCTCAGTGCATACACAAACTGTAAGGACAAAGGATAGGGCAGAAAACAGGGGTGAGAAATAAATGAGGACAAGGAGATTACACCTCAAGATCCAGAAACAGAGGGCCCCCTTCTTTTATCCAGCCACCTGAGCAGAATGTATGCTACTGCTAATGCTGACAGAAGACTGCACACATCAACATACTGTTTTAAAATGATTTACCTTTTGATGTTGCATATGCATGCCCATGTGTGATTATTTGCTCTATAAAGGAAATTATCCCGGGAATATTTTCAGTCACTCTCATATATATTGTTGGAGGAATAACCTTTAGCAAAAGAAATACTAATTAGCTGTCATATTTGTTTTCAAAAATGTTTATATCCAACGACTCACAAAATATCAAAGAAATCCATATATTTCTATTGAGAGAAATTAGTTTCTAACATTTCTGCATTATGCATTATGCCAGTAACAAAACATGCTCTAAACTGAGTACAAATTCAAGTTTACTATCACATAAAAATCTCACCATTTCCTTTTCCAGCCTGATCTCCCAGTGGGCTTTTATCTGGGAAACTTCTGGTTCCAAAAACCAGAAAAGTTCCAACTCTTTGGAAAAGCAAAGATACTTACCTGTAGCAGGTATTCTCCAAGGACAGCAGGCTGATTGTTCTCATATGTGGGTCAGCGTCCACGGCAGCCCAGGAACGGAGCATTTTTCCCCAGCAAAAATCCATAAAGCTTTGTGACAGCATCCGGAGCGCGAGGGACTCGCACCGCGCATGCGCAGCCATTCCCGCTTCAGTTATATCAAAAAGCAAATAAAGAACAACAACAACTCCAAAAGGGGAGGTGGGCGGGTTGGTGAGAACAATCAGCCTGCTGTCCTCGGAGAATACCTGATACAGGTAAGTATCTTCGCTTTCTCCGAGGACAAGCAGGCTGCTTGTTCTCACATGTGGGGTATCCCTAGCCCCCAGGCTCACTCAAAACAACAAAAGGAATCGGGAATCCTGCTGAAGGCAGTAATGAGATGTGAATGTATGGACTGATGACCACGTCGCAGCCTTGCAAATCTCTTCTCTAGTGGCTGACTTCAAGTGAGCCACCGACACTGCCATGGCTCTAACACTATGAGCCGTGACATGACCCTCAAGAGTCAACCCAGCTTGGGCATAAGTGAAGGAAATGCAATCTGCTAGACAATTGGAAATGGTGCGTTTCCCAACAGCGACTCCCCTTCTGTTGGGATCAAAAGAAACAAACATTTGGGCGGACTGTCTGAAGGGGCTTGTCCGCTCCACATAGAAGGCCAATGCTCTCTTGCAGTCCAAGGTATGCAACTGACGTTCAGCAGGGCGGGTATGAGGACGGGGAAAGAATGTTGGCAAGACAATTGACTGGTTCAGATGGAACTCTGACACCACCTTCGGCAAGAACTTAGGGTGAGTGCGGAGGACTACTCTGTTGTGATGAAACTTGAGGTAAGGAGCATGCACTACCAAGGCTTGAAGCTCACTGACTCTACGAGCTGAAGTAACAGCCACCAAGAAAATGACCTTCCAGGTCAAATACTTCAGATGGCAGGAATTCAGTGGCTCAAAAGGAGGCTTCATCATCTGGGTGAGAACAAAGTTGAGATCCCATGACACTGGTGGAGGTTTGACAGGGGTTGTCCAGAGATAGGTTTACCCTCTAAACGATAATGGAAAGCACTAATTGCACTAAGATGAACTCTTACAGAGTTGGTCTTGAGACCAGACTCTGATAAGTGTAGAAGGTATTCAAGCAGGGTCCGTGTAGGACAAGAGCGAGGATCTAGGGCCTTGCTGTCACACTAGATGGCAAACCTCCTCCATTTTAAAGAGTAACACCTCTTCGTGGAATCTTTTCTGGAAGCAAGACTCGGGAGACCCTCAGAAAGACCCTCAGAAAGACCCAAGGAGGCGAAGTCTACGCCCTCAACATCCAGGCCGTGAGAGCCAGAGACTGGAGGTTGGGATGCAGAAGTGCCCCCTCCTTCTGAGTGATGAGGGTTGGAAAACACTCCAATCTCCATGGTTCTTCGGAGGACAACTCCAGAAGAAGAGGGATCCAAATCTGACGCAGCCAAAAGGGAGCAATCAGAATCATGGTTCCGCGAGCTTGCTTGAGTTTCAGCAAAGTCTTCCCCACCAGAGGTATGGGAGGATATGCATACAGAAGGCTGTTCCCCCAATGAAGGAGAAAAGCATCTGACGCTAGTTTGTCGTGGGCCTGAAGTCTGGAACAGAACTGAGGGACCATGTGATTGATCTGAGTGGCGATAAGATCCACCAAGGGGGTGCCCCATGCTTGGAAGATCTTGCGCACTATGTGCGAGTTGAGCGACCACTCGTGAGGTTGCATGATCCTGCTCAACCTGTCGGCCAGACTGTTGTTTACGCCTGCCAGATACGTGGCTTGGAGATACATTCCGAAACGGCGAGCCCAAAGGCACATCTGGACAGCTTCCCGACACAGGGGGTGAGATCCGGTGCCCCCCTGCTTGTTGATGTACTACATGGCAACCTGATTGTCTGTCTGAATCTGAATAATTTGATTGGATAGCCGATCTCTGAAAGCCTTTAGAGCGTTCCAGACCACTCGCAACTCCAGGAGATTGATCTGAAGACTTGATTCCTGGAGGGACCAAGCTCCTTGAGTGTGGAGCCCATCTACATGTGCTCCCCACCCCAGGAGAGATGCATCCGTTGTCAGCACTTTTAGAGGCTGAGGAATTTGGAAGGGACGTCCCAAGGTCAAATTGGATCGAATTGTCCACCACCGAAGGGAATTGTGGAATTCGGTGGACAGCTGGATCGCATCCTCTAGATTCCCTGCAGCTTGATCCCACTGGGAAGCTAGGGTCCATTGAGCAGATTTCATGTGAAGGCGGGCCATGGGCATCACATGGACTGTGGAGGCCATGTGGCTAAGAAGTCTCAACATCTGCCGAGCTGTGATCTGCTGAGACGCTCTGCCCAACGAAACTAGGGACAGAAGATTGTCTGCCCTCGCCTCGGGAAGATAGGCACAAGCCGTCTGTGAATCCAGCAGAGCCCCAATAAATTCCAGTCTTTGAACAGGGAAAAGATGAGACTTGGGGTAATTTATAACAAACCCGAGAAGCTGCAGCAGTTGAATAGTCCTCTGCATGGACTGTAGAGCTCCTGCCTCCGAGGTGTTCTTCACCAGCCAATCGTTGAGATAAGGGAACACATGCACTTCTAGTCTGCATAGCGGATGCTGCAACTACTGCCAGGCATTTTATAAAGACCCTGGGCACAGACGCAAGACCAAAGGGTAGCACACAATACTGGTAATGCTGTGTTCCCAGACAAAATCGAAGATACTTCCTGTGAGCCGGAAGTATCGGGATGTGTGTATAAGCATCCTTTAAGTCCAGACAGCATAGCCAATCATTTTTCTGAATCATGGGAAGAAGGGTGCCCAGGGAAAACATTCTGAACTTTTCTCGGACCAGGTATTTGTTCAGGGCCCTTAGGTCTAGGATGGGACGCATCCCCCCGTTGTCTTTTGCACAAGGAAGTACCTGGAATAGAATCCCAGCCCTTTTTGCCTTGGTGGAACGGGCTCAACCGCACTGGCGCTGAGAAGGGCAGAGAGTTCCTCTGCAAGTACCTGCCTGTGCTGGAAGCTGAAGGACTGAGCTCCCGGTGGGCAATTTGGAGGTGTGGAAATCAAATTGAGGGAGTATCCTAGCCGGACTATTTGAAGAACCAACCAATCGGAGGTTATGAGAGGCCACCTTTGGTAAAAAATGTTTAGTCTCCCTCCGACCGGCAGATCGACCGGCACAGACACTTTTATAGCAGCTATGCTCAACTGGAGCCAGTTAAAAGCCCGTCCCTTGCTTTTGCTGGGGAGCTGCAGGGGCCTGTCTAAGCGCACGCTGTTGACAAGAACGAGTGTGCTGGGGCTGAGCCTGAGAAGGCTGTCGAGAAGGTGGACTGTACCTACGCTTATTGTAAGTGTAGGGAGCATTTTTCCTTCCCCTGAAAAAACGTCTACCTGAAGAGGTAGATGCTGAAGGTGGGAGAGTTTGTCGAGGGCGGTTTCCCGCTGGTAGAGCTGTTCGACCACCTGCTCGACTTTCTCGCCAGAAATATTATCCCCCCGGCAAGGAACATCCGCAAGTCGCTGCTGGACTCTATTGTCCAGATCAGAGGCACGCAGCCATGAGAGTCTGCGCATCACTATACCTTGAGCAGCGGATCTGGATGCAACATCAAAAGAGTCGTAAGCACCCCTGGACAGGAATTTACGACACACCTTCAGCTGCCTGACTACCTCCTGAAAAGGCCTGGCGTGGTCCGGAGGGAGCTTGTCCACCAAGTCCGCCAGTTGCTTCACATTGTTCCGCATAGGGATGCTCGTGTAGAGCTGGTATGACTGAATCTTGGACACAAGCATGGAGGACTGATAAGCCTTCCTCCCAAAAGAGTCCAGGTTTCTAGATTCTTGTCCCGGGGGGCGCCAAGGCAAAATCTCTAGAACTCCTGGCTCTCTTGAGAGCGGAATCCACAACCTTAGAGTCGTAAGGTAACTGCGACTTCATCAACTCAGGTTCTCTGTGAATCCGATATTGGGACTCAGCTTTTTGGGGAATTGTGGGATTACTTAGTGGTTTCATCCAGTTCCTAAGCAATGTCTCCTTAAAGACATTATGCAAAGGGACAGTTGATGACTCCTTATGTGGCGAAGGATAGTCAAGGACCTCGAGCACCTCAGTCCTGGGCTCATCCTCAGATACTACTGGGAAGGGAGATACCACTGGGAAGGGAACAACCACAGACATTTCCCGGACTAATGAAGAGAAAGAAAGGCTCTCCGGGGGAGAAAGCTTTCTTTCTGATGAAGGAGTAGGATCAGAAGGAAGACCACAAGACTCCTCAGAAGAGAAATACCTGGGATCTTCCTCTTCATCCTACAAGGCATCCTCCTCGGTATCGGATAAGAGTTCTCTAACTGCAGTCCGAAACCGGGCCTTTCTCGACGCCGAGGAACCCCGCCCTCGATGGCGATGCCGAGAAGTCAACTCCTGTGCTAGCGGCGATGAAGCTCCCTCCAGCGACGTCGACGGGGAGTCGACCTGGGTGGCAGCCGAGGCCGCAAGCGGTACCGGCGTCGGAGACCGCACCACAGAGCCAGCTGCCGCTTCCATCGACGGTACCGAGAACGCAAGCACCCCTTCAAGAAGGCCTGGAAAAATGGCTCAGATGTGCTCGTCTAGAGTCGCTGTCGAGGAAGGCTGTAAGGTCGGTGCAGAAGTCGGCATCAGAATCTGTGGAGACCTGGGAGGCAGTACCGGGCTGTCTGAAGATCGATGCACCGACACCTCTTGTATGGAAGGGTGAGCGCTCCTCCCGGCATCGATGCTTCTCGGGTGCCGAATCCCTCGATGCCCCGGAGCTCTCAGTACCGTGCCTCGAAGGAGACCGATGACGATGCTTCTTCGCCTTCGCTCGAAGCACGTCACCGGTACTCCTCGGTACCGACGAGGAGGACGTGGAATCCAGACGCCTCCTCGGGGTCGGGTCCCCTTCGAGACAGGTGGAGACCCACTCAACGGCTCGCTACTCCCAGCTAGTGGTGATGTCCAGACAGCCATTACCTGCGCTCCCGATATCGATGCCATCCCCGGTGCCAATGTCGATGTCGAGGAATCAGTCGGAGCTGCGAAAAGACGGTCCCGAAGAGCTCTTCTCGATGCCTGTGTCCGCCTTTTCAAGCTGAGACACAACTTACAAGTGTCTGGGCAATGGTCAGGCCCAAGGCACTGGATACACCACGCGTGCGGGTCAGTACCTGAGATTGACCGCTGGCACCGAGCACACTTTTTGAAGCCGCTGGGAGTCTTCGATGACATGGGTGGAAAAATCATGGCGGCGAGATCAAAAGGCTTGATTGTGCCAACAGAGGGGCACAAAATGAGAACTGCGTACGCGCTGCCTAAGAAGGCTGCGATGAGAACGAAAGGAAACTTAAAAAGGGGGGAAAATTAAGAGTATAAGTTTGTTTTTGGTTTTTTTTCTACTGGAAAAAGAAAGACGAAAAAGGTAACTAAAAACAAAAAAGAAAATGCGAATAAACAGCGCTAAACGCCAAAGTCTTTCTCTGGGCCTAAGGGAGAGAAACCGACACGCAGCCACTCTCCTCTGCGGAAAAAGAAAAACTGAAGCGGGAACGGACGCACGCGGGCAGGAAGATGGCCGTGCATGCGCGGTGCAAGTCCCTCGCGCTCCAGAAGCTGTCACAAAGCTTTATGGATTTTTGCTAGGAAAAAAGAGTGGAGGAGTTTAGGAATGGCCTAGTGGTTAGGGTGGTGGACTTTGGTCCTGGGGAACTGAGTTTGATTCCTGGCACAGGCAGCTCCTTGTGACTCTGGGCAAGTCACTTAACCCTCCATTGCCCCATGTAAGCTACATTGAGCCTGCCATGAGTGGGAAAGCATTGGGTACAAATGTAAAAAAAAAAAAATGCTCCGTTCCTGGGCCGCCGTGGACACCGACCCACATGTGAGAACAAGCAGCCTGCTTGTCCTCGGAGAAATTTTATTCCCCACTACCTTCCCCCACACACACTCCCATGTCCTAAACCTCCTAGCCATACCCCTTCCATTCCAATACCTTATCCTAAGAATCACTGTTCTGCACCTCCATATCTGTTACAATTCTAATAGCGTATCACTTGCAGGTGTTGGTTATTTCTGATTTAATCTATGATGATGGTACAACAGAATTTCATCACCAAGTGCCATCATCAGAATGAAATTTAGCAAATTAATGCTCCACTTTCCTCTTTAAGTCAATCATGCTTCCAGATACTGATGTCTTAATGTTTCCACTAAAGCCTGCTTTTCCCTGTGCAAAATTAGCTATTTGCTGCCAGAACTTCTAGAATCAAACTTTTCCTTTTGACCAGCTCTTCTATGAAATTATATAATGCACCCTTTCATTTGAAATCAAGTTACAGCCTAAAAAAAACCAACTACTACTATTTGACTTTTATAGAGCGCTACTAGGGTTACGCAGCGCTGTACAATAAACAAAGAATGACGGTCCCTGCTCAAAGGAGCTTACAATCTAGAGGACAAGACGGACAAGGAGAGCAGACAAGGAGTTATAGCCTAAAAAAAAACAACAAAAAATACATGACTGGTTAGTTTGATCTGTAAAAACTAAGGGAAATTACAGATAACATTTATAATCCTAATGTATTTGCACATTTGTTTGGCTCATAGGCACACATCTGTCAGGTGCATCAACTCCCTTAGGGCTCTTTTACTAAGCTGCGCTAAAAGGTGGCCTATACTATGATTAGCGGTTGGGTTTCCCTATGTGCTGAGGTCACTTTTAGCACAGCTCTAAAATGGCTGATTTTTCATTTCTTTAATTAATAGTCAAGCACTAATTTCCCAATTAGTACTTAGCTATTAATTGAAGTGCTTGGTCATTAGCATGGGAGCCCTTACCGACACCTATTTACTAGGCAGTAAGGACGCCATGCACTAATCAGCTGGTGTACTAGCTGATTAGCTCTGGGCACGCCTATTCTCTGCCCCCCAACACGCCCCCAACGTGCACTTTTTAGCATGTGGGAAGCGTGCGCAGATGCCAAAACTACCGTAGGGCGCCTGAGTGAGCACAGTGGTAGTGAATTTTCCCACACGGTAGTATCTACCTCATCTATCAAATATTGTACCTTAACTTTTGTCAAGATAAATTCTTACTAACAGGAGTGTAACATTTATTTAAATTAAACCTAAAGGTTACCAATATTCCAAAAAACTTTGAAGTTTAGGTAAATCACACAATCAATAAGATACATATTATTCTCTCTAATAATCACCCAGACTATTATTAGAAACACTGGGTTTTCTGACTCCTAAGGTGGGCTATTATTGGAGAAACTTCGCAACTTTTTAGGAAGCCTGAAATTGGTGACACAAGACAAAGACAACCAACAGACTGCTGAAGTGTTCAACAATTTTTAATTATTAAAATAAATGAGTGAAACAATACCTTGTTATTTATTATATTCCAACCATGCTTTTTCATTAGTTAAGCTAACTGGAAAAAGAGGGGACTGAGGCCAAGATCAGACAGATTCATTTGTATTTGGGTTTGCTGTGTGAGAACAGACTATTACTGTGGAGATGGAGCAGTTTCTGAAGCTTGTAAAGTTGGTGGGCTGTCTTGGACAAAGCACTTGATGAGTTGGATTAACTTTAAGTTTGTATCACTTTGAGCAGGAACAACAGAGGTAAAATGCCCTGCAGGGCTAAGAAATGGCATGTTGCATTGTTATCCTGACTGGATTTCTGCCATGTGGGAGATGAGGGGGAGTTTTGTGTTTCAGGGAAGCTTTAGAGGTTGACTTCACAGTACCATTACTGACAGCAGGGTCACTCTGGGTTTGTTTACTTACAGCTGGCTGAGCAGGCTTTGAAGAACAGTGCTTTTTTTTTTTTTCCTGTTTACCTACAAAGTGTTTGCTCACTGAATCACTGCTACCATGTGGTTCTGCCAGGTGGATGTCAAGCAGAATCAGAGGAGGTGGTGGGGATGGATGGAGTGACAATCTCGATTCTGTGTGCCTTGTGTTCCAGAGATCCCCCACCACTAAGGAAAAGACTGTGGTTTGCTAAAGGCAGTAATATTTGTTATAAACTTTCCTGCAGTCTCCTGTACTTAGGTGTGAGGGGAGGAATGCAGGACTGAAGAGGAAGCAATTAGCAGAGAGGAAAAAAACAAACCCAAGGTGCTGTGAGGAGAGCTACTTGACATGACCATGGACAAAAAGGAACTGAAAGGGCACTGAGGTATTTCTCTCCTCTACCCTCCATCTGCCCACAATGACCAGACATTTCTTACCTCTTCTCAAGGTTATGGCTGGGAATGGGCAATTATTGGGAGATAATATGCTGTGGTTGAACTGCCTGTACAACGTGTCCTGCTCTGATATAAATTCTGTATTAGGAACACCTGCCTCATTATTTTTGTCCCAATCTAACCAGTCACTAATCATTTGTGCAGAAGTTTCTGTATCAAAGTCTTTTAAAATATTGTAGATACAGACAACTTTTTATTTGTTTGGTTAACTGTATCAATGATATCTGTTTCAGTGATGCCTTCAAAGTCAGACTCAAAGAGTCACTGAAAGAATTGCTTTTGGCAAAGGCATCACCCAGCCCTCTCATTCCATGGTGTTCATTGATCTTACTTATGTACCCTCTACTAGCAGAAAATTCATGTCCAATCAAATGTGCACATTTTTCAGCTTGTGCTTGGCGTACTGGGCTACCAAGAGATATTCCTTTATCTTGCTCTTGTGCAACTGATGTGTGCAGTGCTTTATCAAGCTCGGGTCTGTCCGCATAACACACACACTTTCGTTCGAGTCCTTGTGAAGTTTCAGTGTTTTTAATGAAGTCACGCAGTTTACCTTCATTTCCAAGCCAACCTCTGAGTGTTGATTAAGAACTACATCTCACCCTTGTCACACTTGGACTGGAAAGAGAAATTCGTTCTTGCTACTGACAGGTCATTTCAGGTACAGTCTACTGCATATTAATAAGTACCACACATTAATTAAATGATTTTGGGAGACTGGTTATCACAACAACAAAAAAAAGCACTCGAATTAATGGTGTGCATATAATTGGTGTTCCACTGTACTGGCATATGTTACAGTACCAAGTTTTTTTGGAACAACCCTAGTTGCTTATCACAGATGGAAGAATTTGAGGAGATGTGTTTTACATTCATCTCTTCGCACTAAATTAAGTCCCACAAGGAGGAGTCATCATAAATGTGACCATTGTTATTTATGTTGACAATATGTAATCGAAGCTAATCATCTGGTGAATGCAAAAACTGGAAATAACTTTTACTTTAAATACTATTCTGATTATAATACAGCACAAGTAATGCTGCATCTAATGTCCTTGAAATTTCTATTATATTGTACAAACTCATGGACAGATTAAGCTATGTATAAGTAGAACATCTTTCCAATCTGCTGGCCCACAAAGTGGAAGCCCCATTGGTTCAGCATTGGGCTTCAGTGCAGCAAAATGTATCTGATTTGAGATATGCTGTTTTGATGGTTATTCATTTGAATAAAAGGAGGCGATATCACAAGAATGTTGTAATATCAAGAACAGCATTTGATATTTTTATGGGGTACAATTGAACCATGGGGATTAAACAAGGAAGTGTTTTCAAATACGGGGCTTTCCTCTCTGTGGGATCTGTAACTTTTTATGCCTGCCTGGCACTGTCCTCAAGCTCTAATTAGTGGAGTTTGTGTCAAAGCACTCTCCAGCCCATCCTACACCAGATTGCCATATATGGGACACAGACCGTACAAGTTTGCCCGGCACCGGCTTAGTTCTTCACAGCCGGAGTTGCCATCTAAGCACCACTTGACATATCAAACATGCAACCATTTAAGTTTTGGTTTTTTATACCATTCATATTCTAATTAGAGATACTCTGTGTTCATCCTTTGCCTTTCTGAATTCAGTCACCATTTCAGTCAACATTTATGTCTCCACCATGGGAGGGGGCATTCCAGGCATCGACTACCCTCTTTATGAAAAAGAATTTCCTGACAATACTTCTGTCTACCACCCCGCAACCTCAATTCATTTTCCCTTCTCTAGAAAAGATTTGTTTTTATATTAATGCCTTTAAGTATTTAAATTCAAGTACTTAAATATCTGTATCATACCTCCCGTCTCTCCTCTCCTCTAGGGTATACCTATTCAGGTCTTCCAGTCTCTTCTCATACATCTTTTGGCACAAGCCCAAGACCATTTTTGTCACCTTCCTCTGAACCGCTTCAATTCTTTTTACATCCTTTGAAAGAAACAGGCATCCAAAACCGAACACAATACCCCAAGTGAGGCCTCACCAATGACGTACAGGAGAATCAACACCTCCTTTCTTCTGCTAATTATGCCTCTCATCCTTCTGGTTACAGCTACCGCCTCGTCACACTGTTTTGTCGTCTTCAGAAGGTCCCACTCCCTGTCGGTGCATATTGGCCTCTCACCTCTAAGCATATACAGCTCCCTTTAGTATTTTTTATTTAATGTTTGTTGGTGTATTTGAATGTTTATAAATTGCAGATGAATATGGAAGATCCCCCCGAAGATTAACTTTGAAACATGGATACATGTTGGGGCGTCAGTACATTTTAATATGGACCTGTCACTGAAATTTTATTACAACGTGAGAGGCACCAGCCAGATATGACTGCTGGGGAGCAAGGAGGATTCGGCACACAGTCCTATATAGATAAGTACTGATTTAATGTGGTTTTTTCTGTCATTTTTTTGACAACTTTGATATTTACAATCTATGACAAATAGATGTCTGATGCAAGTTGTGTTATGTAACGATAGAAAATTGGGTGTCTCTCCTTAACAGCACAGGGCCCTGATATATATTTTTTACATTTTTCCACATATATATATATATATGATTGATTTATCTAAACCTCAAAAAAAGTCTTTTTGAAGCTTAACTTTTTATCACCTGCTAAAGAAACATGGCTTATTTCAAACTTTCTATGCAACACATATCCATACTTTTGGGCCCTTTTACCAAGCAGCAGTAACAAGTGGCCTGTGGCAGCCCCAACAAGGGTCTTTCCCGCACGCTGAAGCCATTTTTAGCACTGCTAGTAAAAGGCATATTTTTTTTCTATTTTCTGATAATGGCCATGTGTTAATCACCCCATTAGCACATGGCCATTAGAGAATAAACCTTACTGCCACCTATTTTACAGGTAGTAAGGGCTCACATGCTAATCCTGCGAGAATCAGTTAGTATGCACAAATGCCTTCCGCTAACCGATTAGGATAGCCATGCACACTCTGACCCCGAACACGCCCCCAGTACTAAAAAAAAAAAATCAATTTTATTTTTTAGCACATAGGTAGCATGTACCAATTCCAAAACTACCACAGGTTAGTAAAAGGGCCCCTTTAGTTGTTGGAAAAGTCTGAATGGCCTAAACAGGCAGGTATGGCTTTTCTAGCAAAAAAAAGTTCCAATCCCTGGCTGTGTTTAATTTGAATTTTAGATCCTAATGTACAATGTTAACTTGTCAATAGGATACAAGCTTCAGGTAAACACTCATTCTACTAAGAAAAAATAATTCAGCTAGTAAAATGTATGGAAATATACAATTATTTAATTACTAGTAAATCAGGCCCGTTTCTGACACAAATGAAATGGGTGCTAGCAAGGTTTTTGTCGGAGTGTGTATGTTTGAGAGAGTGCGTGTGAGAGTGACTGTGTCTGAGACAGGGAGAGTGAATGTGTTTGTGACAGAGTGAGACTGCTGGGTGTGAGTGTGTCTGCTCTGTCCCCTGCCCCCCCCCCCTCCAGCCACCCTGCGATTCTCCTCTCTCCCCTGCTCCCCCCCTCCAGCCACCCAGCGATTGTCCTCCCTCCCCTGCCCCCACTCCAGCCACCCATTGATTCTCCTCTCTCCCCTGCCCCCCCTCCATCCACCCAGCGATTGTCCTCCCCTCCCCTGCCCCCCTCCAGCCACCCAGCGATTCTCCATTTCCCATTGCCCCCCCCCCCACGATGCTCTTCTCTCTCCTGCCCCCCCCTTCAGGCACCCGGCGAATCTGTGTCCACTGGCCCATCGATTCACCGCTGTGCGTCCACCCTCCCACCTCTGGTTTGTCAGCTGTTGCGTCTACGTATGTACCCGGAAGTACAGTACGTCAGACATCACTTCAGGAGCGCAGCGCACGAAGGCTTCAGGCTTCAGTTCGAACGTTGGAGGTGTGTCAGACCGTGACGTCACTTCAGGATTGCAGCGCACAAAGGCTTCAGGCTTCAATTTGAACGTTGGAGGTGTATCAGACCGTGACATCACTTCAGGATCGCAGCGCACAAAGGCTTCAGGCTTCACTTCGAACGTTGGAGGTGTATCAATATATATAAACGGCGAGTGACCGTACTCACTGCAAATGCGCAGTAGAGACTTCCCTCTCTGTCCCGCCCCCGCGTCAATACGTGATGACGGGGGGGGGGGGGGGAGAGAGAGGGAAACTGCGCCGCTGACGTTGCTACCGCTCCCTCCCCCCACTCGGAGTCGCCGCCGCCACCCCTCCACCCGGCCCGGGCCCTCTCTTCCCTTCTGAACTTACAGATCCATTCGCCGAACGCAGCAACACACATCAGCTGAGCTGCAGTGAGCCCTTCCTTCTTTGCCTGTGGCCCCGCCCTCCTGTGACGTAACGTCAGCGAGGGTGGGACACACACAGGCAGAGAAGGAAGGGGCAGCTCAGCTGATGTGCGTTGCTGCATTCGGCGAATGGATCTGTAAGTTCAGAAGTGAAGAGAGGGCCCGGACCAGGTGGAGGGGTGGCGGCGGCGACGACTTCGCGGGGGGGAGGGGAGCGGTGGTGACCGCGGGGGGAGGAAAACCTCTATACCAGCCCGTTTTTACGGGCTCAACGGCTAGTTTTATTATATAGGATGGGTGGAGTGCTATCCTATCACATTTTCAAACTAACCATGCACATAACAGAGTATAAAACAAAATTCCCAATATCTACTATAGATCTCTAGCTTTTAAATGGTATTTCCTCAGCAACTAGAGAAGATATGATAAAATAACAGCTGCTAAAAGTGGAAAGAAACCATTATGAACAAAAAGCAGCAGTCAGTGGTCTGGTAATCTTAAAGGGTGAAAGATGGTCCTCAGAGTGTATTTAGATATACAGTGAAACTAGATATTTTATGCTGGCTTAAATATCTTTACAAGATCTGGAGAGGGTATGGTCAATGATTACACCTGGGAGTCCTCAAAGTGTGTACGATGTAGGTGCGGTCATACACCTGCAAGTCTGTATCTACATATGTATATACTTTACACTGAGATGAGAGAGATGAGGGCGTGGAGGGGAGTGGCAGGGAGGGTTAGAGTTGAGAAAGGAAGCAGTAGGTTGGATTCTTGGTGTTACTGACCATCTTGTTTCGAAATGTTTTATTTTGTTCTGTAATTCAAAACACATTCTGACTGACAATGGCTGGAGATATGATGTAATATACACTATTTTATTTTTAAAAAATTATTGCTAGCACATCTCCCCTTTGTTGGAGGGGTGTGGCAAGCTTGGAACTATAGGCCACCTTGGGTGGAGTTGTGTCAAAGTGACAGCATAGACTGCAGCCTTGGCATAGACTGCAGGCTTGGCATGCTCAACCGATTCTATGAATCCAGTTATATTTTTGTTTCCTAAAAAGTTATTTTTAGTCCTCAACTTTAAAGGCAATTTATTTCAAAGCTTTTGACCTGCCACTGATTAAGATTAATCTGCATGTGTATCAACTGTACTTCTTTAACCGATGGAATGCATACCATCTGCTGTCCACCCCCCCCCCCCCCAGCACATACCTCTTCCTCCTAACCGTTACTTACTTGTTCAGTACCAATGTTTTATCATTCCCACCTTAGTAATTCCCTTATTTATCCTGTTTGTCTGTCCTAATTAGATTTTAAGCTCTGTCGAGAAGGAGTGTCTCTTCATGTCCAGTGTACAGCGCTGCGTACATCTAGTAGTGCTATAGAAATGATAAGTAGTAGTACTTTATATAGAGAAATTACCCCCTGCAAACATGCAGATTCCAACCTATATAATGCTAGATAAACCAAGGTTAATACCTTGAATGTAACTTTCCGTCTAAGGATCTTTTCTGCTTATCTGAATCCTTCTTAAAGCGAATGCTACATACCTGTAGAAGGTATTCTCCGAGGACAGCAGGCTGATTGTTCTCACTGATGGGTGACGTCCACGGCAGCCCCTCCAATCGGAAACTTCTCTAGCAAAGTCCTTTGCTAGTCCTCGCGCGCCCGCGCGCACCGCGCATGCGCGGCCGTCTTCCCGCCCGAAACTGGCTCGAGACGGCCAGTCCAGTATGTAGCAAGACAATACACTTCAAGGGAAGACACAACTCCAAAGGGGAGGCGGGCGGGTTTGTGAGAACAATCAGCCTGCTGTCCTCGGAGAATACCTTCTACAGGTATGTAGCATTCGCTTTCTCCGAGGACAAGCAGGCTGCTTGTTCTCACTGATGGGGTATCCCTAGCCCCCAGGCTCACTCAAAACAACAACCATGGTCAATTGGGCCTCGCAACGGCGAGGACATAACTGAGATTGACCTAAAAAATTTACAAACTAACTGAGAGTGCAGCCTGGAACAGAACAAACAGGGCCCTCGGGGGGTGGAGTTGGATCCTAAAGCCCAAACAGGTTCTGAAGAACTGACTGCCCGAACCGACTGTCGCGTCGGGTATCCTGCTGCAGGCAGTAATGAGATGTGAATGTGTGGACAGATGACCACGTCGCAGCTTTGCAAATTTCTTCAATAGAGGCTGACTTCAAGTGGGCTACCGACGCAGCCATGGCTCTAACATTATGAGCCGTGACATGACCCTCAAGAGCCAGCCCCGCCTGGGCGTAAGTGAAGGAAATGCAATCTGCTAGCCAATTGGATATGGTGCGTTTCCCTACAGCCACTCCCCTCCTATTGGGATCAAAAGAAACAAACAATTGGGCGGACTGTCTGTGGGGCTGTGTCCGCTCCAGATAGAAGGCCAATGCTCTCTTGCAGTCCAATGTGTGCAGCTGACGTTCAGCAGGGCAGGAATGAGGACGGGGAAAGAATGTTGGCAAGACAATTGACTGGTTCAGATGGAACTCCGACACAACCTTTGGCAAGAACTTAGGGTGAGTGCGGAGGACTACTCTGTTATGATGAAATTTGGTGTAAGGGGCCTGGGCTACCAGGGCCTGAAGCTCACTGACTCTACGAGCTGAAGTAACTGCCACCAAGAAAATGACCTTCCAGGTCAAGTACTTCAGATGGCAGGAGTTCAGTGGCTCAAAAGGAGGTTTCATCAGCTGGGTGAGAACGACATTGAGATCCCATGACACTGTAGGAGGCTTGACAGGGGGCTTTGACAAAAGCAAACCTCTCATGAAGCGAACAACTAAAGGCTGTCCCGAGATCGGCTTACCTTCCACATGGTAATGGTATGCACTGATTGCGCTAAGGTGAACTCTTACAGAGTTGGTCTTGAGACCAGACTCAGACAAGTGCAGAAGGTATTCAAGCAGGGTCTGTGTAGGACAAGAGCGAGGAGCTAGGGCCTTGCTGTCACACCAGACGGCAAACCTCCTCCATAGAAAGAAGTAACTCCTCTTAGTGGAATCTTTCCTGGAAGCAAGCAAGACGCGGGAGACACCCTCTGACAGACCCAAAGAGGCAAAGTCTACGCTCTCAACATCCAGGCCGTGAGAGCCAGGGACCGGAGGCTGGGATGCAGAAGAGCCCCTTCGTCCTGCGTGATGAGGGTCGGAAAACACTCCAATCTCCACGGTTCTTCTGAGGATAACTCCAGAAGAAGAGGGAACCAGATCTGACGCGGCCAAAAAGGAGCAATCAGAATCATGGTGCCTCGGTCTTGCTTGAGTTTCAACAAAGTCTTCCCCACCAGAGGAATGGGAGGATAAGCATACAGCAGGCCCTCCCCCCAGTCCAGGAGGAAGGCATCCGATGCCAGTCTGCCGTGGGCCTGAAGCCTGGAACAGAACTGAGGGACTTTGTGGTTCGCTCGAGATGCGAAGAGATCCACCAAGGGGGTGCCCCACACTTGGAAGATCTGGCGCACCACTCGGGAATTGAGCGACCACTCGTGAGGTTGCATAATCCTGCTCAGTCTGTCGGCCAGACTGTTGTTTACGCCTGCCAGATATGTGGCTTGGAGCACCATGCCGAGACGGCGAGCCCAGAGCCACATGCTGACGGCTTCCTGACACAGGGGGCGAGATCCGGTGCCCCCCTGCTTGTTGACATAGTACATGGCAACCTGGTTGTCTGTCTGAATTTGGATAATTTGGTGGGACAGCCGATCTCTGAAAGCCTTCAGAGCGTTCCAGATCGCTCGCAACTCCAGGAGATTGATCTGTAGACCGCGTTCCTGGAGGGACCAGCTTCCTTGGGTGTGAAGCCCATCGACATGAGCTCCCCATCCCAGGAGAGACGCATCCGTGGTCAGCACTTTTTGTGGCTGAGGAATTTGGAAGGGACGTCCCAGAGTCAGATTGGACCAAATCGTCCACCAATACAGGGATTTGAGAAAACTCGTGGACAGGTGGATTACGTCTTCTAGATCCCCAGCAGCCTGAAACCACTGGGAAGCTAGGGTCCATTGAGCAGATCTCATGTGAAGGCGGGCCATGGGAGTCACATGAACTGTGGAGGCCATGTGGCCCAGCAATCTCAACATCTGCCGAGCTGTGATCTGCTGGGACGCTCGCACCCGCGAGACGAGGGACAACAAGTTGTTGGCTCTCGCTTCTGGGAGATAGGCGCGAGCCGTCCGAGAATCCAGCAGAGCTCCTATGAATTCGAGTCTCTGTGATGGGAGAAGATGGGACTTTGGGTAATTTATCACAAACCCCAGTAGCTCCAAGAGGCGAATAGTCATCTGCATGGACTGCAGGGCTCCTGCCTCGGACGTGTTCTTCACCAGCCAATCGTCGAGATATGGGAACACGTGTACCCCCAGCCTGCGAAGTGCCGCTGCTACTACAGCCAGGCACTTTGTGAACACCCTGGGCGCAGAGGCGAGCCCAAAGGGTAGCACACAGTACTGGAAGTGACGTGTGCCCAGCTGAAATCGCAGATACTGTCTGTGAGCTGGCAGTATCGGGATGTGTGTGTAGGCATCCTTCAAGTCCAGAGAGCATAGCCAATCGTTTTCCTGAATCAAGGGAAGTAGGGTGCCCAGGGAAAGCATCCTGAACTTTTCTTTGACCAGATATTTGTTCAGGGCCCTTAGGTCTAGGATGAGACGCATCCCCCCTGTTTTCTTTTCCACAAGGAAGTACCTGGAATAGAATCCCAGCCCTTCTTGCCCGGATGGCACGGACTCGACCGCATTGGCGCTGAGAAGGGCGGAGAGTTCCTCTGCAAGTACCTGCTTGTGCTGGAAGCTGTAAGATTGAGCTCCCGGTGGACAATTTGGAGGTTTTGAAGCCAAATTGAGGGTGTATCCTTGCCGGACTATTTGCAGAACCCACTGATCGGAGGTTATGAGAGGCCACCTTTGGTGAAAAGCTTTCAACCTCCCCCCGACCGGCAGGTCGCCCGGCACTGATACTTGGATGTCAGCTATGCTCTGCTGGAGCCAGTCAAAAGCTCGCCCCTTGCTTTTGCTGGGGAGCCGAGGGGCCTTGCTGAGGCGCACGCTGCTGACGAGAGCGAGCGCGCTGGGGCTTAGCCTGGGCCGCAGGCTGTCGAGAAGGGGGATTGTACCTACGCTTGCCAGAAGAGTAGGGAACAGTCCTCCTTCCCCCCAAAAATCTTCTACCTGTAGAGGTAGAGGCTGAAGGCTGCCGGCGGGAGAACTTGTCGAATGCGGTGTCCCGCTGGTGGAGATGCTCTACCACCTGCTCGACCTTCTCTCCAAAAATATTGTCCGCACGGCAAGGCGAGTCCGCAATCCGCTGCTGGAGTCTATTCTCCAGGTCGGAGGCACGCAGCCATGAGAGCCTGCGCATCACCACACCTTGAGCAGCGGCCCTGGACGCAACATCAAAGGTGTCATACACCCCTCTGGCCAGGAATTTTCTGCACGCCTTCAGCTG
Source organism: Microcaecilia unicolor (assembly GCF_901765095.1). NCBI lineage: Eukaryota > Metazoa > Chordata > Amphibia > Gymnophiona > Siphonopidae > Microcaecilia > Microcaecilia unicolor. Next base: position 270,785,773 of record NC_044034.1, on the reverse strand, counting down.
CCTGACCACCTCCTGAAAAGGCTTGGCTTGCTCAGGGGGAAGAGCATCAACCAAGCCCGCCAACTGCCGCACATTGTTCCGCATGTGTATGCTCGTGTAGAGCTGGTAAGACTGGATTTTGGCCACGAGCATAGAAGAATGGTAGGCCTTCCTCCCAAAGGAGTCTAAGGTTCTAGAGTCTTTGCCCGGGGGCGCCGAAGCATGCTCCCTAGAACTCTTAGCCTTCTTTAGGGCCAAATCCACAACTCCAGAGTCATGAGGCAACTGGGTGCGCAGCAGCTCTGGGTCCCCATGGATCCGGTACTGGGACTCGATCTTCTTGGGAATGTGGGGATTACTTAGTGGCTTGGTCCAGTTCGCAAGCAATGTCTTTTTTAGGACATGGTGCAAGGGAACAGTGGACGCTTCCTTAGGTGGAGAAGGATAGTCCAGGAGCTCAAACATTTCAGCCCTGGGCTCGTCCTCCACAACCACCGGGAAGGGGATGGCCGTAGACATCTCCCGGACAAAGGAAGCAAAAGACAGACTCTCAGGAGGAGAAAGCTGTCTTTCAGGAGAGGGAGTGGGATCAGAAGGAAGACCCTCAGACTCCTCGTCAGAGAAATATCTGGGGTCTTCCTCTTCCTCCCACGAGGCCTCACCCTCGGTGTCAGACACAAGTTCACGAACCTGTGTCTGCAACCTCGCCCGGCTCGACTCGGTGGAGCCACGTCCACGATGGGGGCGTGGAGAGGTAGACTCCCTCGCCCGCATCGGCGAAGCTCCCTCCGCCGACGTAGTCGGGGAGCCTTCCTGGGAGGTGGCCGCAGTCGGCACGACGTCGGGGACCTCACCCCGGGCGATGGGCCAGCCGGCGCCACGCTCGACGGTACCGGAGGCGCAAGCACCGCCGGTACCGGAGGGGTAGGGCGCAACAGCTCTCCCAGAATCTCTGGGAGAACGGCCCGGAGGCTCTCGTTCAGAGCGGCTGCAGAGAAAGGCAAAGAGGTCGATGCAGGCGTCGACGTCAGAACCTGTTCCGGGCGAGGAGGCTGTTCCGGGCTGTCCAGAGTGGAGCGCATCGACACCTCCTGAACAGAGGGTGAGCGGTCCTCTCGGTGCCGATGCCTGCTGGGTGCCGACTCCCTCGGCGACCCAGAGCTCTCGGTGCCGACGCGGGGAGGCGACCGGTGTCGATGCTTCTTCGACTTCTTCCGAAGCCTGTCACCGGAGCTCCCCGGCACCGACGAGGAGGACGTAGAATCCAGCCGTCGCTTCCTCGGGGCCGAGGCCGAAGGAGGTCGGTCTCGGGGGGACTGTACCGCAGGAGCCCTCAGGGTAGGAGGAGACCCACCCGAAGGCTCACCGCCACCAGCAGGGGAATGGACAGCCCTCACCTGCACTCCTGACGATGCACCACCGTCCGACGACATCAGCCGACGAGGTCCCGGTACCACCGACGTCGATGCAGTCGCCCGATACCTTGGCGCCGATGCAGAGGCCCGATGCCTCGATGCACTCGATGCAGTGGCGGCCGAGGAAGATGGTCTGGACGCTGACGTCGTCGATGCACTCGAAGATCCCGGTGCCGATGCCGACAAGAGCCCGAGAACAACACGTTCCACTGGGCTAATCTCGCTACCTGAGTCCGCCTTTGAAGCAGGGAACACAGACTACAGTTCTGAGGGCGGTGCTCGGCCCCCAGACACTGAAGACACGACGAGTGTCGATCAGTGAGCGAGATTATCCGGGCGCACTGGGTGCACTTCTTGAAGCCGTTGGAAGGCTTCGATGTCATGGGCGGAAAAATCACGCCGGCGAAGTCAAAATCCGAAATGACGGAAAAAGAGCACCAAAAATTTTTAAGGGAGAAAATCTCGACCGAGGCCGAAAAGAGGCCTACCCCGACGACGAAAGAAAACTTATCGGGGCAAAAAGCTGGAAGTACGGGAAGGGGTTGACACGAAACCCGGGGGGGGGGGTTCCGGAGCACTTCCCGACACTTTTAAGACTTTTCCGAAGAAAAAAACACGTCAAAAATAAATTTGGACGCGCGAGGTCGACTTTCCGGGGCTCGACACGGCGAAACACGACCGTACCGAGTGCGGACAAAAGAAGACTGGCCGGCTCGAGCCGGTTTCGGGCGGGAAGACGGCCGCGCATGCGCGGTGCGCGCGGGCGCGCAAGGACTAGCAAAGGACTTTGCTAGAGAAGTTTCCGATTGGAGGGGCTGCCGTGGACGTCACCCATCAGTGAGAACAAGCAGCCTGCTTGTCCTCGGAGAAATTCTGTTACTTTTACTGCCTCCACTACTTTCATTAGGAAGTTGTTCCTTGATTCACATCCCTTTATATAAAAAGATATGTTATTCGTGCGTCTATCTCCTTTCAGTTACATACCCTTTGCTTTAGAATAACTGAAGTGCAAAAGCAAACAAGACAAAATTAAGTATACCTTCATAGCTGCCATGTCTTGTTTAAAGTCCTGTTCATAAATACGAGCAAGAGACACTGGTGGTATATTCAGCTGTAAGAGATAAATCAGTAAACTATAAATCAAAATGTACTGATACAACAGAGATGTTCACATTTAAGGCGAGATATACTTTTTCCCATAGACACAATCTGACAAACACTTTAGCACATCTAACCCTTAATAACCAATTGGAAATCCTATAAAATTAGGCCTAAAAGATACAGCAGAGCTTATTACTCTGTTAATGGTGATGCCATTGCTATATAATGTAAGCCACATTGAGCCTGCAAATAGGTGGGAAAATGTGGGATACAAATGCAGCAAATAAATAAATAAAATAAATAAATTACTTTGAGACCATGGTTTAGAAAAATCAAAAATTGCAGGCAGTAGCCATGTAACAAATCCTTTTACACAATCACAGTTACAGTGTAGCTAACAGAGGACTAGAGGTCCATTGAGCTCAACTTCTAACTGTGCAATAGCTATCACTCCTTGGTAAACCAGTATAAAACAATATGAACACTGTGCGCCAGCTCTGCAGAATAAAGAAAACAAATTCTCTTAATCCCAGATAAGGATTGCATCATCACCTCTCTCTATACTAAAGGCTGACATCACCATACTCTTCAACTTTCTTTTCAAGTTATGGTCTGACTAGACAATATCCACTAGTAAAACATTCAACAGCTTTTCCTTTCTTTGAGCACAGTGTTGTAGTTGTCATATGTTTATTTGAATGGGTTCTCTAACAAACTGTTGGTAAAGCGAAGTTGCTCACCGATGACAGAAGGCCAGGTATCCTCACATGTGGGTGATGTCATTTGACGGCGCCCAATGCGGATGCTGACTAGTATATAGATGGTTTAAGAAAATTCTAGCAGCGATCCACTGTGCATGCACAGGTGCCTTCCCGCCAGACGCAGGTTCCTCAGTCAGGTAATATAGCTAAAGGAATACAACTCCTAGAGGAGGTGGGAGGGTACGTGAGAATACCTGGCCTGCTATCCTTGGAGAACACCTGCTACAGATGAGTAACGTCGCTTTCTGCAAGGACAAGCAGACCCAGTTGTATTCTCACATGTGGGAATCCTTAGCTACCAGGCTCACCAAAAACAACACCACTAGGACGATAAGGACTAAAATGTTGAGGTCTCAAAGTCAATTAACCTGAAACTATATACATACTAGTTATGAAGGTGCAGCCTGGAACATAACAAAACTGGGCCTGGGGGAGGGGGGGGGTGGATTCTAGACACCAAACAGTTCTGCAGGACCGAAGCGGATGACATGTCAGGTATCCTGATCATAGCAGTAGTGAGATGTGAATGTGTGGACTGAAGACCACGTCACAGCCTTGCAAAATCTCCTCTGTGGAGGCTGATCTCAAGTGGGTTACTGACATTGCCATGGCTCTGACATTATGAGCTCTATATAATCCTCAAGAGTCGGCCCAGCCTGGGCAAAAGTGAAGGAGATACAATCTGCTAATCAACTGGAAACTGTGTGCTTGTCAATGCCTACTCCCATCCTGTTTGGGTCAAAAGAAACAAAAAGCTGGGTGGACTGTCTATGAACTTTAGTCCGCTCCAGATAGAAGGCTAAAGCTCGCTTGCAGTCTAAGGGATGCAGTATGCTTTTGCCAGGATGGGCATGTGTTTTGGGAAAAATGTTGGTTGAACGACTGACTGATTAAGATGCAACTCCAACACTGCCTTAAGAAGGAACTTCGTGTGTGCAAAAGGAGGTCAAAGATATATCGCCTGTCATACAATCAAAGCAAATTACATATTCTATGTAGGTACTTTCTCTGTCCCTACTACGCTCATAATCTGTGATTTGTACCTGGGACAATGGAGGGTTAAGTGAAGAACTACTCTATTATGATGAAACTTAGTGTAAGGTGGATAAGCTACTAGGGCCTGAAGCTCACTCACTCTGTGCGCTGAAAGGACCACCACCTAAAACACAACTTTCCAGGTCAAATGGAGATTCATCAGCTAAGTGAGGACAACACTGAGATCCCACAACACTGAGATCCCACGACACAGAGGTTTGACAGGAGGCCTTCTCAACATAAAACCTCTCATGAAGCAAACAACTAGAAGCTGTGCAAAAATGGACTCACCTCCTACATGTTGATGATAAGCACTAATTGCACCGAGATGAACCCTTACAGAGTTGGTTTTCAAACTAGACAGAGGTGCAGGAAGTATTCAAGTAGTTTTTGTACTGGGTAAATAAAGGGATCTAAGGTACTGCCCTCACACCGGACAGCAAACCTCCTCCACTTAAATAAGTAACACTCCTTAGTGGAATCTTTCCTGGAAGCAAGATGCGAGACATACCCTAAGGTAAATCTAAGGATTTGAATTCTACGCTCCCAACATCCAAGCCATGAGGGCCGGGGATTGGAGGTTGGTATGCAGAAGGGGGTTCCTCATTCTGTATGAGAGTCAGAAAATATTCCCATCTTTGGAGGACTCCAGAAGAGGGACTAGAGCGAAGCAATAGCACAGAGCTCATTTAAATTAGTTTAAATAAGCTCTATTTGAATTCCACCCCTATGATCAAAGAACAGCGCTCTGATTGTAGGGGCGGAATAGCGCCTTAACCCTATGCCAGCACAGAGCTGGCATAGGCTCTGTTTCCACACACACACACACCCCCGTCAGTCAGGCAGCCTGGGCTGACAACATGTCCCGGGGGTCCATTTGACCCCTGGACCCCCCCTCCAAAAGTGAGGCCCTGGTGACCTAAAGTGCTCCCCGAGCAGGGATACGGGGGGGGGGGGGGAGACTAGAGGACCAGCAGTCCTCTAGCCCCCCCTAACCCCACCTAAAACTCAAAAAATCCCTGGTGGCCCAAGTGGGCTGTCATACCAAACCCCTCACCCACCCAAGTGGACCACTCCCCCCTCACCTCCATGTTGGAGGGAGTAGCACACTCTCACCTCTTTCCAGCGCCACCTTCAAAATGATGCACTGGGCAGGGCTGGGCACCGCCATTTTGAAGGTGGCCTTGGAAAAAGGAGGGAGTGTGGTACTCTATCCTCCAACATGGAGGTATGGGGAGGGGTCCATTACACCACCAGGGTGGGTGGGGGTTGGTGTGGCAGCCCACTTGGGCCACCAGGGAATTTTTTTTTGGGGGGTAGGGGGAGCTGGAGGACTGCAGGTCCTCTAACCCCCCCCCCCCCCCCGTATCACTGCTTAGGGGGTACTTTAGGTCACCAGGGCCTCACGTTTGGAGGGAAGTCCAGGGGTCAAATGGACCCCCAAGGACATGTTGTCAGCCCAGGCTACCTGACTGACGGAGGGGGGGGGGGGTGGAAACAGAGCCTTAACCCTAACGCCAGCTCTGTGCTGGCATAGGGTTAAGGTGCTATTCCGCCCAAACAATCAGAGTGCTGTTCTCTGATCATAGGGGCAGAATTCAAGCAGAGCTTATTTAAACTAATTTAAATGAGCTCTGCGCTATTGCTTCGCTTGGGCACTATCAGCACCGGGCTCCATCAGATGATGTCACCCAGATATGAGAATATGGAAGGCCTGCTTGTCCACAGAGAAAATCTGTTTTAATGTTTTGGGATCTTGCTAGGTACTTGTGACCTGGATTGGCCACTGGTGGAAACAAGATACTGGGTTTGATGGACCTTCGCTCTGTACCGGTATGGCAACACTTATGTTCTTACATTTTTTTTGGAATGTCCCAAAGACAACCCTCAGCAGCTTAAAAAACAAAAGCAGTAGGGCAATGACTGGAATGATCACTTTGTGTGCATACTAAACCAGAGTCAAACTAACATGGCTTCTACTGCAGAGCACTATGGATCTGTAACAGAAGTTACCATTCTGCCTGTGTGTGAAACATCAAGGATAACATGTTTGTGCTCTGTGTACTGGCTCAAACTGATATGAGGATTCTAGTCTGGATTTGTTTCTGAAGACCCAGCAGTGGAGACAAAACATTGAATTGCTCAGCTGCATTCCTTCCCTGTCTACACTGAAGACACTGCATATTAGATCCCATGTGATAGTGCCTATATGCGGTTGAACCTGAAAGCATTTTAAGAGCTCCGATATAGACTGGTTTCCGTAGGTGTATACAGCACTGATAACTGGAACTTACTAACTTCTTTGCAAGAAACAAAGGGGCATTGTACCTTACTTTGCATTCTGCTTGTTGTTTGGAATTTTGCTATTCTCACCATTGCTTTCTGCTTGCTGTTTGGAACTTTGCTATTCTCACCATTGCTTTCAGCAGGTCTTTGCTCAAAACATTACAGGGCACATTATCTCTGAGCTACAGTCTTCGGCAGAACACCTGCGACTCAGACTTCACTGGATCTTGTATTTCCCTGAGTATATGCACCTCTGTGGCCTTCCCTGTGGCACACACACCACAGTTTGCTGACAAATTCCAGCCCCGTTAGGGAGCAACAGACATTCTTAGATCCGTGGTTTGCATATTATCTGCCACGAAAGGTTGTATGGCTGTTTGTTATTCTCCTAGAAATCAGGAGTTAGATAGGTATGTTTCTTTTAACTGTCAAGTATGGGTCAGCCTTCGACACTGTTGCCTTTTTGTAAAAAAAATTATTAGTTGGGAAAAGATAAGACTTTGTAATGGAACGACTACTGAGAAACGTTGCTTTTGCTTTATTGCCTATATTTGTTGTTTGTGTTCCATAAAAAAAATCACTATTTGCATATGTTCCCAGTTTTGTTTTAATAGCCAGTGGACAGAGTGAACTCAGGACCAGGCACAGCCCACCTCTTTTCCCTTCATAGTGGGGGTTCATCTCAGATATACATATTGGGGGCTTTTGGTCAAGTTATCAATCCACCCCCCCCCACACACACACACACACACACACACACAACAGAAGAGGAAGGAATCTGCCTCTTCAGATTTAACGTTGAAGGGACACCAATGCCAGTGAACTGATCAGAAGCAAAGAGGCATCGGCATCAATTCTTGTCAAAGCACAATGCCAGAAGAGAGATATTGGCAGTAGCCGAAAGGCTTGACTAACCTCCTTGACACTGGAAGGGGCGTGCCAGTCTCAAGAGAGCTGGGTCCAACCCTCCCATACTCTTCAAGTGATGCAGGAAGATATGACCTCACTTACTGCAGCCCATTCAGTGTTGAGATTGGCAGTCCTCAATACACTGGACAGAAGAGTAGAGCGGAGGCTTGCAGACATCTAGCTCAGCTGAATGCTCAGGTAATGAATGCTAAAGTTGGCTATTATGGGGCCCACAGACTTCATCATCTCCAGTATGATGTGCAAGAGCAACCTTCTGATGTGCCTTGCAGAAGAGAAATAAGGTAAACGAAAAAGCGGCTTCAATCAAGGACCGCTGCAAAACTGTAAACTCTCTCCAAAGCAATCTTGCACCTACTTTCCATATCTACTAGGAGGCTCACTAGGAGAATAAATTGAACTACCCTCAAAGAATAAAACAAAATTACTCACCTCTAACAGGTGATTTTCTCCCTTCCTGGTCCCCCCGCACATGCTGCAGTCCTTCATTCTTCCAGACCGCCAGCAGCATCAGCAATAAAAGCATGCTGCCTTCGGATGGCCCTGAAACCCTCGTCTCTGCAACAACTTCCTGTTCCCACATAAGCGGGATGCTGCAGAGATAAGGGTTCTGAGCCAGCAAAAGCCAGCATGCTTTCATTGCCGACACTGCCAGCGGTCCGGAAGAATGGAGGACTTCAGTGTGTGCGGGTGAGGGGGGGGCAGGAAGTGAGAAAGGTAGCAGACCCCACGGGTGGGTGGGGGGGATGATGTGCAGATCATAATGGGTGGCAAGCTGTTTTTCTGGGGTGATGCTTGCTAACCCATAGTAAAACCTATGGCGCTTAGGCACCATTTTCTTTAGAAATCCATTTGGGGAAGCGACCACTCCCCTTACCTCCTACCCCTAGCTATGGCTATGATATGCAGGGTTTGTATTACTTTACAGTATCAGTAGACAGATTGTGTGTTACTATTACTGAGATGACACCAGAATTTGAATATATATTTGTTTTGTATGACAAGCAATAAATCTGGGACTGATGTGTTATATACAATTATTTAATATGAGATTGATGGAAGGCAAATTCACACTACATTTATTGTGAATTTTAGTGTTGTCCAACAGAATGCCACAAAAGAAACAGCTTGAGAACCACTACTTTAGAGCATTCCAAATGGCCCTTTGCTTGAGGAGGTTAATATGGAGATCTCTTTCCCAAGCAGACCAAGTTCCCTGGGTGTGAAGCCCATCCACATGAGCTCCCCATCCCAGGCTGGATGCATCCGTTGTTAGCACCTTCTAAGGAGGTGGAATTTGGATCAGTAGTCCCACAGTCTAATTCATCCGAATTGTCTACCAGAGAAGGGCATGAGTCAACTCTGGAAGTAACTGGATGACATCTGCTAGATTCCCAGCAGCCTGAGACCACTGGGAAGTTAGGGTCCACTGGGCCTCTCTCAAGTGGAGACGTGCATAGGAGTGACATGCACTGTTGAGGCCATGTGGCCCATCAATCTCAACACTTACTGAGCTATGACCTGCTTGCTGCTTCGCACTTGTGAGTGTTGATAAGGTCTCTGCTCAAACAAAGTAACATAGTAGACGGTGGCAGATAAGGACCAGTATAGTCCATCCAGTCTGCCCAACAAGATAGACTCATTACATATGGTATGAAACATCATACGTATACCTGATCTTGATTTATCCTTGCCTTTTTTAGGGCATAGACCATAGAAGTCTGCCCGGCACTGGCCTTGTTCTAAAATTTCTGAAGTTGTTGTCATAGCCCCTGACAACCTCCACTCCAGCATATCCGAGTCTATTCAGCCTCAGTTAGGGCACGGACTGTAGAAGTATGCCCAGCACTGGCTTTCCTACCTAATCTCTCCTATGCTTCTTTGGATCCGATCCTTCTAACTAGGATTCTTTTGTGTTTGTCCCACAAATTTCTGTTACAGTTTTCATCTCTACCACTTCCTGTGGGAGGGCATTCCAGGTATCTACCACCCTCTCAGTGAAAAAATACTTCCTGACATTATTCCTGAATTGGCCCCTTTTCAACTTGATATCATGCCCTCTAGTTCAAAGCCCGAGCCTGCAATGTATTGAGCAGGTACTCCAATTGCTGGACCGGGAGAAGGTGGGACTTAGGTTGTTTATGATGAAACCTAACAGCTCCAGCACTCGAATGGTTAAGCACACTGACTCTGATGCCTCCTCCTGTGATGCACTCTTGACCAGCCAATTGTCCAGATAGGGAAACGCATATACTCCTAGTCTATGCAAATATGTCGCAACTACCACTACACACCTGAGAGCTGCTGAGAGGCCAAATGGCAGAATGCGGTACTGGTAGTGGTGTTTCTCTATGCAGAATCTGAGATACTTACTGTAACTGGGAAGTATCAAAATGTGGGTATAAGCATCCTGTAAGTCCAGAGAGCATTGCCAATAATTTTCCTGAATCATGGGGAGAAGGGTGCCCAGGGAAATCATCCTGAACTTTTCTTTGAGCAGGAATTTGTTCAGGGCCCTTAGGTCTAGGATGAGATGAAATCACCTTTTTGGGCACAAGAAAGTACCTGGAATAGAATCCATTCCCCAATTCCCCTGGTGGCATGGGTTTGACCACATTGGCTTGTAGAAGGGCGGATATTTCCTCTACAAGTAACTGTTTGGGCCGAGAGCTCATGAACATGCTCTTGGTGGGCAATTTGGTGGTCTTTGATGCCAACACAGGGCATAACCAAGATGGGACTATTTGAAAAACCCACCAGTTAGAGGTTACAAGTGGCCACCTGTGATGGTAAAAATTCAGCTGTCTCCCTACTGGCAAGCCGTCCAGGATGCTTACTTTGAGTGTGGCTATGTTCTCCTGGAGCCAGTCAAAAGCTCATCCCTTGCTTCGAATGGGGAGATGATTAGGGTTTCTCTGGGTGGGACTGGTAAGGCCAAGAATGCTGGGCTTGAGGGTTCTGGGCAGAGCTGGAAGGCGACAGAAACCTACACCTCTGAACGTAGTAGGGTTGCCGCCTCTCTATGAGGAAGAGGATGCAGCTGGAGGGTGCTGAGACAGTGTTTGGATTGTATCAGTATATTTCTTAAATAGGTCAGCAACCTCTTCTACCTTATCTCAAAACAGAGTATCACCTCAGCACGGAATATCAGCTAACCTCTCCTGAACCGCTGGCTCCAGATCAGAGACACGCAACCATGAGAGTCTGTGCATCCCTACACCCATGGCAGAGAGTCTAGATGCTATGTCAAAAGAATCATATGTGCTCCTGGCCAAATACATTCTGCACTCCAGCTGCTTACTGTTCAACTGGCGAAGCTCTACAGCCTCCTCCTGTGGGAGAAATCTGCAAGACTGAGTGTATTGCAGAGCAAGGACTGCAAATGATCATGTAAAGTTGGGAGGCCTGGATGTGGGCAATGAGCATCAAGCCTTGAAAAACTTTCCTCCCAAAAAGAGTTTAGTGTCCGAGCCTCTCTACTGGGGGGTGTCGAGGCATGAGTCCCGGAGCTCCTAGTTCGTTTGAGGGCAGAGTCGACCATCAGAGAGTGGCAAGAAAGTTGGGCCTTCTTGATATGATACTGTGTATCCACCTTCATAGTACACCTGAGAGATTCCCAGTTCTTCGTCAGTACATCCTTAAGGATAGGGTGCTTCGGACTTGCGCAAGGCGAATGTTGATAAGGTCTCTGCTCTGACTTGGGGAAGAAAAGCCCAAGCCTGCAATGTATCAAGCAGGACTCCTATATACTCCAATTGCTGGACCAGAAGAAGGTGGGACTTGGGGAAGTTTGTGATGAACCCAAGTAGCTCCAATACTCAAATAGTTAGGCGCATTGACTCTGATGCCTCCTCCTCTCACTTGTGGAAGAAAAAGCCCAAGCCTGCAATGCATCAAGCAGGGCTCCTATATACTCCAATTGCTGGACCAGAAAAAGGTGGGACTTGGGGTAGTTTTTGATGAACCCAAGTAGCTCCAATACTCAAATAGTTAGGCGCATTGAATCTGATGCTTCCTCCTTCAATAGGGAGACTTGCAGTACAGGACAGTTAACAACTCTTCCTCTGTCTCTAACTTAAATGGGATGGCAGAAGCCATATCCCTGACAAAACGTGAAAGAGACCCTCAGGTGGAGATTTACATTTCTGTTGTTGTGGGGAGGGATCAGAAGGCAAGATTCCTCTTCCGAGAGGTAATGAGAGTCCTCTCCAAGTCCCATGAACAGTCTCATTCAGATTTCTCACCGTACTCAGCTGTACTCTCTGACTCCAGAGAAAAGTTTCCTCCCCCAACACTGAGAGTGGTACTGTATGTGTCGATGTCGACAACCTTCAAGGTGCCAACATTGTGGATCTCTACACAGGCATTGATGGAGCCTCAGGAACACTCTGGGGTTGATCGGTTTGCAGCTGCAGCATTTGTGCCAACTCCTCCCAGAGCTCGGAATCGCTCATCAAAGGAATGCGTCAGCAAAGGCGGGGGAGCCAGGAAACAGGCCGCTTGAGAAGGTGTCGGTGCCAACTGGTAGTGGGGACCTGGCTGCCCGGAGACTTATACACCAGCAATTTTTCCAAAGAAAGGGAGCGCTCCTCCAAATGCCACCGATGCTAATTCCATCATGCTCCCGGCACCCTGTGTCGATGAGGACCGATGCTTATTCTTCTTGGGCTTCCCCCGATGCTCAGCATCACGGTCATTCAGTGCCAACAAGGATATGTCGAACCCGTTTGTGCCCTCACTGTCGGGTCCATTGCTGACCAGTCCCAGGGCCTACTCTCAATGCCCGATGTCGAGAGAGGTGGAGACCTTTGATGTTGGTGCAATCCCAGTGGATGTTGAAGTCTTGGCAATCATCAAGGTCGATGCTTCCGGTGCTGTTGATGTACCGGCCTTCGAGGAGCTAAAAAGTTTCTCGTTGAGCCTGCTGCACCCTCCGTGTCTTCAACTGCATTTTTAAACAGAAAGAACAAGAGTTAGGCTCATGGTCAGGCCCAAGGCACCCGATACATCACCCGATCACATTGAAGCCACTGGGGCTCTTCTGGGACATCGAGAAAAGAATTACTGCCAAATTAAACTCCTCAGTTGTTTACAGAAAAAGGGGCAGCCTTCAAATTGAGGTCAGTGCTCCAGCTTAAATGGGCCTAGCAACTTACAAAAACAAAAAGCAAACTTGAAGAGCCAAAAAAACTACTAAAATTAAAGGAGAAATAAAATACAATAAGAAATTAGGGGTGGGCAATTAACGCATTAACAACATTATTAATGCATTAATAGCATTTTAACACCGGATGATTTTTTTTTAATGCAGATCTGTCCCACAGTTACCTCAACAGCTCAGGCTCCAGATTTTCCCTTCTTTCGCGCTGCCTCAAAATCGTTTTTTTTTCCCTGCACGGCCGGGCTCTGCAGCTACATGAGTCACGCTATGCAGGAAGCTGGGGAAGTCTCGCAGTTTCAAGTCCCGTGAGACTCCCCCAACTTCCTGCATGGTGCGGCTCATGGAGCTGCAGAGCCCAGCCATGCAGGGGAGAAAAAAAAGGACTTTGAGGCAGCGCGAAAGAAGGAAAAACCCAGAGCCCGAGCTGTGGAGGTAAACAGTCTGCATTCAAAAAAATCCAGGAGGGGGGCATCAGAGAATCTTGGTGAAGGCTGGAGAAGGGGGACATAAGAGAATCTGGGTGAAGGCTGGTGAAGGGGGTATGAGAAACAAAGGCAGGGGCGGAGGGGCCCAATGACCTTTACTGCCTGGAGGCCCAGATCACTGTCAGTCCGCCCCTGGTTCACGATGTTTTCCCTAGGCAGCTTAAAACTTTGAAAAGGGACTGGCTATGCCCTCTGGATGTAAAGGAAACATACACTCATACATCCATATTAAAGGAAATATCTCAGATTCATAACAAGGAAACACCCAGCGTCACAAATTGCCACACATAATGCTTAGCTATGGTAGTGGCACAACCTTCGTAAAGTGGTAATCCATGTTTCTTTTTTTGCATAATTGGTTTGTCAAAGGTTCATCTCAGGAAGAAGCTCAAAGATCAATGCACAAAACATGGCTGCTGGAGTCATCAAGGTTCATCACAAATTACCCAAGTTCCATAAGCCTTCAACTAGAATTTACTGGAGCTCTGCTAGACACAAGTCAAGCAAAAGCTTTTCTGCCTGGAGTTCCCTGAGCAGTCTCAATCCCGCAGCAGTCAGCAGCATGTTTCCAACTGCTGAAGCTGGCAGTGCCGCCACCCCCCACATCTCGCACATGCTCAGTTCAATTGGCACCACCGTGCATGCATGCACGGGATGCTGGTTGAGCTGAGCATGTGTATGTGGGGGGGGGGGGGGCAGTGCCAGTGGCTGAATACACGCTGGTGACTGGCGTGGCGATGAGACTTTTCGGGCCTCGGGGAACTCCAAAAGATTCTTCAGCTGGAGGGGCCTGGAGATCTCCCCCAGCAAAGGTATTTATCTTTAGGAAGGGGGTGATCAGAGAGGAAATGCGTGGGTCAGGCCCACCCAGTCCACCCCTAGGCCCACCCAAAAATTGAGGTCTGGCTATGCTACTGCTCCATAATACAAGGAACGACTGAATCAGTAGGCATCAGCCTGGAGCAGGAGATTCCCTCTCCTAGTAGCTAATCCAATAGTCTGGTTAAAAAAAATAAATAAACCGCTAAAATCCAAAGAAGGGAAACAGCAGTCACCATAAACAATTGACAGACTGCTAGTATTAATTAACCTAGATCTAATGCATATAGTTAATGTGGTCATTTATGTATGTTCTAATGCAGTAATTCCCTTCCAGATTCTTTAAATTCATTTGTCCTTACACCGATGCATGCAAATTGTACTGGAGATGTCACATAGAAGGGCTTCACACCCAAAAACTTTAGTCTGCTCAGGAAAAACTACACCAATTTCCTAGAGCAAAAGGTGATTTGAACTTGCTAAAGACTTTCACAGATCAATTAACCAACAAAATTATCCTTATTTAGATGGACAATCAGGAAGCTAAGTGATATGACAACACACAAGGATACTCTCAGTATGCAGAACTGGGCCTTTTCTCAAGATGATTTTCAATCACGTATCTGGCATGGAAAAAAACATTGTAGTGGACAATCTACGTCAGGTCTTACAACCATTCAAGTGGTCCCTGAACTTCATAATAGCAAAAAAATATAAAATAAAAATTCTGCAAATGGAGAACACCTGTAAAGGACCACTATGCATCTCTCCAGATTAGGAAGATTACTCAGTTCTGTTCTATGACAGGGCCTCATGGCATACTAGCCTTGGATACCTTCCTCTTATACTAGGGGGGAAGGGTCTTCCGAAACATGTTATGATCCAATTTCACTTCTGGTAAAGACTTCCCTAAAACTGAGAAGATCAGAGAACTATGACATTCACAGCACCTTATCTGCCATGGCAAATTTGTTATTAGATTAGGGAAATCAGTTCATCCCAAAATCAGGTTCTTAGCTCTTGGTGTACAGCCAGGATGTTGAAAGGGTGACCATCAGTTCACTGAATCTGCCTGAGAGCATGTCTTGAGTTTTTCTTCCTTCTACAACAGTCTCCATTTACAAGATCTTATAATTTCAGGTGAAGATGATTTGCTGTTTGGTTTGACAGAAAGAATATAGAACCTTTTTCCTAGCCAATTAAAACAAAAAAATACTTTAATACCTGGCAAGTCCTATACTTGGTGATGACCACTTTGACACAGAGTTAGTGAGCTCCAGGTCTTAGTGACTGATTCATCTTATATAGTATTTTTCAACAATGGAATGGTTTTGTGCATGCATCCAAAGTTCTTGCCTAAGGTGGTGTCTAATTTCCATCTTAACCAGACCAGCCAATTTATCCCTTAGCCTAATGCTCATGACAGTCAATGTGCCTTACATACTTTGGATTGCAAGAGACTTAACCTTCTATCTGGAACAGATTAAAGCGCTCAAGTCAACCAGCTTTTTTTTTTTTTTACCCCAATAAACCTGGGATTGTGGGATTGTCATTGCCAATTATATTAACTGGCTAGCAAATTACATCTTTTGCTTATGTCCAAACAATGCAAAACCTAGAGGTCACATCATGGTTCATAACATCTGAGCCACAGCAAGAACAGCTTGCTTAAAGTCTGCAAATCTCCAGCAAGGGAACTAAGTTACAACATAGACTTTGGTCCATACATTGATATCCCATTACAGTTTGGATGGGGATTCCCCATAAGAGGCTTTGTCAATCTACCCTGCAGAATCTCTTTGAGATTTAGAATCCAAATCGATCTCTCAAGGGCCCATTTTTATGATTTCCACATTCCTGCTTATTTTCGAAAGAGAAAGACGCCCAAATTTCGACCCAAATCAGGAGATGGGCGTCTCTCTCCGTGGGCGCCCAAATCGGTATAATCAAAAGCCGATTTTGTGCGTCTTCAACTGCAATCTGTCGCGGAAATGGGCAAACTTGACGGAGGCGTGTCAGAGGCGTGGTGAAGGCGGGACTGGGGCATGTTTATCGGCCGAGGAAAGATGGGCGCCCTCGGCCGATAATGGAAAAAAGAAAGGCGTTTTTAGCATGAATTTAGGTCACTTTTTTGGACCTTTTTTTTTTCACGAACAAGTTCCAAAAAAGTGCCTTAAATGACTAGATGACCACCAGAGGGAATCGGGGATGACCACCCCTGACTCTCCCAGTGGTCACTAACCCCCTCAGACCAAAAAAAAAACAACTTTAACAACTTTTTTTTCCAGCCTGTATGCCAGCCTCAGATGCCATACCCAGCTCCATCACAGCAGTATGCAGGTCCCTGGAGCAGTTGTTAGTAGGTGCAGTGGACTTCAGCTAGGTGGACCCAGGCCCATCCCCCCCCCCCCCCCCCACCTGTTACACTTGTGCTGGTAAATGGGAGCGCTCCAAAACACCCCCAAAACACACTGTACCCACATCTAGGTGCCCCCATTCAGCCATAAGTGCTATGGTAATGGTGTAGAGTTGTGGGGAGTGGGTTTTGGAGGGGGATTTGGGGGGCTCAGCACCCAAGGGAAGGGAGCTATGGACTTGGGAAGTATTTTACTTTTTTTTTTGAATTGTCACAAGTGCCCCCTAGGTGCCCGGTTGGTGTCCTGGCACGTGAGGGGGACCAGTGCACTACGAATCCTGGCCCCTCTCATGACCAAATGCCTTGGATGCGTTCATTTTTGAGCTGGGCACCTTCGGTTTCCATTATCTCTGAAAAACAATACCGCCCAGCTCAAATCCACACAAATCTGGTGCATTTGCCCGGCCCAACCCGTATTATCGAAAAAAAAGATGGACACCCATCTTTTTCGAAAATACGGTCTGTCCCGCCCCTTCACGTACCCATTCTCGGAGATAGACGCCCATGGAGATGAGCGTTCGCGTTCGATTATGCCCCTCTGTGTTGGATTATAATACTTATGATATGATACTTTGAGTATTTGTTTTCTGACATGCAGAATGTTTCTTTTGACCTGTTGCTACCAGAATATTTGTTTGACAGGTTGCTACCACAACACTCCGTTGCGGTGGGTAACTCACTACAGGACTGTGCTGAGAAACAAGTCCAAAGGCTGGTGTTTTCATCAGAGGGTGCCTGGGAGAGAGGAATGCAGATTGGCCACTCATTGTTCTGTTCTAGGCACACTTGTTTGTGAGCTGTTATAAAAAGAGGGGAAAGCTCTGTCTAAAACAGAAGTTCTGTACCTGGTTGAAGGGACGCCTCTTTCCAGTGTGGAATTGT
Organism: Microcaecilia unicolor; assembly: GCF_901765095.1. NCBI lineage: Eukaryota > Metazoa > Chordata > Amphibia > Gymnophiona > Siphonopidae > Microcaecilia > Microcaecilia unicolor. Next base: position 270,768,506 of record NC_044034.1, on the reverse strand, counting down.
CCCGCAGAATCTTTGGGCAGTCATCGATGCTTCCCCGATTGATGTTGCAGCTCAGATGAAGGCTACAATCCTGTGGTGATGTATATATACTGCATAAGAGTGTTATGTAATATGTGGGTGCCTATTGATGTGTGAACTGCATAAGAGTGTTATGTAATATGTGTGTGCCTATTGTGTGAATAAACAATCTTTAAAGCAATATCCGAACCCTTGATTTGCTACACCTTCATTGTCTGTTAAAAAGAAAAAATTAAGAACTGAAAAAAGCCTGTTGCCAAGAAAAACATGTTGCTTATCTACTGGTCACCTGTTTTGGTTTCTTTTTTTTTAATTCTTACCCCTTTTTTTTTTCTTTTGGTAAGGGCCACCTGTAACTATGGATTTTAACTTGTGACATATCTTGTTGTCTCCTGACAAACCAATTTGTTACATATGTTTTTTGTGGATTGCAGGCAGAAGTCCTCAGAATATTCACCCACCTCCCCCTTTGAGTTCTATTAAGCTAATAAGTTAAATAGAAATGGCCCCACGTGAGCATAGATTCTATAATGTTTCTAAGCCAAGGGAATCTTTCCCACACCAGGCTCCATCAGATCATATCACCACTTGTTCTATGTGGACAGTAGGACAGAAGCACTCATATCTGCTGCAGGTAAGTAATTTCACTTTACTGACATATAATATGGACTTTTGCCCTGGAAAAGTCAAGGTTATATTAAGCTGGTTAATCTATAAAATGCCATCAGTCTCTGTGGTTTTTGGGTAGGATCAGCCATTCCTGAATTAATATGAAATACATCCACTGATCTCTTTCCACTGTGAACACAAGCAGTAGTGAGTCTTAAATTTATTTGGATTTTGCTCATACCTTTTTCAGTAGTAGCTCAAGGTGAGTTATATTCAGGGCTCACAATCTAATTTTGTACCTGAGACAATGGAGGATTAAGTGACTTGCCCAAGATCACAAAGGAGCAGCAGTGGGATTTGAACCCGGCACCTCTGGATTTCAAAACCGGTGTTCTTCCCATTGGGCCACTCCTCCACTGAAATCTACTTGGTAAAATGTGTTCCATCCTATTTGTAAATATTAGATTTTTAAAACAAAACTCTATAAAAGCAACTTTCTGAAAGTGTCTAATATTTAAACTGGCAGCACAGAGAGAGTCCAAAGTAAACAGTAGTCCAATCAGCAAAAAGAAGCACCAGGATCCTTCAAAATCAGGACAGTTTCTTTAATCGTATAACTTGAATGTCAATTCTTCCCTTAATGACCTGACACGGGCCATGTTTCGGCACTAAGCGCCTGCATCAGGGGTCAAAAAAGTTGTGACATCTAAGGAGCAGCAGATCTTACTCCTTTTAGGGTAAAAATTAAGATGAGTTGTCCTGTTGTATGCCAAAGAAATATACTTTGTCAGTTGGTAAAATTGGAGCAAGGACGATCCTTCTTGCTCGAGTTCAAAAGTCAAAGAGGTTTAATGTCACAACTTTTTTGACCCCTGATGCAGGCTCTTAGCGCCGAAACACGGCCCATGTCGGGTCATTAAGGGAAGAATTAGCATTCAAGTTATGCAACTACAGAAACTGTGTCCCGGATTTTAAAGGATCCTGGTGCTTTTTTGCTATTTTAATATTTAAACTGAACATTATATGTATATTTTCAAGTGACTATTACATTTACCTCATTGGCTCTTTTAATTATTTTCTCATCTATGTCTGTGATCCCCATCACCATGATCACATCATACCCAAAAACCTTGGTTAGAATTCTTCTTATTATATCAAATCTAATGTAGGAACTGAAAAAGAAAAAACATTGGTTTAATACAGGGTTTACATATATTTCTAGCATATATACAATCTTACCGGTCTTATATGAACACCTGAACTTCTTCCAGAACTAAGTAATATGGCACTGGTGTTCCACATTTGATTTTTTTTTTTTAAGAAACCAAAAGAATAGATGCAAAAAAAGAAAATATATTACTAAGGCTATTACATGTCTAAAGATAGAAACTCTTGTGATTACATAAATGCCTTCCTCAGACAATGAATGGAATATGAAGGAAACTTTAAGCATCTTTAAATATTTGTTAGCTTGCTTAAGAGAGGCATAATCCCTATCAAAATAGTTTATTCCTTTTAATTAATTTTATTTTGGTAGCTAATATAGTAATACCTTTCTAGGTAATGCAAATCAAACTTTAAGGAGAAAAAAAAAAAGACATCTCTAGCAAATCCTAAAAAGCTCACTAGAATTATGCTACAAGTAACAGGATATTTCTACATTATGCAGAACAAATGTATACAAACAACACTGTAATCAAAATTAATCTAAAATGACCATAACAACTTATCAGATACCATTGTTTCATTTCATTTACTTCTGCTGCTGTTAAAATATGGTTAATAGATAAAATACACAATGGCTCAGGGTCAGCCCAAGGGTTTTGGTCACCCCGGGCAAACCTTCAGCAATGCTCCCTCTGTCCCCCTTTCAGGGTCAGATCTAAAGCCAGATCTGGTGGGGGGGGGGGGGGGAGAGAGAGAGAGAGAGAGAGAGCTTAACCTTCGGACCAGGTGAAACACTGGCTGGGACATCAGAAGCTGGGGATTTCAGCACCCTTTAACTCCAGTGCCCTAAGCCAGTGCACTGCCTTCAATGTTTCTACCTTTTGTTGTGTCAGTACAGTAAAGTTACTCATCTCCGAGGACAGCAGGTCAATAATTCTCACAGCTGGTTGATGTCATGTAATGGAGCCGAGTGGATGCTGACTAGCAAGATCAAGAACTTTCTAGCAGCGTCCCACCGTGCATGCACTGGTGCCTTCCCGCCCAACACGCGAGTGCGGGTCCTTCAGTCATTATAAAAGCTAAAGAATTCAGCTCCAAGGGGAGGGAGGACGGTATATAGAATACTTGGCCTGCTGTTCTCAGAGAACACCTGCTACAGGTAACTGCTTTCTCAGAGGACAAGAAGGCCATCGTATTCTCTCAGCTGGGAATCCCTAGCTACCAGGCTCACCGAAAACACCAATGCTAGAACAATAGGGACTCGAAACATCAAGGCCTGTTATTCAAATCAACCTGAAACAATTTGTTTACTAGTTGTGGAGGTGCAGCTTTGAACAGAAAAATGGACCTAGAGGGGTGGAGTTGGATTCTAGACACCGACAGGGCCGCCGAGAGGAGGGGCAAGGGGGCAAAATTCCCTGGGCCCGGCCTCCAAGGGGGGGGGGGGGCCAGGCACCCGCAAGCTTCTTCATACCTGCCTGCCTGCTTCCAGGTCTGTCTCCCGTGCTCCTGCTGTGTGCTGCCCATGACCTGGATGATTACATTAACACTATGTTGCGTTAATGCAATCATCTATGCCCCAACTCCTGGCACACAGGAGCAGGAGAGGATAGCAGCAGTCACTGAGACAGAAAGATAAGGGAGTGGGTGGCAGCTGTCTGGGGGGAGGGGCCAAGTGTGGGGGGTGCGGTGCGGTGGTTTGGTCCTGCCCTGAGCCCGGCTGGGTCTCTCTGGACAATGAACAAATTCTGCAGGACTGCTTCCCAAACCAGCTATCACATAGCGTATCCTGCTCAAGGCAGTAATGAGATATGAATGTGTGGACAGATGACCATGTCGCAGCTTTGCAAATCTCCTCTATAGAGACTAACCTCGTGGGCTACCAACGTAGCTATGGCTCTAACATGAGCCTTGACAATGTCCCTCTAGGCAGGGGTTTTTCAACCCAGTCCTCAAGGCACACCCAGCCCAGCCAGTCAGGGTTTTTATTGAATTAAACAGGACTATCCTGAAAACCCTGACTGGCTGAGTGTGCCCCAAGAATTGGGTTGAAAACCTCTGCTCTGGAGTCAGCCCAGCCTGGGCATAAGTAAGGGAGATGCAATCTGCTAGCTAAATGGAAATTGCATGCTTGCCAATGGCTACCCCCATCCTCTTTGAATCTAAAGAAACAAAAAGCTGGGTGAACTGTCTATGGGTTTTAGGCTGCTCCAGATAGAAGGCTAAGGCTCGCTTGCAGTTTAAGATATGCAGTACACTCTCAACAGGATGGGCATGTAGTTTTGGGAAAATGTTGACAGAATGTCTAAGACAGAACTCAGACACTACCTTAGGAAGGAACTTATGGTGTGTGCTGAGAACTAGTCTATTGTGGTGAAACTTAGTGTAAGGTAGATTAGCTACTAAGGCCTGAAGCTAGCTGAAGTGACCGCCACAAGAAACACAATTTTCCAGGTCAAATACTTCAGATGACAGGAATCAAGCGGCTCTAAAGGAGCTTTCATCAGCTGGGTGAGGACAAAGTTGAGATCCCATGACATAGCTGGAAGACTGAAGCGAACAATTAGAGTCTATACAGATATGGGCTTACCTCTCACACAATGATAAGCACTAATTGCACTGCGATGAACCCTTACAGAGTTGGCTTTCAAACCAGACTCAGAGAGGTGCAGGAGGTATTCGAGAAGTTTTTGTGTAGTGAGAGAATTTAAGTAAGAGGATTTAAGTCCTTGGTCTCACACCAGACAGCAAATCTCCTCCACTTAAATGAGTAACACTTCTTAGTGGAGTCTTTTCTGGAAGCCAGCAAGATGTGGGAGACACCCTCTAGAAAATCTAAGATTTCAAATTCTATGCTTGCAACATCCAAGTTGTGAGGGCTAGGGATTGGAGATTTGGATGTAGACAAGACCTCTCATTCTGCATGATGATGGTCAGAAAACAGTCCAACCTCCACAGATCTTTGGACAATAGCTCCAGAAGAAGAGGGAACCAGATCTGCCTTGGTCAATAAGGGGTGGTTAGGATCATAGTTTCCTGGTCTTGCTCAAGTTTCAGAGAGGTATTGGAGGATACACATACAGAAGATCCTCCCCCCAATGTAGAAGACTACTACTATGCATATGATGCTAGTTTGCCACACGATCTAAGCCTGAAGAAGAATTGGCCAAATATATTCCATGTACTAAAAAAGGAGGGAAGAAGACCAAGCGACAGCCGGCATGGTTAAAAAGAGAGGTGAAGGAAGCTATTACAGCTAAAAGAAAATACTTCAGAAAATGAATGATCCAATTGAAAACAGTAAGAAACAGCATAAAGAATGGCAAGTCAAATGCAAAGCGTTGATATGGAAGGCAAAGAGAGACTTTGAAAAAAAGATTGCGTTGGAGGCAAAATGCCAAAAATTGTAATCAAAGCTGACGAGTCAGAGAAACTGAATGAAATCTCTATAAACCTGGAAGATGTATTGACAAATTGAAGAGTAGCAAATCGCCTGGACTGGATGGTATTCATCCCAGAGTACTGATAGAATTGAAAAATGAACTTGCAGAACTATTAGTAATATGTAATTTATCTTTAAAATCACGCATGGTACCACAAGATTGGAAGGTGGCCAATGTAACGTTGATTTTTAAAAGGTTCCAGAGGTGATCCAGGAAATTATAGACCGGTGAGCATGACGTCGGTGCCGGGCAAAATGGTAGAGACTATTACAAAGAACAAAATTACAGCATACTAAAAAAAAGCATGGATTAATGACACAAAGCCAACATGGATTTAGTAAAGAGAAATCTTGCCTCACCAATCTATTACATTTCTTTGAAGGGGTGAACAAACATGTGGATAAAGGTGTCAGTCTATATATTGTGTATATGGATTTTCAAAAGGCATTTGACAAAGTACCTCATGAAGAGACTCCAAAGGAAACTGGAGAGTCATGGGATAGGAGGTAGTGTTCTATTGTGAATTCAAAACTGGTTAAAAGACCATATATTTATTTATTTCATTTGTATCCCACATTTTCCCACTGATTGCAGGCTCAAAGTGGCTTACATATAGGTCTCGATAATCAAGTTCCATCATGTAGTTATCTTCATTATATATTACTAAGGTTTTCTCCTCCAAAATCTCTCTTAGCATTCATATAAAAATTTTTTGTCCAGGATCTCAAAGATCTCTATATACTTTTGAAGAAAGGCAGGAAAGGGGAGATATGATAAAGACATTTAAATACTTATGTGGCATAAATGCACAGGAGGTGAGTCTTTTTCAACTGAAAGGAAGCTCTGGAATGAGGGGCCATAGGATGAAGGTGAAAGGGGATAGACTGTAACCTGAGGAAATACTTCTTCACAGAAAGGGTAGTGAATTTGTGAAACTGCCTCCCGGTGGAAGTGGTAGAGATGAAAACAGTATCTGAATTCATAAACACGGGGGACACGTACATAGGATCTCTAAGGGAGTGAAAGGGAGAGTAGATAGCATGGATGGGCAGCCTGGATAGGTCATATGGTCCTTATCTGGCTACATTTTTCTAAGTTTCTACTAATTAAAACATATGGTACATAAAACATGAAAATTCTACTTGGCCCATTGCAATGCTCTATTGTTCTCCTTATTCAGCAATGCAATTGCTCAAAACACAGATGTGTTGGAGGGCTAACTTGAACATGCCATTCCTTTATTGCTTATGTTGTACTAGTTGCCAATTGTATGGCATATTCAATTTAAATTACTTACTTTGGCCCACAATGAGTTAAATATCAAAGCTCCAGTAGCCACTGCAAGACTAGTGTGGCTGTATTGAACTCCTAGGTCATTGAGAGATGAGCACTGCCACTTATTGGATGTACCTGCTTTGACATGTTTGCCTAATGGGCACTCCTCCTTGGGATTTCTCAACTGCAGGCCTGATTTTATAGAATCTCATCAAGCTGGGTTACATTTGATAAATATATCTGCGTTTCATAAACAACTGAATATGTACCTCTTCCAGCAAGCATTTCTCAAGAGTTTTGAATTAGCAGATAGCCTATTAGTCACAGATGTATAATTCAAACTGTGATGTAAATTGTTTTTATGTGAATTTTAGCTTGTTTGTAACTAGAATTTTGCATGGGGGCAAAAATCTAACCCATCTGCGCCCATCCCCACCGCAAGTAATCTCTCTTATCCCTAACCCTAGCCCACCCGCTCCCGCTGCAAAGTCACCTTGACCCCCACCTCCCAAGAAAGCCAGATTCTGTAAGCAGTGAAAATACTGGTAAAAGTAACAAATGCATTTTTCTGTACTCTGCTAAAAACATTAAGAAGAAAGATGTACATTTTCAAAAAAGCAAACATCCAGGGGTGTGCTGGTAAATTGTTAACAGGGGGCTCTCTCTCGCCAGCAAAGTAAAACAGAATTCAGGAGGGGCCCAAGCCCACATTTTTGGATCCATTTGTTAAAGTAGCCATGGAGAACCGGCTCCCAAAATTCTTAGAAACTTAAACGGCTCTCGAGAGCCTGCTCCAGCACACCACTGCAAACATCCATAAGCAGAATGTCCCCCTTTTCCTCCCATCCATGAGCATCTCCCCACTCTCTCTTCTCCTCTCCATCCCCCTTCTATCCCATATGCCAGTGGTTCCCAAACCTGGTCCTGGAGACACCCCAGCCAGTCAGGTTTTCAAGATATCCACAATGAATATTCATGAGAGATTTGCATTCTCTTCCTCCACTGCATACACATCTCTCATGAATATTCATTGTGGATATTCTGAAAACCTGACTGACTGACTGGGGTGCCTCCAGGGCTAGGTTTGGGAATCACTGCCTTATGCTTTATTTCCTCTTTTCCCTTCTCCTCCTCCATGTACATCCCCTTTACCAATCTTTTTTCCAGTCCCCCACCTTCCCTGCACCCACACTCCATCCATCCTTTGTACAGCCCCCTCCCACCCATCTATGACTCCAATCCATCCATCCATCTCTCCTCCAGCACTGAGTCAGGGCGTCCTCCCCAAACATACCTCAATGCACCCTGGTGGTCTAGTGGCTGCTTCGTGGCAGGAATGATTCCCACATTTTCCTGTCCGCTGCCGCTGATCCACTTGCTGCCACCGCTTCTTTAAAATGGCTGCTGAGACCTCAATCTGTGACCTCACCAGACTTCCGTAGAAGACTCGCAAGGCCACCGCTTGAAGTCTCAGCAGCCATTTTAAAGAAGTGGCAGCAGTGAGTGGATCAGCAGCAGCGGGCAGGAAAGAGTGGGGATCTTTCCTGCCACGAAGAGGCCACTAGACCACCAGGGTGCACTGAGGTACGTTTGGGGAGGAAACCCTGTGGCTCGGGGGGGAGGGGAGGCTTGCCTGCATTTCCGCAGGAACCCCTCAGGACCTGGGTCCTTTCCCATAAGATCCCCCACAGTAACCACAGGATTTCCGCTAACCTTGTCCCCGTGCAGCTCTCTATTTATAACTGATTATGTAAGTTCGTTTGTAACCTATTTTGAATTGTGGCAAATAGCAGGCTATACATTTTTTACATAAACATTTTGTGTATGTAAAACAAAAGTCAAGTTTAAGCCCAATATGTTTCAATAAATGCCTGCTTCAAGGAACATGGTAACAATGATGATGAACATTGCAGAGACCAGTGATTCTTTGGAGAACTGCAGAAGCGTGTGCAGCCAAGGAGAGAAAGTAAGAAAAAATAAATAAAGATCAGCTAGTAGAAGCCGGAAAAAAGAACAAGAGGAAAAACAGAAAAAAAAAAAGGCTTACTCACACAAAGGTGAAGCATCATCAGACTGAATAATTTATGCAGGATAAAATACATACAGCACATCAGCTTGCCAACACCATCCCTATGATGAAGCATAGTGGTGGCAGCATGAAGTTGTGGGGTTGATTTGCAAACAAAGGGGACATGGAGGCTTGTGAAGATCAAGGGAAACAAGGATGCAAAGTACAGGCAGATCCTGGAAGAAAAATTGTTTCAGTCTACTATAAACCAGGAACTGGGAGCAGATTAACCTTTTAGCAGGAAAACAATTCTAAGCACAAAGCAAAAGAAAAATTGAGTGACTTGGACTGAAGACACTGAATAATACCACTGAGCTGCCCACTCAGACCTGAATAGAACAGAAAACCTATAGCAAATAGCAGGCTGCAGTGTTGTGCAAAGAAGAATGGTCTAAAACTTCACCATCTCAGTGTGCAAAGCTGGTAGACACTTACCCTAAAAGACTCATAGCTGTTAGTTCTGCATAAGTGTTGAATTAAAGGGTGTAAAGAATTATGCAATTGAGACTTTCTGGATATTTCTAAAATTGTTCTCTCACATTGAAAGTATTTTCAATATATTTAACTGTAAACAATTTTTATTGCACAAATGAATAAAGATACACTAATTCAAACAGAAACATGTGTTGTTCAATATTTTTACAAGATTCATTCCCAACCCAAATTCCCCACCTCCCACCCAGCCTTTCGTATCCATCTTATTCCAAGATTTTTATAATGAATCTAGACAAGATCAAATCGCCAAGCTAACAAACAACTAGTTTAGGCAAAGATGTCAAACTAATACAGAGCAATGAATAATCAAAAAATCCTTTGTGATCCTGACTTACTCACAGGCTCAGTTTCAGTCTGCATTTGGACGTTTACCTCACAAAAACGTCCAAATCAGTATTTTCAAAACCTTTTTATTTATTTTTCTATGAAATCCATTAGAAGGACGTCTAAATCTCTAGGGGGCGTGACAGGGGTATGTCCAAGGTGGGACTTGGGCATTCCTAACACTTAGACATCTTTCAGCCATAATGGAACAAAAAAAACAAAAACAAAACATCCAAGACTAAAACTTAGATGTTTTGAGCTAGATCTGTTTTTATAACGAATAGCTGCAGTGGGAATCAAACCCACTTCCCCAGGATCAAAGTCTGCTGCACCAACCTCTAGACTACTCTGCTCCATGCAAGAGGTGCCCCCAAACAACCTTACTCCCCCAGTGGTCACTATCCCCCTCCCAACCCCCCAAAATGTGATTAAAAATATTACTTGCCAGCCTCAGATGTTATACTCAGGTCCATTAGAATAGCATGCAGGTCCCTGGAGTAGTCGTGTTGCAGTACACTGCAGACAGGTAGACCCAGGCTTCTACCTCCCCCTACTTGTTACACTTCTGGAGGAAACTGTGAGCCCTCCAAAACACACCAGAAACCCACTGTACCCACATACTGGTGCTCCCTTCACCTGTAAGGGCTATGGTAGTGGTGTACAGTTGGTGGGGGGGGGGGTTGGGAACTCAGTAAACAAGGTAAGGGAGCAATGGTGAGATGTCTAACTGGGAGAATTTTATAAAGTCCACTGTAGTGCCCCCAAGGATGCCCTATTGCTTTCCTGGGATGTCACTTTTCCACTATTATACCTAATGCCAAGCTTTCTATTTTTGTTTTATAACATCTGAGCCTTGTGTCTATTGTTTATCATTAGATTTGGGCTTTGAATTCAAATCTATAGATGAAAGGAGGTCTCATTACATATACCTAAATACCAGTGCTATTTTCCATACTTAATAGCAAGAGTGTACGTTCCCTAATTACCTGTCCCAATGCAGCTGAAGCTTTTACCTCCTCAGTGCATGTAAATGGTTTCATCCCTGTGTGGATTATCTTATGCCGTGTGATGCTTTCTTTCCAACCAAAGCTTTTACCACACTCTGCTCATATCCAGCAGATCGCCAAGACCTGTCGTTTCTTTCTTTACTACATCTGTAAAATCCGCCCCTTTCTTTCCGAGCACTCTATCAAAACCCTCATCCACACCCTTGTCACCTCTCGTTTACACTACTGCAATCTGCTTCTTGCTGGCCTCCCACTTAGTCACCTCTCCCCTCTCCAATCGGTTCAAAACTCTGCTGCCCGTCTCGTCTTCCGCCAGGGTCGCTTTACTCATACTACCCCTCTCCTCAAGTCGCTTCACTGGCTCCCTATCCATTTTCGCATCCTGTTCAAACTTCTTCTACTAACCTATAAATGTACTCACTCTGCTGCTCCCCAGTATCTCTCCACACTCGTCCTTCCCTACACCCCTTCCCGTGCACTCCGCTCCATGGATAAATCCTTCTTATCTGTTCCCTTCTCCACTACTGCCAACTCCAGACTTCGCGCCTTCTGTCTCGCTGCACCCTACGCCTGGAATAAACTTCCTGAGCCTCTACATCTTGCCCCATCCTTGGCCACCTTTAAATCTATACTGAAAGCCCACCTCTTCGACATTGCTTTTGACTCATAACCACTTGTAACCACTTGCCTCCACCTACCCTCCTCTCCTCCTTCCTGTACACATTAATTGATTTGATTACTTTATATTTTGTCTATTAGATTGTAAGCTCTTTGAGCAGGGACTGTCTTTCTTCTATGTTTGTGCAGTGCTGAGTACGCCTTGTAGCGCTATAGAAATGCTAAATAGTAGTAAATAGTTTCACTCCTGTGTGGATTCTCTGATGCATTGTGATGTTTACCTTCTGACCAAAGCTTTTACCAGACTCTACACATGCAAATGGTTTCTCTCCCATGTGGACTTTCTGATGCACTTTGAGATTTACATCACAACTGAATAATAATTAGGTCTGCCACCTCTGTTGCACAGCGGAAGCCATAGGCTTTCTACTATCCTGTAAAGGATTCCATGTTCCCTCCAAATACTTAATTACCCCAACCTTACTCATGACAGTTTTACACAGAGCAGCAGCAGGCTCCCCAATTAGAGAGAAACCCAGTAGTCAGTAGATATAGTAATATAGTTTATTAGCATCAGTATCTTACCCAAAGATAGTACAGGCAGATCAGGCATTTACATGATGGAACAGCATTTCACGACACGACTACAGCCCTCTGGAGTCTTCTGAAGTCTTCTCTCTCTCCCTTTCTTTGCTCTAATACCCTTCTGACTGCCCTTTTTATATCATTTTGACCCTATTCATTTCAATGGACCCTAGCTTTCTCAGCAGAGCTCTTGGTCCTTATCAGTTGATCAAAATGACTTCACACATTCTCAAGCTCTAAGTTTAAACAAGATATGTTCAGAGCGCATCTGTGAGATGACATCACAGGTCATTTTGCTCTCTTCAGCTCCCCCCCCCCCCTTACTTGCAGCTGACCCTCTACTGTCTTGCTCATAACTTCTCACAGGTGCCAGTCCCAGCATTGTTGACAAGAGCAAATGCCCCCTCCCTTGCCAGCTCTCTGGGAACTCACTTCAGCCTGAGCTGCAGTGAAATATGCTTTGTATCAGAGATGATTTTAAGAGGCCTAGCTTTTAGCCTGATCCATTGGCCTGTATTTCACTGAGAGCAAGGGCTAGCATATTTCTACACAACCAAAGCTTTTACCACACTTAGAACATGTGAATGGTTTCACTCTATTGTGGATTTTCTTGTGGATTTTGTACGTTTTACATTTGGACGCTTTTTGTTTGAAAGTGGACCAAAAAATAAAACATTGAAATCATAAAACATTTTTCCAAACAGCATTTTCAAAAGGAAAAGATAGACTTTTTTTTTTTTTTAGAAAATGACCTTTCCTGTTCTGATTTTGGACATTTTACAAAAAAAAGTCCAAGTTCAGACTTAGTCATATCCAAAAATGCCCCTTGTGCATTTGACTGCCCAAAGTCACAAGGAGCAGCAGTGGGAATTGAACCCATGTTGCCAGGATCAAAGCCCGCTGCACTAACCATTAAGCCAACCCTCCTCCGTTTTGGACGTTTTGCATTTGAACGTTTTTTTGATCGAAAAAAAGAAGTCCAAATTACAAGACGTCCATAGTATTTTTGAACATAAAAGACAGATGTCTATCTTTTTCGAAAATGACCTTCTTTCCTGTTCAGAATTTGGACGTTTTTGTAAAACGTCCAAATTCTGATTTAGATGTTCTATTGAAAATGCCCCTCCACGTCACACCCCATTCCCACCTTACCGTAACCATTACCTATGAACTGCAACTAAGGTGATCTGTTGTGTGGACTCTGACCCCAGGTCACCATGGAATAATAACATTTATTTTCTACCCCCCCCAGCAGAGAATCCAAAAGTTAACTTTACTAAACTTGTGAACTTAGGAAACACTCGGGAACCTATTTTATACAGTACTTCTTGCTTTATGGGAAATAGTTTGCAGGTAACAATTCCATATAGATATGAAGGCTCGTCTTCTCTTTGGGTAAGTCTGAGCAGCCCGTGCTTCCCAAAGCATTAATTCATGCAATCTGTTTCTCCAATACCAGAAGGAGGGAGGTGCCTCTTGCATCCAATACTTAAATATGCATTTCTTCCCTAGTGTGTAAGCTTTGCTAAGTAAAAAACATGAATTTTTGTCAGAGATCCAATAAGTCTCTCATTTATTCAGCAAGACTCCTTTCCAAGAAAAAATTACATGTTGTCCAAAAAGAGTCCCTAAATATGTGAATGGATCTCCAAAAAGCTTGAGCACCTCCACATCGCCAAAAGGCATGAAAAAAGGTATTATCCCCCTGCTGACATTTGGAACTGAGCAACCGCCACCCATCCTGCTCTAGCAGCCTGAGACTGTGAAATATATGCCCTGTGAAGTATTTGATATGGACTCCCCTGAAATTCAGCACTGCTAACCTGCTTCAGGATAGCCTTTATCAATTTTAAGAAATCCACCCCCAAGGTCTTTACTCCAAGCCTCCTTAAGAGGGCCATACTCCCAGAGGGGAAGAGGAGAAACCAATGCTCTGTGCAGACCAGAAACTGAAACCAAACCAAAGCCAGTCTTTGCAAAAAGTCATGAAGTTTCTGACCCAACCTTGTATGCAAAGCATCCTGGTCTAAACTAGAACAGTAATGATGTAGTTGTATATAAGCAAATTGGTCTTTGTGAGTTAGGGAAAGTCTGTTTAATAATTGTAAATCTTTCCGTAACAGATGCAATGTCAAAACCTACAGAACCAGCGAGGGAAAATCATCATTTTGAAAAGATTAATCCTACCCATTAGTGATAAGGGTAGATGGCTCAATTTCTCAAAGTATGCTTGATGTCTTGCAACAACCTATCAACATTTAATCGATACAACTTCGAAGCCTCCATGGCCAAATGCATTCTTCCCTCTGCATCGCTTCTGATTTTTCAATATTTAACTTAAAACCAGAAAAGTCCCCAAACTCTGTCATACATTCTAGCAGGGCCCCAACCAAAACTTGGGGGTTAAGCACATGAACTACTAAATGCTATTTTAAAGGTTTCAGTGCTCAACTGAATTTCTTGTATGTCTGGAGTTATTTTGAATATATTTATAAAAATGTATATACCCTCTCCTTGGCATCATACAATGCCAGTATGATGGTATAGAATCATAAAACATTAAAAAACACCAGGTAATAAAAACATCAAGAAAACAGCAGCTTTCACTGCTTTTCTAAGTCCCAAACCCAACTACTCCCACCTAAGTTCATTAGAATGTGAAAAATGTACAGGAGTGTGAAGGCTTCCAATAGCCACTGTATATCAAATCTATCACAAACCTCCTTTATTTAAAAATTTTCTATTTTAGAGGTTATACCTCTGTTTTGTAAATAGAATACAGTGTATGAAATAGTCCATTCCTGACCAATCAGTTGTGATCATATCATAAAGTTAGTCTAATGGGCGTCTCTCTCAGATAACAGTATCGCAAATATATCTATCTTAACACTTGCCAGTCAAAACAGCAGGCAATTTATTTGTTGACAAAAAAAACCCCAACCCTGTTTCAAAATGAAACTAAAAGAATAGTTGAGAAATCATAAGTTAAAATATTGTTCGAACAATATGATCAATATGATTCAAATGAGAGTTTTGCCTCCAAGTAACATACATAACGTTTTCTGTGCCATAAAGTTTGTAAGGCTCTCACGGGACCCGTTTTCACTCTTTAAGTGAGAGCCTTACAAACTTTATGGCACAGAAAACGTTATGTATTTCACTTGGAGGCATCACTTTAAATCAATAGAGTCGTGCCATGATTATATGCCTGGACAACTTTGAAGACCTTCGAGTCTGTGATTGTCCTTTGGAAACATGAGCACGTCCCTATATATACGGGGTGTATATATAAGGGAAAAAAACTGTTTAAAAGACTTAATGAAAAGTATCTTACAGCGCTGTGTAGTATTATCATTGTGCTACAGATGAGAATTCAGTTATTATGTAACAAGTTATTGGTTGCCATAAGAAAGAAGCCTTTATAAAATAAGCATATATCTAACATTAAAACAAGTTTAGGAGCCCTTTTGTGAAATATTACGCAAACACTTATTCTTAAATATAGGGTATGATACATACCTGTAGCAGTTGTTCTCCGAGGACAGCAGGCTGATTGTTCTCACGACTGGGTGACGTCCGCGGCAGCCCCCACCAACCGGAAATAAGCTTCGCGGGACGGTCGACACGCAGGGCACGCCCACCGCGCATGCGCGGCCGTCTTCCCGCCCGTGCGCGACCGCTCCCGCCAGTTGAATGACTAGCAAAAAATATGAAATACACAACTCCAAAGGGGAGGAGGGAGGGAAGGTGAGAACAATCAGCCTGCTGTCCTCGGAGAACAACTGCTACAGGTATGTATCATACCCTTTCTCCGAGGACAAGCAGGCTGCTTGTTCTCACGACTGGGGTATCCCTAGCTCTCAGGCTCACTCAAAACAAGAACCCAGGTCAATTGAACCTCGCAACGGCGAGGAAACAACAGAAATTGACCTACGAAGAACAACTAACTGAGAGTGCAGCCTGACCAGAATAAATTCGGGTCCTGGAGGGTGGAGTTGGACTTACACCCCAAACAGATTCTGCAGCACCGACTGCCCGAACCGACTGTCGCGTCGGGTATCCTGCTGGAGGCAGTAATGTGATGTGAATGTGTGGACAGATGACCACGTCGCAGCCTTGCAAATCTCTTCAATAGTGGCTGACTTCAAGTGGGCCACTGACGCTGCCATGGCTCTAACACTATGAGCCGTGACATGACCCTCAAGAGTCAGCCCAGCCTGGGCGTAAGTGAAGGAAATGCAATCTGCTAGCCAATTGGAGATGGTGCGTTTCCCGACAGCGACCCCTAGCCTGTTAGGGTCGAAAGAAACAAACAATTGGGCGGACTGTCTGTGGGGCTGTGTCCGCTCCAAGTAGAAGGCCAATGCTCTCTTGCAGTCCAATGTGTGCAACTGACGTTCAGCAGGGCGGGTATGCGGCCTGGGGAAGAATGTTGGCAAGACAATTGACTGGTTAAGATGGAACTCCGACACCACCTTCGGCAGGAACTTTGGGTGGGTGCGGAGCACTACTCTGTTGTGATGAAATTTGGTATATGGAGCATGAGCTACTAGGGCTTGAAGCTCACTGACCCTACGAGCTGAAGTAACTGCCACCAAGAAAATGACCTTCCAGGTCAAGTACTTCAGATGGCAGGTATTCAGTGGCTCAAAAGGAGGTTTCATCAGCTGGGTGAGGACGACGTTGAGATCCCATGACACAACAGGAGGCTTGATAGGGGGCTTTGACAAAAGCAAGCCTCTCATGAATCGAACGACTAAAGGCTCTCCAGAGATGGCTTTTCCTTCCACACGATAATGGTAAGCACTAATCGCACTAAGGTGATTCCTTACTGAGTTGGTCTTGAGGCCAGACTCTGATAAGTGCAGAAGGTATTCAAGCAGGTTCTGTGCAGGGCAAGAACGAGGTTCTAGGGCCATGCTCTCACACCACACGACAAACCTCCTCCACTTGAAAAAGTAACTCTTTTTAGTGGAATCCTTCCTAGAGGCAAGCAAGACCCGGGAGACACCCTCAGACAGACCCAACGCAGTGAAGTCTACGCCCTCAACATCCAGGCCGTGAGAGCCAGAGACTGGAGGTTGGGGTGCAGCAACGCTCCGTCGTTCTGCGAAATGAGAGTCGGAAAACACTCCAATCTCCACGGTTCTTCGGAGGACAACTCCAGAAGAAGAGGGAACCAGATCTGACGGGGCCAAAAGGGCGCGATCAGAATCATGGTGCCGCGGTCTTGCTTGAGCTTCAGTAAGGTCTTCCCCACCAAAGGTATGGGAGGATAAGCATACAGGAGGCCGGTCCCCCAATGGAGGAGAAAGGCATCCGACGCTAGCCTGCCGTGTGCCTGAAGTCTGGAACAGAACAGAGGCAGCTTGTGGTTGGTCTGAGAGGCGAAAAGGTCCACCGAGGGGGTGCCCCACGCTCGGAAGATCTTGCGTACCACTCTGGCATGGAGCGACCACTCGTGCGGTTGCATGACTCTGCTCAGTCTGTCGGCCAGACTGTTGTTTACGCCTGCCAGGTACGTGGCTTGGAGGAGCATGCCGAACCGACACGCCCAACGCCACATCCCGACGGCCTCCTGGCACAGGGGGCGAGATCCGGTGCCCCCCTGCTTGTTGACGTAATACATTGCAACCTGATTGTCTGTCCGAATTTGGATAATTTGACAGGACAGCCGATCTCTGAAAGCCTTCAGTGCGTTCCAGATCGCTCGGAGCTCCAGGAGGTTGATCTGCAGATCCTTTTCCTGGAGGGACCACAGACCCTGAGTGTGGAGCCCATCGACATGGGCTCCCCACCCCAGGCGAGATGCATCCGTCGTCAGCACTTTCGTGGGCTGCGGAATTTGGAATGGACGTCCCAGGGTCAAATTGGTCCGGATGGTCCACCAGAGCAGTGAAGTGCGGCAACTGGTGGAGAGGCGGATGACATCTTCTAGATTCCCGGTGGCTTGAAACCACTGGGAAGCTAGGGTCCATTGAGCAGATCTCATGTGAAGACGAGCCATGGGAGTCACATGAACTGTGGAGGCCATATGACCCAGAAGTCTCAACATCTGCCGAGCTGTGATCTGCTGAGACGCTCTGGTCTGCGAAGCCAGGGCCAAGAGATTGGTAGCCCTCGCTTCGGGAAGGTAGGCCTGAGCCGTCTGGGTATTCAGCAGCGCTCCTATGAATTCCAGAGACTGAGTAGGCTGGAGATGGGACTTTGGGTAATTTATCACAAACCCCAGCAGCTCCAGAAGCTGAATAGTGCACTGCATGGACCGGAGGGCTCCTGCCTCCGAGGTGCTCTTGACCAGCCAATCGTCGAGATATGGGAACACGTGCACTCCCAGCTTGCGTAGATACGCCGCCACCACCACGAGGCACTTTGTAAACACTCGTGGGGCAGAGGCGAGCCCAAAGGGCAGCACACAATACTGAAAGTGCCGTGCGCCCAGGCGGAATCTGAGATACTGTCTGTGAGCTGGCAGTATCGGGATGTGAGTGTATGCGTCCTTTAAATCCAGGGAACATAGCCAATCGTTTTTCTGAATCATTGGCAGAAGGGTGCCCAAGGAAAGCATCCTGAACTTTTCTTTGACCAGGAATTTGTTCAGGCCTCTCAGGTCTAGGATGGGACGCATCCCCCCTGTTTTCTTTTCCACAAGGAAGTACCTGGAATAGAATCCCTGCCCTTCCTGCCCGGGTGGTACGGGCTCGACCGCATTGGCGCTGAGAAGGGCGGAGAGTTCCTCTGCAAGTACCTGCTTGTGAAGGGAGCTGAAAGACTGAGCTCCCGAAGGACAATTTGGAGGCAGGGAGGCCAAATTCAGGGCGTATCCGCACCGCACTATTTGGAGAACCCACTGGTCGGAGGTTATGAGAGGCCACCTTTGGTGAAAAAATTTTAACCTCCCTCCGACCGGCAGATCGTCCGGTACGGACACTTGTAGGGCGGCTATGTTCCCGTGGATCCAGTCAAAAGCCCGTCCCCGGCTTTTGCTGTGGAGGCGCAGGGGGCTGCTTAGGCGCACGCTGTTGACGAGAACGAGCGCGCTGGGGCTGTCCCTGTGCCTGGCGAGGCCTTCGGGCCGGCTGGTTGCACCTACGCTTTGCAAAAGAATAGGGTGCAGCCTGCCGTGCCCGGGAAAAACGCCCACCCGTGGGGGCGGGTGCTGAAGGCGCCCGGTGGGAGAGCTTGTCGAGAGCGGTTTCCCGCTGATGCAGTTGGTCCACCATCTGCTCGACCTTCTCACCGAAAATGTTATCCCCCCGGCAAGGGACGTCAGCCAGTCTCTGCTGGGTGCGGTTGTCCAGGTCAGAGGCACGCAGCCATGAGAGCCTGCGCATCACTATACCTTGGGCCGCAGCACGAGATGCCACGTCACAGGTGTCAAAAATCCCCCTGGACAGGAACTTTCTGCACGCCTTCAGCTGCCTGACCACCTCCTGATAAGGCCTGGACTGCTCCGGCGGGAGCTTATCGACCAGGTCCGCCAGCTGTTGCACATTGGTCCGCATGTGGATGCTCATATAGAGCAGGTAAGATTGGATGCGGGTCACGAGCATGGAGGATTGGTAGGCCTTCCTCCCAAATGAGTCCAGAGTGCGAGACTCCCGCCCCGGGGGCGCCGAGGCGGTATCCCTCGAACTCCGTGCCCTCTTGAGAGCAGAATCCACGACCGCTGAGTCATGGGGCAACTGGGGCCGCATGAGCTCTGGGTCAGAGTGGATCCTGTACTGGGACTCTGCTTTCTTGGGAATGGTGGGATTAGTTAGTGGTCGCACCCAGTTCCGGAGCAGCGTCTCCTTCAGGACATTGTGCAGCGGTACCGTGGAGGACTCTCTAGGTGGTGATGGATAGTCGAGGACCTCGAGCATCTCGGCCCTCGGCTCTTCCACAGAGACCACGGGAAAGGGAATGCTTATAGACATATCCCGCACAAAGGAGGCAAAGGAGAGACTCTCAGGAGGTGAGAGCTTCCTCTCCGGTGACGGCGTGGGGTCCGAGGGAAGGCCCGTAGACTCCTCTGAGGAGAATATCTCGGGTCCTCCTCTTCCCCCCACGAGTCCTCATCCTCGGTATCGGACATTAGCTCATGTAGCTGCGTCCGGTACCGGGCCCGGCTCGACGTCGAGGCACCGAGGTCTCGGTGTCGTCGAGCGGTGGACTCCCGCGCCGGCGGGGACGGAGCTCCCTCCATCGACGTCGACGGGGACTCCACCTGCGTGGCTGTCGAGACCGGCACCGCAAGCGGCGGCGGTGTCGACTGCCCCGGCGCCGGGCTAGAGCTCGCCGGCGCCACAGTCATCGGCGCCGAGGGCGCAAGCACCCCCGGCGCCGGCACAGCCTGGCGCATCAGCCCTTCCAGGATCCCCGGAAGGATGGCTCTGAGGCACTCGTCCAGGCCCGCTGCCGGGAAAGGCGGTGGGGCCGGTAAGGGTGTCGGTGCCGGAAGCTGCTGGGGGCCAGGAGACGGCACCGAGGTGCCGGAACCCCGACGCGTCGGTACCTCCACCACCGACGGAGATCTCTCCTCTCTGCGATGACGCTTCGGCGTCGACTCCTCTTCAGGGTGCACCGAGGGCTCCCGGTGACGGCGCTTCTTGTCTTTTTTCCGGTGCACGTCACCGGTGCCGGAGGGCATGGAGGAGGAGGAGGTCGATCCCCCTCGGTCTCGGGGTACCGGGTCCGACAGGGTTCGGTCCCGTGGCTCACGAGTTGAGGGAGTGACCGGGGCCGACTGCCCACGCGGTCTCTCTACCCCACTCTCGCCGGCGGACCGGCGGGCCGACGGGACCTGTTCTCCTGGGGTCGCTGCCATCGGTGCCGATGTCTCGGGCATCGATACCGGTACCGAAGAACCGGTCTTCGATACCGATGCCGTCGAGGTCGACGTCGAGGGGCCGGCGCAAGTTCCAAAAAGACGGTCCCGCAGAACTTGCCTCGCAACCTGAGTCCGTTTCCGGAGACCGAGACACAAAACGCACGACTTGAGATTGTGCTCCGGCCCGAGGCACTGGAGGCACCAAGCGTGGGTGTCGGTCTGCGAGATCGGCCGGCCGCAGCGACCACACTTTTTAAATCCACTCGGGACCTTCGAGGACATCGACGGAAAAATCGCGTCGGCGAAGTCAAAGTCGGCAATGGTGGCTAAAATCACACCACGAAAACTGAAACCGACCGAGCGGCCACTAGGCCGCAACGAGGCGTCCCCGCTAGAAAGCGAGGGAAAAGAAGGAGCGCGTGCTCCACACGCGCAAAATTCTTTTTTTTTTTTTTTTTTTTTTTTTAATAAAAGAGAAAGAAGAAGAAGAAGAGGCCGAACAGGCCAAAAGCGACGATCCGCGTAAACGCGGTCGAAAAAATCCGGCGGCTGAAACGAGAGAGAGGGGAAAACACAACTCTCTCAGTCGCGGAAAAAAAGTAACTGGCGGGAGCGGTCGCGCACGGGCGGGAAGACGGCCGCGCATGCGCGGTGGGCGTGCCCTGCGTGTCGACCGTCCCGCGAAGCTTATTTCCGGTTGGTGGGGGCTGCCGCGGACGTCACCCAGTCGTGAGAACAAGCAGCCTGCTTGTCCTCGGAGAATAAACTTTTAGCATATGATGTCCAATTGAGTATTTTTAAAAGATTGTTCTGGGAGGGACTGAAAGTTTTGCTTAATTATCATAATCTCAGGAAGGGGAATAGGGATCTCAAAGGGCTCCTTTTACAAAGCAGTGCTACTGATTACCATGCACTGAATGCAAAGAAACCCATGGGAACTGAATAGACTTGTTCTCATTCAGTGCACCACTAATTGGTAGTGCCACTTTGT